>NC_090869.1:50870037-50890037 GCF_036669935.1 Montipora foliosa | reverse complement strand
CTCAGATATGCTTTAAGGTGACCGCGCGATGCAGTTATGAGCTATGCTGTCAGTCATTTGACTCTGTAGCTGCGTGATGCAGCTCGAGTCAATACCCACATTTCACCCTTGCTCGCCATAGAGTCTCCAGTAGCTCAGTAGTTAAGAGCATCCGACTAGATCACGGAGGGTCGTGGGTTCGAATCCCATCTGGGGCTCGGATTTTTTCCGAGATCCCAGTTGGTTCTACCATCGTTTTATTTCTCATGTGTTAGAAAAATACTCGAACAAAGTCAAAAATTTCGCTCTTACTTATTCATGATCAAATCATCACCCTAATTGACAAAACTAATCAACTTTAATTTAAAGGTTTTTTCAAATTATCACTTTGATCATAGTTTGTATCAAGATAGAGCGTGTTGCGGAAATTAATGGTCGGTTCATGAAATATATAAACACCTTTCTGGTGGGGTGGTGTATGGGAGGATAGTGCCCCTTGCTGAAAAAAGTGTCCTCAAAATTTGTCTTTCAGGCTGGGGCAATATTCTTCGATATACCAGCAGCCCGAAGGAGTTTATTTACTAAATATACAAAAATGAGGGTCTGAATGGGGCTAACCGACTAGCGACAAAGGGCGCCAAAAGGCTACTTTCCCCAACGAAAACCTTTTCTTTGTTTCCTTCTTCATGATATTATACACTTAATTCCAATATGGAATAACTTGCGTGGACAAAGGGTAGTCCTTGATGACATAACGTCAAAGTGGATCATCCGGCCTGAAACGCAAGAAAGCATGATTCTGATGACCCATGATTAAAAGTCTCTTCGCAAGGATTACCCCGGCATCCCCTAGAAGAGGCACGAGCTCGTTTGACTGGAACTTCAACACAAACGCATAGCTTGATGCTACTTAGAAAGCACCCTGCGAGCAGAGCCTCCTTTTGTCTTTTTCTTTACTTAGAGAAGAAAAGGAGGCTCTGCCCGAATCGCGTCAACTCTTTGAAGCCGTCGCAGCCCGAACTTCTGGACTAGTCAATCTTGTTTTCTCTCGGCAAACCGGTTTTTCCAGTGCGAGCGTCCGTTTAGTGACAAAACCGATGGTTATAATTGAGCCCGCTGTACCATGAAAAACCAAGATGGCGGCGAGATCTGGCATATTAGGCTTGGGTTCGAGACTATATCCTGGCAACATGCAGCGCATATTCAATAAAGATCTTACTCGATTCATGCTCGAGAACGCCAAAATAGAGCAACCAAAAGAAAGGCTCTGCTAGCAGGGTGCTTAGAAAGTTGCAAATTCGAAAAACAACGTTTTGATACTCCTGTGTAATGTCTTCATCAGAGTTGATCCAAGGTTGTCGCAAGAGTCCTTTTATATGCATGCTACCAATTTTCTAAAAAGGAGGAAAGGGTGCATCTATTAATTATCACCACCAAACGGCGGTACAAACACCGCCGTTGTTTCGAAGCTTGGCGTGTGTTCAATGCCACCTACGCTTCTTTAAACCGCGATGATAGTTCTAGGCCTTTTTCTTGACACCTATTTGCACCTCATTAAGAGGCGAGAACGCTAATTGCTATTAATAGGCGCACCCTTTCCTGTTTTTAGCAAATTGGTTGAATATAACATTATTCTTGCGATAACTTTGGATCGCCCCAGATAAAAACACTTGGTAGGAGTGTCGAACGTTCAAACGTTTCAAAGTAGAGGAGCTATGCCTGATTGTCAACAAACCTAACTTTCGTTATTTACTTTACACGCCTTGATGGATTTTCAAAGAATTACCGCACCGTAAAAACGCAAATTTCGAAACATCTCTTCTTCGCCATACAGGATAATTCAAGTTTCTGGTTCTTTCAAACTAGATCAACTAGCGTTGACAGTTGCTTTGACTGACGGCCATTACCATGAGATTAGTATTTGCGAGAACATTTTTTTCAATGACAGGAGCCTAATTCCGTTTGAATTCTTGAAGCTGAGTGGCTAATTTGTATTTTTTATTGCTGTAGTTTACTTCCAATATAAACAAAGCACTTCACATTTTTACTTTTCAGACATCCTGTGAGGGGGCGGCTGGCTCAAATCAAAGGCTTTGTGCCATTTCTCTCCTCAATTTCAGATACCTTTCCTTAGAAAATCCGATATAGGGAAGATATCGTTGACGTCACCCATTGTCATTAATTTGCCAACCAGAGCTTCATTGGCTGTCGAAACAAAGGGTCTTTTGTTCCTGTGGCTGGCACATTTGAATAAAAAAAGCAATGTTTGTAAACAGATATCTTCCCTATTCATGCAAGCTAACTTTAACCAAACGTCTTTCTAGTCCATTATTCATTCATTATAAGCAGCGTATCTTTTCCTTTTTATTTCAACCTACAATGAAATTTCTCTTCGAGTCACATGCTCTATTCGGGGCTTCCCTTTTTTTCTCTGCTCCCTACCGTCCACAAAGAAAAGCACAGCACTCAAATCACTCTCATCACACTCGCAGATCAACGGAAGCGACATTTATTCAGCATTAAATTACAAAGCTATCTTATCTCTTCAACAAATCCGTACATTAAGCAACGCCACTAGCTGTATGCTCTCTGCCAGTGTGGACAGTAAATCAAACGTCACACTCCAACTACCGCAGATCACCGAGATCAGGGAGGAAGTCGGAAGTATGTAAATTTAATAATTGGTCTTTATAAAAGGCGCATTCTCATTTAAATAATCAGTCATTTCTGCTCCGTACGATCACCACAAAACTCATCATCGGGCCCACATTGCTGGAAAATGGCAGATTGTGAGATTGAAGGAACATACATCCTTGAAAACGTCGAGACCGGGCGTTATCTTTTCGCAGATGGAAACAAAGTCAAAGATGAAGAACGAGGAGAAGAAGTAGAGTCTGACTCAGCTGATTCTTCTGACTCAGGCGACTCTACTGGGTTAGTTGAGTCACCTCAAGTCAAGGGAGCAGATGCCAACTACTACAATCGAGCCATTTGGAAGATAATTCCACAAGGTGACGGCAAGTACTTCCTCCAAAATCCAAAGACCCAGAGGTTTTTGATGCAGGACGGAGAAAAGATGTCAGGCGAACGTGGAGCCGAAAAGGGCTGGAGGCAGTCTAGTGGTTTTGAAGCACCGCCCGCTGTGGCATCAGATATGAATTACTTCAATCGAGCCTACTGGATGATCAATCATCAAGGATGTGGCAATTATTTCCTTGAAAACGTGGAGACCCAGAGGTATTTGTTCCAGGATGGGGAAAAGATCCAAGGCAATCGAGGAGACGAAAAAGGTTGGAAGGCATCTTCTGGGTTTGAAGCTCCTGGAGTGGTTGGAGCCGATGCTAATTACTACAACAGAGCCTACTGGAAATTACTGAAGCAGTAAAATGAACCGTTTTGCTCATTTTCTCAGTTTTCTTAGTTTTAGCGTTTAAGTCACATTTGTAATCGTCACTTTCACTAATTTCCTTGCTTATCACTTTGTAGTTTTTATTGCTGTAAACAACACGTAAATGCAATAAGGTCTTGAAGTGCAATATCGACGAGGGTACGGATAAAGAAACATGACACAATATTGGACAGAGATGTGACTACAACCGGATATTCATAAACGAACGTATATGTAACAAACAAATAAAAGGAAATGATCATTTTATAGTCAACTGTAATGTGTGTTTTATTGCATTTGAGATCCGTTTCGATCTCGTCCACTTTTGGCAAAGTCCAAGCTAAGAAGACTTTAATGAGCAAATTGTTGTCGTCTGTCACACAGTCTCACCCCAGCGGGGGTTGGAAGTTCTCATGGTGTGTGTGTGAATTGGATTTTTAAACCTGACTGTTCTATATGCGATTAATTACTCCTCAAAATCCAATCTTTGATTTTATTTCATTTCTATATGTACAGTGTCCTCAGCGCCAGACACTTAAGGTTAATACTGCTAACCTTTTGGGGTGCCTTCCGGGCAAACTATCGTAAGCGCGTTATTTTCGGTAAAACTCCAGCAAACTATATATCACCGAAAAGATAATAAAATGAAGAATCCGAATATATGAGCGTTTAAAGTTTATAATGGCTTTTTTAGCGCGCGCGAGGCTTCAAACATACCCATACATGTTCACTTTGCTCATAGTTATATGCTTTGCTGAATTACCCGCCTTCGCATTATCACGCACAACCTAACAAACTGTGCTATTTCAATCTGCATTCTATAGGCTACCAAAGTTTGTCGGGCTTTTAGGATTTTACAATTGGTTTCCGAGAAAATAAAGTTTGAAGTTGACCTATAGAAAATTTTCCGTTTCGCGACAGGCAGAGACGCGTCAAAGTAAAAATATTTCACATTTTTGAAAAGCTCGACACACTTTCGTGTACCAACATCCGACGACAGGAACACATGACCCGGAGCCTACAGCTCCCATACTGGGCCTATGTAACGGCATTTTTACAGACCGATCTATTTTTAGACTATCTTTTCCGGAAAAAAACAAAGGCAGTTCCAGTTTGGTGACCCTATGACGTCAGCTTAATTTCTTGTAATTGGTCATCGGGTTCCTGTGGGAGTCTCATTCGCGGGAAATTCAATCTAAAAATAAACCGGTCTGTGAAAACGCCTTACACGAACACAGTAGAGTTGTAGGCTCCGGGTCATGGGTTCCTGCCGACGATCATTTTGGCCAAATTTCGTAAAAATCCGACAAATCTACATACCCTATAATTTCATTTGAAGAGGACCTAGTCCTGGTAAAATAAACCCAGAGTTTTTGAGCAGAAAAGATTTTACACGTTTTCACACCTTGTCAATCCGGGTGTGAATGCGGTCAAGCCGATATGATGCCGCTGACCAATGAAATCGACGTAAGGCCCCCTGAAGAGGGTTTTTGGCAAAACAGTTTTGAATTCGCGGAAAAAGGCATTCATCGCTGCAACATTAGCCACAGATTATTGATTGCAGACTCAACCGCATTGACTAAAAATAAATGGCGAACTCAGCACTCGGTAAAGTGAAGATACCCGGATGTATTCCCGCGTCAAACTGCACGGGAGGGCTGAGGTGTTGACGAGTGTTGACATCTCATAACACCTTGGGGGATTAACATTTTAGTCACGCAAAACACAAAATTTGCAATAACCCCGCAAGAAAAAAACCTTTTCAAATAATTTCTTTTTTAGAACAAAGTAAATATAACGACCTATCTTATGGTGGCTTCTTAAAATTTTGCAAAATTCGAAACCGAAAAGGTTAGCAGTAACCTTAATTATTATATACTAGCTTGATTGCTCTTAGTCACAAAAGTCTGACCACCCCACTGATACATGTATGGTTATTCAACTTCAGGTTCGATGTCATATTACCTCCCAACAGCTTATAGCTGTCAACTGGCATTAATAGACGAGTTCACGCTCTTGAGTGCATCATGGGTAATCAGGGCAAGATGGAGAGAAAATTCAACGGTTTGTAAGGAAGGTCAAAACGATGACAAGTATCCATGATATGCAATTTTGGTTTTTTTATTTACCAAAGAAGAAGATATGCACTCAAAGGTGCGGCACAATAAATTTGGAGAGAATGGCTATTGAAGAAACTATTTTATTAAAAAGAGTTTCTGCCATACATTTCCTTTAATTCCAAGGGCACAAAATTACAGGGACTGTATGGAGACAAAAAAAGCAATATTTAGGAATTCCAAAGAACGGATACCAAGTCTAGTTCATCTCAGTTGTGAACATGAGCTTATTTGTTTGGTTTTTGAAGACGGAAATCTATAAAGTAGAGTCATGTACAGTTTATTTTGCTTTGAATTGCCATACAAACCTTTGAATTTCCCGCCATGTTGCCCTGATTACCCATGATGCAATCAAGAGCGTGAACTCGTCTATACAGATCTTATTTACATATGATGCTTCTTAAACCCTCTCTCTTTTTGCCGATCACAAATTCTATCAGAAGCCGTAGGTGCAATTACTGTGTGGTTGTTCATAATTATTACCGACTATCTCCCCTCAGTAAGGTTGCCAGGTCTTGGCATTAGAAAGTTCTATAGCATTCTAGAATTGCTCTAGTTCGAAGAGCTCTATATACTGCGTGATTAACTATATTAACTATATTAACTATATTAACTATATTAACTATAGTATACTCTATATACTGCGTGAACGCTCTGACATTAGAAAGTTTTAGCTTTCAATTTACGGTTCAGCTAACTAAATTTTTTTCGAGATGGTGTGAAGAATATAGCACTCGCGTTTACTGATTAAACCTAAGAGTTCGTTTCAGTGTTTAGCTTTCAATTTACGGTTCGGTTAACTACACTCTTTACGAGATATAGCACTCGTTTACTGATTAACTACCTTGCTTAATATTCTAGGACGTTACAACTTTTAGCGATTGTAGAACTCCTGTAGGGATTGTTTGATATCCTCGAACTTTAGAAATTTTGGAGATTTTAGAACACCCAAAAAGACTTTACCTACTTTGGAGTTTTAGAAGTTTTAGACTCTCAACATGGGTCATAGTCCTGTTCCAGGACTCCCTCTTAACCCGCCCTGAAAATGGACCTGGAACCCAGGCGGGAAAAGAGAGAGTCCTATATTACTTGCAGGCGCATGCTCGGAATGAGCAAATCATATTGTATCAGATGCCAGGCTGGATATGTAAATAAAGGGAACCTTGAAACTCCGACAAAAAAATCGTATATGAAAATTACTGTGTGATTTGCAGTGTCAGGAAAGAGAACATCTAAATTATTCCTGGTCGTGACCAAACGAGGAGAAAAAACCCCGATGGCAGTGATGTTGGAAAATTTTTGCTGAATAAATGTAACGACTGAGAGAAGATCGCAATAAATCGATGCAAAGGCTGAACTAGTAAATGTAGCATAGGACTTCACTAAGCGACAAATAAAAACAGCTCGGAATCAGAATTTTATATTATCTGCAGTACTTTACCTCTAGCAATGAGTTTCAGAAGGAAAGTGCTTTTAAGTAGCAACAATAAAATCGAGGTGACACACGCTTTTAAGTAGCATTTTTCATCCTTGTTAATTAATATTCACGAACAAATTTTGACCAGAAAAAAATCGTGACAATTAACATCCGAATAATCGATGTTTGACTGTGCATATATATGTATAAATTTCCATTTCCTGAGCTCACCAAACTTTGTAGCGACCTCATTCAGTAGTGAACTTGACTCCCTAACTACTCTATTTCTAATGAAGTTCCGTAGTACCCGAGGTAGGTAAGGTAGGTAAAGTCTGCTTACGAGCCATGTGGTCCATTCGGCCGGAGCTTATCCCGGTTTCTGTAGCATGAAACGACTAGGAGTATTTCCACTTCCCCCCTGGATGGGATGTTAGTCCATCGCAGGGCTACCCCCAGCATTATTTTCGCCGGTACCCATTTATACACCTGGGTGGAGAGAGGCACCGTAAGAGTAAAATGCCTTACCCAAGACTTTCGGCTTGTCACTGGTATTCGGCAGACGACGTCAAAGTCCAACACAAGCGCCCCAAGCTCAGTGTGAGCATGGCCTACAAAAATTTAAGGATTTGTATGGGAATCCCGATAAAAGGCTTAAGAAGATAATTATATGAGAAAATTCGCACCTTCTTGCCATTGTAGGTAGCTTCCTTTCTGTGCAATCATGTCGGGAGACCCAGGGGAATAAAGAGTGAGACTCCAACACTTGGCTAAGTAGCCTGACTTCTGGCTGTTGTACACAATTGTGGTCTCATTCACACAGAAGCCCTTCAAGCTAATCCTGCCAAGCCGACCACATGCTGGGAAGGTCAGACCACAACACCAGGAACGCCGTGCCCTACTCATTTCGAATCAGTGTGTGGGGTCTTTAACGTCCTACAGAGTTAATGAACAAGGGCTGTGAGACGGGACCTCCGGCGTATCGTCCTTATCCGAGAAGACTTGAAAGTGTAACCACTTAAGGGTGCATTTACAAAGGGAGCAAATTCTCCTCAGGTATTTAAAGATCCTGAGTGTTGGTCCGGCCGGAGTTGAACTCACTACCTTCCGCGTGAAAGCCCGGTACTCAACCAACTGAGCCACTTGTGCACGGTTGTCAAATTACGGTCTGCCACCCCGGTAGGCTCAGTTTGTTATAAACTGTCGACGCCGTAGCTACTTTGGTGATAAAGCGCCTCTTTCAAAAGCTGTATTCTTGCAATATTACCGCCTGAGGTCGCGTTGGTGGTGGGTTGAGATGAAAGTTCAATCTTTATCAATTGATTCTGATGTGGAATTGTGACCGAAAGCCAAATTGGTGGCAGGGGGTGCTTTGCGCCACCCGGCCCCGTTTCACTTTCTAAAGGGCCACTACAGGGAATAAGATAAGAAAGGAAATGTTTTGAAGTGGTTTGAGCAACTGGCGGTTTGGTGGTCCAGTGGTTAGGGACAGCCTGAGCTGAAAAGACACCGAATGGTCGTAGGAGTTCCCTTGTATCCATACACCTGGCATCGGTTTTCTTTTGTAAGAAATACTTTGTCTCCAACTCATCCTTGATACTGTCAGTGTCCTGGTTCGTGCTGGTAATGATAAGATTATCTATAAATACTTGTATGGACAAATATATCTAAATGTACATGATTTCGTTTCTTTTGTAACTCATGGCCGTACTAGGTTTAGTAATTCCTTCAACTTAAAAGCCCCTAGTTGCAAAACCTCTACATTTCAAGCTTCATATTTTAATAGGATGGTTAAGTTATGGAATTTTATTTGCAAAATCTGTGCCTAAAAGTAGCTTTTTCAGTATCGATGCTTTTAAAAGCTTTTTAAAACAAACTCTGACGAGCCTTTTGCGAACAACATTTGACGTGGAACGCCCGTGCACTTGGTCACTTATAAGATCGTGCGCGTGCCACCGTTTATAGCACATATGCTGATATTATTTGTGTAATTTTTTAGCTTTTTAAACTGAATTTTCTATTTCGGCGGCACCTCGTATGGGTCCCTCGGTCTCGTTCGTGCTTGTCCATTTGGATGTTATATCTTTCCTTTTGTTTATTTCTCTTTAGGATAGATTATTCATGTACTATAATTGAAACCCAATAAAGCTTAATAAAATAAAAATAACGTTAACGAACAGCCGCCACCGTTTTTTCCTCCCCAATCACGCAAATTCATTCCTTCCCGTGAGCAGTCGACTCATTGCCTGAAGAGGACTGGCGGTTTGCAGTCGAAACTCTACGATGTACACCTCAAGTGGCAACGTCGTAAGACAATGGACACCATGCATGGATGGACACCGGAAGTGAAAATCAGGACAGGAGACTGGACCCTAGAAATACAAAACGGCGCGCCGACCATGGCGAAAAACAGCAAGCTCTCCAATGATCGGGAATTGTTTGATTCCTTTTTTCCTGGGCTAGTAGATGATATTGTAAAAGAGGGCGAAAACGACAAAGAAACAGGGGATGCTTTACGACATATGCGCGAGGTGGGGAAACAATTAATTTTTGCTTCACGACATAAATTTGCCGCCATGTTAGTTCTAGGAAAAAAACAGTTCGAATTCTCTCATTTAAGGATTATCTCCTTTTGATGGTCTACCAGCAATTTTACGTTGCAGCATTGTTATCTGTGTCTCTAGAGATTGGTTTCAAACCATCTATATTAGTGTAAGGCGCACTTACATGTACAACACTTTGTTCTCTATTTTCTTTCCTGCCAATATTTGTATGGGCTGTGTAACGAGTGGAACGGAATGCTGGCATTGCTGTTATTATTAAAGCAGAATTTCTCTGAATGACCTGCAACCGGTCAAGGTTTTCAGTACTTATGGCGCTGATGAAGCGTATTTAACGTAAGCCATTGACCCCCGGGAGTAAGACAGAGTTTACTCCGTCTCGTTTGACAAACGATGGATGGATAGCGCTATCCACCAGATAAATCACTATCCAGTGGATAGTGTTATCCACCTTTTGAATGATAACAGAAACCCATAAGGGTTGAAACGTGTAACGGCCCCTTGTGTGCTGGGAAACAAGCTTCTGAATATTCAATTTGCTAAGTACCATATTTGGAATAACAAGAGTGAGGCGTTTCCAAATATGGTACTTAGCACTGAAACACTCAACCAATCAGTTCGCACTGCATATGCGGAAGCTGTGAACGGGCGTTACACGTTTCAACCCTTATGGGTTTCTGATAATAATAAATAATAATCACTTTGTTTACCCTTGCATTTCACAGTAGCTAGTAGCTAATATCTCCGAGCATTGAACATGTACAATTGTTAAGAATCCCAACTGGCAGGAGGCAAACCAGTTGGCTATTTTACAAGTGCGCCAGGAAATTGAACCAGGGACTACCTGAAACAAATTCAGTGAGCGGTCAGAATGCAGTCTTGAACCCGGGAACTCTGGATCTGAAGACATGGACCTAACCACTCGGCCACACTGGAACAACACTGAACAACTGGGGGCAGATGATTTCCAACTGGGGGTGTCCTACGGCATCTGAGGAGTGAAGTCTAAACACTCATTTTAAAACTGCTAGCATTCAATAATTGCAATGAGTCGCTAGATCAGTTGAGCCCATTAATGGGGACATAGTTTTTCAGTGAGTGATTAACCCATTGACTCCCAGGGGTTCCCCATTGACAAGTAAAAGCGTCTGGCGTTAGACAGAGTAAAATACTAAGTCTGGCTGGTTTTGGCCGGTTTGGACGTCAAAGGGTTAAACATTCAAATTGAAACTCATTTGATGGCTTTTGTCATTTGACAAGTGTAATAATTAGAGTGCCCCAAATGCGACAAGACCAATTTCTTCCATTTGCAAAATTACTGGACTGCCAGTCTTTTGGTAACTTCGTAACCTTGACTGACTACTACATATAGACTGCACAGCAATAATTAACCAAGTAATTATAAAGTAGCTTAATTAATTATTGATTTAAAAGTAACTGATGAACTGTACATGTGCATTGGATCACATGTAAACTACTGTAGATCCTACCTTCTCGCTGACTGTCACCCGTTCACAGCTGCTTAGCAACAGGTGAAAGGACAACTGAAAAAATCAGTCCTCTTGACACTGTCAGATGCTGCTCTACCCATAAAGCTCCAAAAACTCCTACTCCTGGGAAGGAGGTTGCTTTTTCTTAGACAGTCTCCACCTGATCTACAAGCTAATGGCAATGGCACCATACGCACTAGCAGGGCTTGAAATTAACCAAAAAATCCAGTCACAATTTTGCAACAAGATACAAAAATTTAGTTGCAATTTGGCAAATTTTAGTCGCAAAATCGTCGCATTGCATTGCAATGTCAGCGGTGTAGCAAACCAAAATATGAACCCACAATACTTGTGTGTAAAGAAACCACTGAAAATGGCGAATGATATCGAAGGAATGGAGTTGTGCATATAACATCACAGCAAAATTACGCTACAATTATGATTATATTTAGATTGGAAAAAAAAAATAACAGCGAGAAACAAAATAATTTTTCATTTCTTTATTTATTTTAGCAAAAGTAGCAGCAGTGGCAACTGCTAACCCTTCTGTTTTGAAAGGGGCGAAGGTGAAAACAAGTTGCAAATATGCAACTTCTCGAGACATTTTAGTCATAAAGGGAAAAAATTCAGTTGCAAATGCGACTGTATTGGTTGCAATTTCAAGCCCTGACTTAGCTGACAAATTTTGTTTAGCTCTACCAAAAATCCCGACAAATTTTGTGTCCACCAAATTTTGAATTTGGTAATCATGCACGCACTTGAAAACACCAAATTTTTCTAAAATCACATTGTGTCACGATTCTCTCTATCACAAATAAAATCTTTAAGCAGCGAGGTCAAATTTCCTTGATTGAAGTTTTTCTCAAGATTATGGATGTGATGGGTAAGCAGCTGCCCTCTGTTGTTGTATCTGAGGTCAGTGGGACACTGTCCAAGAAGAATATTGCTGTGAGTTGATTTAAAAGCAACCTACATGTACAGTAGCTGGCTCCCCCAGGAATCCTTGGATCCCAATTGGGTAGAGCATCTGACTGGTGCAAGGGAGGTTGTACATCTACATCTACATGTACATCTGCATGTTCCTACACTTGGCAAAGTCCTGTTGTCTTGTGGCTGTTTTAGAGACATCACTACCAAGCCGGCCACTTCTGCCAGAGAGAACAGGACAGCCACAACATCAGGAACTCCATCCCCTACTCTTCTTGAATAGTGAGTGGGTTCTCTAACATCCCACAGGGAACTTATGAACATAGAAGATATATATGAGATGGGGCCTACAGTTTATAGTCCTATCCGAGAATTAAGACCTGAAAGTCTATCCATTTGCAGATGAAATTACAAAGACAACACTTTCTCCTCAGTTATTTTAAGATCCTGAGTGTTGATCTGGCCAGGGTTTGGGCCCATGACCTCCCGTGTGACAACCCAATGCTCAACCAACTGAGCCACCAGTAGGTGGCTGTAGGTTTAAATCCTGCCCCATGGGACTCTGATTTCCCTGTTGTCCTTTTGCTTTTTGCTAAGCGATGAGCTTGTTGTCATTCTCACAGGCACATCACAGCATTTCTCATCTATATGTGCATTATACAGTGGTCTAGATACATGTATTTGTCACCATTATTCATGATACATGTACCTCCCCCTTTAAGAGAACATCCCATATTTTATTTAATAATTTATTTTTTGCATTTTTGCTTTCTTTGATAATTCAGGTATTGGAATACAATGTACCAGGAGGTACGTCTATTTGGTAGATCATTTCTGAAATTGCAAGTATCATTATTATTATTATTATTATTATTATTGTTTCTGTTATTATTATTATTATTATTATTATTATTATTGCGGTTTTCAAATGAGTGTTGTAAAACCAAAACCAAAGTAATTACTTTGGCCAATCATAAAGGACGGGGAAAATCCAGTAAACCAATCAAAACTCAAAGTAATTACACGTAGCCGACACAAAGCGCGGGAAAACGTGCACGCGCGAGCCACAATTGGTTTTGGTTTCACTTCTGATTGGTTGAAAAAGTGACCAGAGAACTTTGAACCAATCACTGATTGAAGTAGATGCAAAACCAAAGTAATTTGCTAATTACTTTCGACACTCAATTGAAAACCGCTCTATTATTATTATTATTATTATTATTATTATTATTATTATTATTATTGCAGTCTACTCATCTGTATGCTTATAAGAACACAGCCCAGAAGGACGCCTTTTTGTAACCTGCTAAATACATGTATATGTACAGTTCCACAGAAGTGAATGGTGCTGTCTTCGTGCATTCTGATTGGCTTGCCCGAAGGTGAATAGCAACTTTGGTACTATTCACCTCTGAGCAAACAGGAAAAAACATAGGATGGGTCTTTTAAGACTTGCGTTGTGAAAATTGACCTGTACCGTACTTAAAAGCAGTACAGGTCACTTTTCACCTTTACTAATGCTAAACTTATGCCTCCTTAAACTCCTTGAGTGGCTTCATGATTTGCTGATTTGTCTCAACAAGAAATTACCAGCCTTGTGGAAGAAAAGGATTCCGAAAACACACACTCCAGTTAGCCACAAAAACTGCCTTGTCTACATTAAAAGCCTTCTGTGGAGAAAAATATCCTAGGCTGACAAAGAATAAGATTTGGATGAAATTTCAAAAGAAGAACAAAACAAACTCCTTGTTGACTTTAATCCCAATGCAAGGGAAAAAAGGGAGTAAAGTACAAGAAGACAGCACTACATGTAATATTCACAATTTGTGCCCAAGGTGGTACTCAAATTATTCCTTTGGGAACTGGAGCAAAGGAAGCTTAATTTGCCAAATGTACAAAATTCCCCAGTGTTAACACACAATTTTACTGTCAGTAGTAGTCAAGAAAGTGACAGTTCACTTCTATAGCGGGTCTTTTTCATCCAGTTGTAATATTACAGAGAATTTCCAAATTTATATATCATTGAACATTAAACACTGTTGGAATTCAGTGTTTTGGATTTTAGTACACTTTAGTTAACCTTTTTGTACTTTTTTTTGTATTGTACTCTTTTGTGTTCGTATTCGCATACATGTTATTTATCAAATAATCTTTCCATTTGTTTTCACATGCATCTCTTAATGTCTTCGTTGTGCTATATAACAAATTGGCTCTGCCTCTGGAAACATTGTGATTCTCAGGAGACAAAATAAACTTTTTCCCTTGGGACCCGTCATTGAGTGTTAATCATTCGCCTCATTGTTGGTGAAAATTTAGTGGATATTTGCCTCACCACAAGTATCCACTGTTATATTCACCTCCACTTTTGTGAATAACTGTTAATAAATTATATTGTTTCCCATCATTGGTATCATAACAAGTTCTTAAGTGAAACATTGTAGAGTCAATCCTTGTAAATAATGCAGTTTTTTCAATTAAGGGATGAATTGGCTTGAAAGAATTAATTTTAAAGTCAAACAATAGCCTAAGGGTTTTTGCTGATGGGTATCTACCTGTAGTTGCTACAGTGAAGTAGGTCACCGCATTTAGCTGATTTCATGAAGCAATAATACTGATCCGGCAATCGTTGTTTCTCACGGTAATTAATAGAATTATTGCAACTGCTTCTTGTGGTATCATATCAACCTCTTGTTAAGCAGTGTAACAGTTGTAACTGTAGAGTGAATCTTTGATCAAAATTAAGATAATGCAGTTTTTTTTTAAGTGATGAAACTGGAGCCAATTGATTGCTTTTTGTGTTGCTTGTCAGGAAAAAGGAATCGTGGACTCTCTGTAATTGGTTCATTAAGGCATCTTGTGAGTGCGGACAAATTGACAGAGGAAGAAGTGAAAACAGCCATCATACTTGGATGGTGTGTGGAGTGGGTAAGCCGAAGATCTACATGTAGATGTACTTTCTCTTTTCTAAATACCTGGCATTTTTTTGTCATTTCTTACAACATGTAGTTTTGAGTGTTGAGATTTGTTATGCCCTCATTGCTTGTAGGAATATCAAATTTTGCTTGCAAATTGAACAAAGAATAAAAAATAAAAACAGGCTGTATGGCATAAATGATAGTTGCATTGTTAAAAGTCCACCATTGTTGGGGTCATGATTTGTGATGTGGCTTGTTTTACAAGTTTGCAAGAAGCATAAATTATTGCCAATATTGACATTAGATTTTATGATAAATTTCATGAGGCTGTTTACAGAATTTATTTAAGGTCCTGAAAAAATGAGTTAGTGAACGAAATGATACATTAAATTTTTATGAAATGCATTATACATATTGCACTGCGGGTAGGTATGAAATCAAGTGAAAGTGTGTTGCCTCCCAGTTATGAGCGCAATTTACTATTGCATCGAGAAGCCTGACCTAGAAATGACCAGCTCCCAATGTCAGTGGCTTCATACATGTAGCTCAGTTGGTTTGAGCGACGCACTAGTATCACGAGGTCATGGGTTCAAACCCTGTTGAAGTCCTGAAAATTTTCAGGCTTTGACGCAAATGTAGTAAATTGCGCTCATAACGTTGAGGCAACACAGTTTCACTTGATTTCAAGAATGAGTTAATACATTGACTAATTTTTTTCATTAATATTAACCCATTGACTTCTCAGGTGCCCTAGGACACCTCCAGTTAACGAGTAAAATTAGGGAGTTTAAGAAACCATGACGGCTACGGCGACGAGAACATCACTTCAAAATATAAGTTTGAGCTGTTCTAAGTATTTAAATATGATAATATTCCATCTGGTAAGTAAACTATTCAGTATGAGCGAAGTGTCTAAAACTGGATTGGTACAGATCGATTTGAAGTAAAGAGGGAGACTGAAAGATTCACAGTACAATGTCCATGGTGTCGTCAAAACCTTAAATTTGGTCATTTCACATACATGTAGTAGTTTTGACGAGTACGGGTAGCAGGATCATTTTGGTTCTTTTAACCAATAATATCACTGCTTTTTGGTGTTGTCGTTACTGTAGCTGTCGTTGTTTCTTAAACTCCCTATTGTCTGGCATTAGACAGAGTGAAATCTGTTAGTCTCACTCCCAGAAGTCAATGGGTTTAAATGAAAATGGTCCAAGATGGTTTGCACAATGTGTTACATGTAAGTGATTTGTTTCTTGCAGCTACAAGCATTTTTTTTGGTTGCCGATGACATCATGGATGAGTCCTTGACAAGAAGAGGCAAACCCTGCTGGTACATTAAGGTCTGTGCATAGTAATTGCAATGATATTTGCAGCTGATCTTTCCATTTTTTATTTCAGCCAAGCATTTAGTAACTACAGTACTTACAACTACATGTAAGTAGGATCAGCAATAATAATTATTATACTATCATTAATTTATTGAGCGCAGGTTCTGTTGCAAGGCCAACGTCAAATGGCCAGAGAGCTTTTAACTGCATACTCCAGATTGAGACATGATGAAAAGCCCCCTTTATTCACAGTTTCTAAATGAAATATGGGCACTTTAACATCAACAGCATTTCCTAAGGCTGGTTTTTTGCAAGCAATGCAAATAGTAGCTCGTGCAAATTTATTTATTTTTATGAAACAACCCGATAAAGGTAAATTGAATGCCGTAAAAATGGATAAGGGTTCAAAATGTCATCTCACAAATCTCTTTTTGGTGGATTATTTACCTTTAGTATGTACTGTACATGTACCACACAAGTGATTAGTGCTCTCCGCACTCGCTGATTGGCTAATGCGGAGGTGATTAGCCAAGTAATTCGCTTTTCAATAGCCGGCACACGAGACTTGAAATTTCCGACCACATTTTACAAAAAAATGCAAAGTAGTTTTTCAGTTTGCTTTTTATTCAACTTGTGTGGTATATACTAAAATAGATAAAATAAAAAATGTTTTGGTTCGCCTCAGTGTTGGTTGACCAATAATTGTTAATTAGTAACTTTTTGATAAAACTTGAAAAACAAAAAAATTGAAAAACGTCGACACCATTTTTTAAAATAGTCCTGCAAATTTGAGTTAAACCATACAAAAACTTTTCGAGGTGTAGCTCCGTAAAATGGTGACTTTCCAGGCCGAGAAAATGCCAATCAAAAGTTGTCATGGTCAAGTCACGATTTTGCTGCAACGCTGTTGCTCAGGGCTCTTACAAAATTGGATGGTATTAAATCTTTTACAAATCGATACTTAGGTCATAATTTTTGTATTTCTGCAAGAAAAAAAGATTAATTTTTCAAAATTTCATTTTATTGAACCTTCAAAGAGACCTTAAATGCACAGTGTTCATCAGCCAACAAACCACTACTGTACATGCGCTTAACAGTGTGAACGAATCAGTGTGCCCTTTAACTGGATTAGGCTACCTTAAAAACCCCGAGTGTTGAGAATCTGCTGGTAAAACTCAGCACTGTAAATTATTAACTTGCGAATAACTTGCAGACAAGATACATGTATTTCATTTTTCTTGATTTTTCACCTTGCATGTAATTGACTTTTCAATTTCTCCATAGGCTGGAGTTAACAATATTGCTGTCAATGACTTTCTTCTCATAGAAGCCACCATTTATAAACTGCTTAGGACGCACTTGCACAAAAAACCATACTATGTTGATGTTCTTCACTTGTTTCATGAGGTTGGTTAACAACTTTCGGCTGAAGTTGTCGTTTTGTACAGAGTTTGGACAAAGTTATTATATGGAGATGGTTAGGAAAATCGACAAGTTTATGTTTTTGTTTGCTATTTTTACCCTGACCATGCGCAAACCACACCCTTTGTCTAAAATACAGCCAATCAGGAGTTTCGATTAATTTATTCGTGAACTGAGGACAAAAGATTGTGCATGGCCACGGTCAAGTTAACATGAAGCGCGATGTCACTGTTCTTGCTTTTGAATTTTCTAGAGTTTCGTAACCAGTCCAGCTACATGTATATAAACTATGGTTTGGAGCTCAAAATCACCATGAAAATTGATTTCATTTTTGATATTCTTGACGTAATGACAATCAGTGCAATGGAGTGAAACACTTGAACTTTACCAAGGACACCAAAGGAAATGAACTCTTTTGGTTGCATACTGCTCTTGCACTGACACAATCGCAAAAGTGACCAGCTTTCACTTATTCATTCTCAAACTTGCTGATGTAGAGTACCATATGCATGTAATGGAGGTTGCCCTGACGTCATAGTAGAAAATTCGTTAAGGGTTGACGTAGTGCAATATTATCGTCTCCAGTATGTGATATTATGGTTGTACAGTACTGTAGTTTCTCTGTCAGACCAATCAGTTTTGATTCTTGAATTTGTTGAAGTGGAAGCTGGAATTTGGAATGCCCTTGCTGTCTTTAATTTCCATTTAACAGTTAATGATGGACTATTAACGCGTAATAGCAACAGTATTTATTTACTGCTATTAGGTCAAAGCATCTATAGAGTTGCACTTGGTATTCCTGATGTTCTCATACCGGTATTTATTTTGTTTTTTTGTAGGTTACTTATCAAACAGCGACTGGACAAACACTGGATCTTATTACCCAACCAGGGGAAAATTTTGAGAACTTTACCTTGGAAAGGTAGTTGCAGTTGGTGTACAAACTTGAAATGATGTACAGTGTAGTGACTATTACAAAATTTGCAAAACAATCTTGGGGCGGAATTTAATTTTTTTGTTTCTTTCCTCGGGTTAAAAACTTGGCTGCTTTATGTGTTTTGGTCCAGGAAAGAGCTTTCTCTCATCAAAGTCTTATTGCCCTCCTAAGGAGGAAAATGTGTCAGCAATATTCAAAGTACGTGCAAGTAGGCAACTGGTTGTGGTCCCAAAATACATGTGATTGTCGAGTTCCATTTAGTTAGTGACGCTTGCCAGCCTAAAGAGGCTGGAGAATTTAAAAATTATAAAAAGGAGAAATATAAAGCCAGTGGTGTACTCATTTTAACAAATTATTGCTTTGACTAAATTTGAGGGAAGCTCCTCCAACCGAACCAGTTTGAACATAGAAAATTACGAAATTATTCAAGCACAAAATGGTATAAGGGCAAATTAAATTCACATCAAAACCGTACTTTTAGCACCAATGCTTACAATCCACAAAATTTGATGTGTTTGAATCCTCTGTGGAATAAAGTGGTTTCTTTACTTAAACATCAAGGTGAAGTTTTTGTCTAAATAATAATTATAGATTTAGCCAAGCCTAAAAGCGGAGCTACCGTGTTAATTACTCTGAAAATAAGTTAACCTGACTTGAGCCTGCGATCCAATGGAAAACCAGTACCTGATCATCGGTTAACTGTCATTTGACCTCGATGAGCTTTAAGCTTGAGCCCGCGATATGGTCACCTGATACTGGTCAGCGGATACCTTGTTTTGACAGGTGCAATTAACTGTAACATGGATGGATGTCCACTGTCAAAGATGTTCCCGCCAACAAACGCGGGTTGAACCACACAGTCTCACATTGGCATACATGGAGGGGTGGACGTACGGTCAACCAAATTTTCTCACGCATAGTGCTCCGCGCGCGGGGAGCTCCGCTATTAACTTAATGAATTGGGGTTTTCGACTTATCTTCTTTCTGAAATCATGTCCTAAAGGCAATTTTATTTTTAATTACTCCTCTAACGATTCATGACTAAAAAGAGCCTTACAATGACAGGGTGAGACGAAAATGAAAAGATGAAGTTGCCCTTCGGGCAAGCTGTTACTTGAGGTTACTAGCCCGAAGGTCTGACGAGCTAGCCCGACATTAAATTGTTCATAAAGAATAATCAGATGTATTTAAGGACGGTGCCTAATATTTAAGGGTATTTTTGCCCCGTTTCATGATTATGTAGGAAATGTAGATCTTAACAAGTGTTATGGAAATCCAAAAAGAAAATGGGGGGTAACCACCCATTTTTCAAAGATAATTCATGAATAATATTTGTAAAAAGCTTTAAAATACAAAGCAATGTATGGCGTTTTTTTCTCAAACTGAATCTTAATTATTTCTCAAAAATGCCTGGTTACCCGCAATTTTCTTTTTGGATACCAAGAGTATTTACTAAGATCTACTTTTTCCGGATAGTTTTAAGTCGCGCAATAACATCCCTGTATTAGTAAGCATCAACGGT
>NC_090869.1:50860037-50862537 GCF_036669935.1 Montipora foliosa | reverse complement strand
TCGAATCCCGTTCTGGGGCCCGTTTCTCGAAAGTCCCGAAAACTTTTCGGGCCCGAAAAGCCATCTGTGAAATTGTCAACCGCTTGTTTTGGAAAGCCGATCTTTTAACATGTTTTCAAGGTAGTAAAAAGAAAGGTAACTGTGAAGTTTAACGAATTAAATCGTCTCCGTTCTTGAGATACAAAGGGAATTGTGACATCCGAAAATGGCCCGTAAAGTTACGGGACTTTCGGGAAACGCCCCCGCAGGTCTCGGGTTTGGATTTGTTTCGGGTTGTCCCGGATTCAATTCTACCAGCCAGTTGGGGATCTTAATCGAGTTTCTGTTAAGTATGAAAAGTGTCTTTCGGATTATTAAAAAGTGGGGTGCCTGTAAACTACATGTAGCTTGATAGCTAAGTGCACTTCCACTATAAACAAAGCATTTACATTTGCATGTACATTTTTACAGCGGAACTCTGTTGCCCTTAAAATGGCTGCACATACAGACGTTTATAAACCCTTCGTAGCGCTGCGACCCTCATGCCATTGTGTAACAAAAACAGTGCTTCAAGCGCTGGAACAGCGACCATGTTGCTGTACCCAACTAATCCCCCGGGAATTGAGCTCTATTATCATGCAAACGTTTTCTTTTGTTTCGGTGGAAAAATAAGGTCACTGATCACGTGGGTGAAAACACTCTATAGCAGAAGGCTACGGAAAGAAACAATCTTTTTTGGGTCTTTTTTATATACGTGGTCTATCGACCACTTATTTATTTTTCTAAAAGGTTTTTACAATTGGTTTTTGTAGTCAATCCTAGGGTTCACAAAATGGTTTATGACAAAGATAAGCGTTGTTCAAAATCCAATTCAAGGTTCCCAGGAGGTAGACTTAGCAGGGAAAAAAATCGCCAATTAAATGGTGTTTAAAGCAAGGAAGGACGGGATGCATGTGATCACTCATGAAATCGAGGCGAAATGCCAGCCAGTCCAGTCGAAACTGGGATCTAAAACTGAACTACTCGAGAGACCTCGAATCACGAAGAAACTAGTATGCGTTCTCCGTTGTCGAACGCAATACGTTAAAAAAAGTTTACATTTCCCATGGGCCGCCGCCTTCTTAGGCGTCTCTCTTCGTTAACCATATATATTCTCTCTTCGTATAGTGATTGGCCTAAAAATCTAGCGTCACAGCAAAAACAAAACCAATCACAACCTAGCGCGCGGATTTTCCCACGGGTTTTGATTGGTTCCTTGTAGTGTTTGCGCCGGTTGTGATTGGCTTGTGTAATTATTCCTTTGCATTTGGTTTGATGCCACGCAATTGAAAACGAATTGACTGGAATGTTTAGGCAATTAGAAAAATTAAAAGATAAAGGAAATGTTTAGAACATCCAAAAACATCACCTTGGTTCAAATGAATTCGACACGTAGTCGACCTTTGGATTGCTCTTGAATTATTCTTGAATTACTTTACCATTTTGTAAAGCAAGACTCCGGGATTATTTTACTATTTTCAAGTCCTTGTGCCACCTAAGTATTTTACATACGTAAACGCCAAGTCTGGCAAGGAGAGAAAAAATTGCATTTTGTTTTCTGCTCCGTAGACTGCCAGCAGTCCCTTGTAAGTTAGTCGAACCCGGCCGCCTGCTTTAGGGTGCATTCGATTGAACCTATTCCGGAATAAGAATACGTGGCTCTTTTGAAGCAACAAGGATAATAAAGATATGTTTAAAGTAGCATTTTATCAAGTGTTAGGGTTAGGGTTAACCGAACGAGGGATTTCTAACTTCTATTCCATGTATTCCTATTCTGGAATACGGTCAATCAAACCCGCCTGCTTTAGTCAGGCAAGCGAGCCCAGGGGAATGAATGATGATAGAGTGAGACAAGAGGGCTCAACGACGACATGTTGGAAAAATCTAGTATGTGATGTTTAATGGCCTTTCCACACATGTGGACTACTCTGTGTGTAACAATTAAGTACCGTGGGAAAAAAAGAGCCATTCCTCAGCACCAGCAAGCAGAGTGCCAGCAAGCTCTATTACATAGTTTCACGTCTCCAGCCAAATTGTTTTTTTTTATACCGTCTGAGTTTTTACGGCTTGTAAGAATCATAGTTTTCCAGCAAGCAAACCTTGTTTAGAATAAAAAGTTACCAGGAAAATTGCTTTTTGTAAACTTTCACCTTTCCATTTTTTTCAAGAAGTTGAATTTGACGCTACGTGCAAATAATAAACACTTAATGATTGGTCCCGAGGGAAATAGTTAATTTTGTTTCCTGAGAATCTCAGTGTTTCCCCGAGGCGCAGCCCTCAGCTATTGGCTAACCATTCTTAGTAACCAAGCATTTTTCTTCGGTTAGCTTTCAATAAATTGTTAGGGTTAGCTTCGTTTAAATACTTTAAAATGCAGTCGTTGTTTTGGTAGTGCATTGTCGGTTTTCACTGTCACACCATCATCAAAACCATTCAACAATTAAAGTCAAGAATCAAAGAGATAAAACAAGATGAATATTCA
>NC_090869.1:50850037-50857537 GCF_036669935.1 Montipora foliosa | reverse complement strand
TGACCCAACCCTCGCCCAGCCCGGGCTCGTGTAAACGTAAAATTCGACGCTGAACTGACACGGGTCGGTGTCCAACCCGGGCTCGTGTAAAGAGGCCCTTCTGGAATTGCATGACAGATAAACTAAAAATAATTATGATCCTCATAACAGGAGCAAATATCTGAATTTTCAATGAGGACACCAGCTTCCAGATCAATCGACAGCTGTCAAATAAAACGTTCATAGACGTAGGGCAAAAAACCTATTCGTCACATGTCGCGACACACCCGATCTGTGCTCGCGCCCAGCAGGTGTTGGACAAAACACTGACCTCCAGTCCATGGACTACCCAAATGGACTACCCTATAAATTCTATTTCAAATGAGTACTATTGGTCTATATGTAGACTGCGTCTCAAACAGTGCTTACCTAAGCCTAAACACCCATTTTAAACAGTGTTGATCAACAGTTTTTATGTCTAAGCAGCCATTTTAAAAAGGTTAGCTTTCGATAATGTTGGTGTTGTGATGGCCGATTACATCATGTAAGTGAAGTGAAACCGGTGCAATTCTTGGATTTAGCTGCATGTTACCATGCGCACGAAAATAGGTCTGTGCAATGAAAGTATAATTTTATAATCAATTCAGTTCTTTCAAGAGTACTGTACGGGTCCGCAAATGATTCCAGGACCGTAAATGATCCCCATTTTGAACCCGCAAATGATCCCAAAAAAAAGGGAGGAATGGCATGGAGGGTGGAATGGTCTGAATAGAGAATTAATGTGAAGAGCGCTTATTTTTATTAAAATCACTTTAAATCATGCATGGCTAGCAACAGGTTTCTGCCTCATTATAGTTTAAATTTGCCACATTTAATTATCGGATACAATGATCAAAAACTAACTTGGACGGATTTCTAAACTGATTGTGACCAGGGGCCCGTTTCTCGAACCCTGCGAGCAGAGTCTCTTTCGATCTTCCTAGAAAAATCGGGTCTACCAGCGGCCTCGATTCTGCGATATTTGGTATTGACACGCGTGAGCAGTTACTACAAAACCTTGGGATATTCGAACAACTCTAGCAAACACACGACAACCTCATTTCCTTGGAAACTCAAGACAATTCATCCTTTAAAATTGCCATTTCAGTTTTTACTGAAAAAGTTATAAATATCTGGCAGACTTGTTTCAGTTACGTTACCGACATACAGAGTCCGAAATTCTCATTGGAATTTAGAATTGCCACGTGTATCTCTGGCGAGTGCCATTTGATGCCATTTAATGAGCTGCTCCTTCCAAGCACTCGTCGAAATAGCTAAACTGATTTTTCTGATCACTTTTGTGTCTTCATTGGTAAAATTTGAGAATGTTCTTGGAGTTGACGATGTTGATGATAAGAAAAAGCAAGAAGAGAAAAGAAAAAACCAGGTAGGTTTGGAGCTTTGTACGCACACATTGACAGTCTCCTAAACATCAGTTGCATGAGCGGCTGCAAACCATGCGCAACATTTTCAGCGAGCCTAGCGTTAGACCGACACCTGTTATTTGCCCGTAAATGAAAAGGAACAGTTTTTAAGAAATCTAACAAATTCAACTTTCTATCCCTAGCCAACGAGAAAAAATCTGCCTTTGGATGATGAAGTGTACGATGCTCTTTTCAGTATATTTTCTGGTGAAAAATCACTTCTCGACTGGCCTAAGAAAGGTGACCAAGGCTTAGGGCAACGAGTTTATAGAGTGTTAAGAAGTGATGTCCATGACCTAAAAGAAGTCCATGATCCAATAGTTGGGCAGCAAAAGAAACGAATCGTCGAAAAGAAAAATAATTGCTTCGTAGTGAAAAGGTCAGAGGTCTTTCAGCTTGTGAATTCCGCGTACCACGAAATTAAAGGTGAAGGCGCAAAAATTAAACAGACAAATGTCTCATACCTACTATGGGTTATCGCGTCGAATTATCCAACGCAATCTAAATTCTACGAAACGGCAACAAAAAGTGAGACCCCTTTTTATAATAAGGCGCCTCTCCGACCAATCACAGCATCCAAAATACAACAAAGGCATCAAGTGGATCTTGTTAGTATGGTTAGCTTGCCAGGCAATATAGATTCTACCAGGTCATCGCAGCAGAGATTCCATGAGGTAGCGCATGCGTGTAGCCAGTCAATTTTGTGCTTGCGTCGCCATATTGACCACGCTGGTCTTTTAGCACAGGACAACCTGGTGTTCAGTTCCTTCATCCTACCATCAGATACTTCCGTTTACTCCTCAAAACTCTTTTGCGTAGCAAAAGTTTTCTCTGCCGTAATTTTAATAATTCACAATATGCCTACGTCGGGCTCCGGCGTTCTCGATGGCATACTCAGTGCGACCTCTGGGTCAAACGTAACCAAGTCAAATTCGCAGAATTTGACGAAAGATTCATCCTCTTCTCCGCCGGAGAGTTCTCGTGGAAGCAAAGACTCGGGGACAAGGAAACAGCCTGCGTCCAAGACCGCCGCTGATTGTGGCGCGAATTCGAGCTTGAAAGTTACTTCTAGGCCTTCGGATGAAGAAACCACGCTCCACAACAAGATTGACCTCTTGATGGGGCTCGTGCAAGATATGGCACCTGTGGTAAAAACATTACAAGAAGCTCACGATGCTTCACTCGTGCACGACGAGGACGAGGATGCCTCGGTCGAAAGCGCCAGTGATAGTGGCGAACACGAGGTCGATGAACCTCCGAGTAAACGACCCAAATCTGACTTGGGTACACAGTCCAGTTCTCCTAAGACAGGGGAATCAACAACCGCCTCTAACAGCAAGGTGGATTCTCTTGTCACTGAAGTGACAGAGGACGAAGTGACGGGGCCAGCGATCTCTGAAAAAATCGCAAGCGTGCTCAACAACATACTCGCTAGTGGTCTAAATGAACAAGCCATAAAGAGGCGGAAAGAGAACATTCACAGACCGTCAAACAGCAAATTGCTTACACAAATTAAACTCGTGTCAACCCAGAGATTTGGGACATTGCTAAGAAGCAGACACGTAGCATGGATTCCAGGCTACAAGCCTTACAGGACACCCTGGTAAAGGGACTATTTCCACTGGCTGATTTGACAGGGAAGGTAGGCGAATCCTTAGATTCAGAAACTGTTATGCCTACCAAAGAAGCCTTATGGGAAGGCTTATCAAATTCTCTCCTACTTGTGGCTGCAGCAAATCACAGCTTAAACATTTGTCGCCGTGATATGTTCAAAACAGAGTTGGATGACAACTATAAGGCCTTGTGTAACAACAAGCACCCTATTGGGAGTGAACTTTTTGGAGATGACTTCACAGAACGGCTCAAAACTGTCACAGAGAGTAACAAGGCAGCTAAACAACTCACAAGGTCCAATAAATCAGTTTCTTAGAAGTATAAAGGCTCATCAAAACCTTTTTTATCACAAGGGGGGCGCAGCCAGCGCCCCTTCAATCAATACAATTCCAATACACGAGGCAGAAAACAGCCTGAGCTCATTCTTCCAGCTTTTAAGGAAGACAACAGAGTTTGTGTCTACTCAGTTCTTACAGAGTATATTAAGCGCACCCTTCCTCATAGGGGTGGAGTAACTAGGTTGTTTCTTAGTTTTGTTAAACCTTTTCAAGCGGTGTCAAGGGACACCATTTCTCTTTGGATTAAGGCTGTTATGATTCAGTCTGGAATTGATGTTACAGTTTTCAAGCCTCACAGCACTAGAGCTGCTTCTACTAGCAAAGCAAATTCATGTCAGGTACCCTTGGATGTTATTCTCCAAGCAGCCTCCTGGAAAGGAGATTGTACTTTCCGTAAGTTTTATAACAAACCCATTGAAGGTAATGTGTCTAAGTTTGGCCAGGCTATTCTTGGCTTTAGTCCAGGAGAGTAGACCCTTCTACATAACCTTATGTTATGTTCAGTTTTCACTATAATAAAGTGTTACACATTCTGGTGGTTATATGGGTGTTATATCTTCGTGTCCATATTGCTTTAAAATCTCATGGAATCTCTGCTGCGATGACCTGGTAGAATTGTAAATTAAACGAGGCTTACCTGTAAGGTGAAGTTTGATTGAGGTTCTATCAGGTCATCACAGCAGCAGAGATTACATGCCCACCCTATTATTACCCTCCCTGGCTAGTCCAGTTTTCCTTATGGGCCTACTGAGACTATGTTCATTTTTTGATATGGACACTCAGTAGTTAAATATTGACTGGCTACACGCATGCGCTATCTCATGTAATCTCTGCTGCTGTGATGACCTGATAGAACCTCAATCAAACTTCACCTTACAGGTAAGCCTCGTTTAATTTACAATTGTGACACATATACGTACATAATGTCTGTTACGTTTTTAGTAGATTTCTTTTCTTGCGTCCTCTTCAAACAAAAGAGACCAGTGAAGTGGCATAGCATCTTTTGGACATTTACATGGAGCACGGCCTCCCAGAAATTTTGCAAAGCGATCAAGGTCCGGAATTTAAGGGAGTGGTAAGGACATGTAAAGACTGTTTGTGAAGTGCTAAACGCATAGTTAAAGCTCGGCCTACAGTCCGCAAGGAAAGGGAGGATTAACATATTGTCCCGCCTCCAGCCCCCAAAGATGGGAACTGTCAATTCCATGTAATGAATGACCAGCTATTACGCCTCCGAAGGGTCTCGCAAAGTGCCACAAAAGTGCGATTTGACTTGGTAAATTACCTCCGTAGTAATTCAACAACCCCGAACGGGACTCATTTCAGAGAATTTATCAAACACGGAGCATGGGATACCTATCTGAGAAGGATGGCTATGGATGGTGAATGGGGTGACTTGATTGCTTTATGGGGCCTAATTAACATGTTTGAAATCCCGGTGGCGGTAGTGTCAAGCTTAGGAGAAACGGGATTGAACATTATCCACCCCGGAGCTGGTTATGAAAACGAAGCCACTGGGGATATGGCCTTACTTGGCCATGAAGCAGAGCTGCATTACCATAGCCTGGAACCAATAGCTGCTGAGAATCCCCAGCTAGCCATTGCTCAGAAATTAAAGCAAAAATACAGCGAAGGAAATATAACAGAAGAGATTTGTCTCAAATGTGGAAGAAAATTCGAGTGCTACACACAAGATGCATTTAAGAGCGGTGGAGCATTGCAGGTCTACGCAAATGATAGCGTTTTCTGTAATAGTTGTTCATATTTACTGGACCACTCTTAGTCAAGGATGTGGGAAAAAGCAAAACTGCAGTATTGCATGTTGAAGCAAAGCTTATAGGCTAAAACATTGCGTTCTAGTTATTAATGTTACGATTGTTGCTAGCCGGGCCCGGGTGGCGTCCTTTTCGCCTCGTCAAAGATCAGTGGCCCGTTTCTCGAAAGTCCCTAAACCTTTCACATGTCACAATTCCCTCTTTATCTCAAGAAGGGAGAGGGTTTAAGTGTTTCACAATCCGCTTTTAGTTATCTCGAAAAAACATGCTACAAGTCATCGATCGACTTCTCGAGAAGCGGGCCCCTGGTCACAATCGGTTTAGAATTAATAGCCCTTTTTACGGTTAGTTTTTCTCATTTGCATTACAATATATTAATCTAGCATGTATGTGGGGCAATTTTAGGCTATTTTGTAGTTTTAACCCAAAATTGCCTTGCATCCACGAGAGATTATATTGTAATGCAAATGAGAAAAACTAACCGTGAAAAGGGCTATTGCGTCCAAGTTAGTTGTTGATGATTGTATCCGATAATTAAATGTGGCAAAATTTAAACTATAATGAGGCAGAAACCCGTTCCTAGCCATGCATGATTTAAAGCGATTTTAATAAAAATAAGCGCTCTTCACATTAATTCTCTATCCAGACCATTCCACCCTCCATGCCATCCCTCATTTTTTTTTCCGGGATCATTTGTGGTCCAAAATGAGATCATTTGCGTTCCGGGATCATTTACGGTCCAATATGGGGATCATTTGCAGTCCTGGTATCATTTGCGGTACAGTTTGGGGATCATTTGCGGTCCTGGGATCACAGTACTCATTTGAAATGGTATTTTTAGGAGTTAGTCCATTTTTAGGGTAGTCCATTTGGGTACGGTAGTCCATTCCATGGACTTGGGTCTGTCTTTTGTCCACCACCCCGCTGAGCAAGCTTGCCTTATTGACATATTGGCTCTATTAAGCCCTCCTGACGGGACACATTCTCCCGTGGGTTCGCTTGCGTGACTGAAGCGGGCGGTGCGACTGAGTCAAAGGGATCTGCTCATACACCTCCGAGACAGCTTTCAACTTCGGCGAAACGTGGGCTTACGAACAGTTGTAATTATATGTAAAATTAAGGTAAGCGCTTTACTATGTAAATCACTAAATAATATTTAACTAACACCACGAGAACTACGTCAAGGATTCGCTTCGTAAAATATTGCACCGCCTCCAGGAATTGGCACCCATATTATACCGTAAACACAAAGTTGAGGCTGATTTTTCAAAAGGATACAGTTGAGTATTGCGAAATTTTCTTCTACGTTACTTTTTCTCGACAATTTCTTGAACTGAGACTCTCCGCTTTTAACAAATCGGGATTATGGGCATATCGTGTCGCGGGGGAAAGCACTATAGCGTGAAGTTTGCCACCCTGTTTAACATACAACTGAATATTTTTATTCAAGTAAGATATCTGCCGATACTTGACTAATACATGACTCTTGATGGGCCAGGTTGCTCCGTTACCGGTTTGTCTGCAATGTTTGATCAAATACGTGACGCGAGGCCTTAATTTAAATTTATTCACATCAGTTGGCGGCATAGTTGCTCGAGTCGATCATGTGGTCAGTGATGCCTTCAGTATAAAGTTGACTGATAAGATTCGTTTTAGAAACACCCCTGCTGAATGAGGCAGAATTTCAAATCAAAGAGGGGAGCAATAGACCAAATGAACTTCATTCGATTATTTTTCAGGAAAGCACCGCTTAAATAAACATTCATTTTATTTGTATATTTTCGCTGGCATCTATGTAGGGTGAAAAAAGCGAATGCACGTGATTAATTTACAACTCTACAACATAAATCCGTGTATTTTCTGATGCGCTGAAAGAAATGTTTCGGTGACAGCAAGGATAGTCAAACAAACAAACAATGTGAGGCCTGTCTAAACAAAAGCAAGCATCGATGCTTGAGGTTTAGCCATTCTGCAGTCGTGCAGCAGGACCTTCAGTGCCAAAACCTTTATTGACAGACAGTATATTTGCCGTGAGAGTCCAAATCGTCAACTGGGACACTTGTGCTTCGTTCACGAGAAAATTGTACATGGCACTCATGCACTTGTAAATTAACGCTGCCATCGACGTAAGGTGAAAGCGAATGCATAATTAATATACAACTCTACAACAAAAGTCCGTGTATTTTTTTATTATGTGCTGAAAGAAATGTTTCAGAGACGGCAAGGATAGTGAAACAAACACTATGAGGCCTGTCTAAACAAAAGCAAGCATTGTGGCTTGAGAGGGCCGATGTTATGTTGTAGCCATTCTGCAGTCGTGCAGCAGGACCT
>NC_090869.1:50837537-50845037 GCF_036669935.1 Montipora foliosa | reverse complement strand
CTTATTTAGCCATTGTTACTGTCGTTGTTTGTATATACATATATATTGCTCTATGATATAGATAGTGCTCTATGCTATAAATAAATGTTGGCAAGCAACGAAAAAAAGAAACGCATAGAGACATAACTATGGTAGACAGTTGCGTTAGCATGACTATGCCGACGGTGAGGCCTTCTCAAATGTACCAGGGGGCTTGGAAAGTTGCAAAGAGAAGATAGAAATACGGTAAGCGCTCTTTGTTACTGTGGAGAGGAGCGGGAGTAGAGGGTTCCATTTCTTCGAGATTAGGCAAGGGTTGTTCGATTCTATATTGAACTGAGATTTAAGTCGCACTAGGAAGCTTGTTAAAAGACGAGTCTTGTTATTCGCCCTGCAGCTCCATATGTGATGTCTCGCTAAAAGAAAACAGAAGTTCAATTGAAGTGAGAACTGAGAGGTGTCAGGCCTCAGGCCCAAATATATGGAGATATTTTTTTGGTAGTTTATCGATATCAGATTGCATTGCTTACATTTTTCAGTCATGTTTTCCCAAAAAGCTGGGACTATCTCACAGTCCCAGAAGAGATGAATCAGGTTTTCGTGATGATTGTGGCAGAAAGAACAGTTTGGGTCTTGTTTTATTTTGATTTTTGGTAGAAAAAGGTTCGTCGGTAGAATTCTGTGCAGGAGTCTGTATTGAAAATTTAGAAGTTTAGTGCTTTTAGTGCTTTTTGCAGCCAGACAATAAGCGCGTTTCCAGTCGGCAGTACACCCTTCATTAAGAACAATCCTATCATTCCATTTCAATTGGCTTTTGACGGGTGAAGTGCATTTAGTAGTGATAAGCTTCCTATATACAACTCTATTCACCTTATTACTGGGTTGCCAACCCAGTCGGAATCTGTCTTTAATTTCGTCGTTTTTTTATTTTTCGTTTTCTTTTTTTTTTTTTTATTTTTTTCCGTGTCGGTAAAAGTCCTGCCTGTCACTCCCCTGCTAAGTGGTGTCTTTGTGCATAGAGCCTTCTACGCGTATTTTCTTAGGATCGAGAGGGTAGTGGGAAATGCGTAGATTTCTCTGGTGGACACAGTAGAACGATTAACTTAACCGGCAATGGCGTCGAAAGTCATGTAACGCGAATGGCGTTTTAGGGGATCTTTGAACAAAATGTACCCTAATGAAGCTCAATAATGGCAAGCGAATTGGATACTGGACAGGACAGGCGGTCGAATGTTAGAAGCGACGAGTAATGGACTTCGACAACAATCTGTCGCCCGTCGAGCCGTAATCAAAGTGAGCAGTCTTCCTAACATTTTGCCAAGCGTGGTGTTTTGTACAACACTCAAACCAAATGAACAGTTCTCTGGTAACTCAGTGTGGGTTCAACAAAGACAGATAAGGAATCCATATAGTGGATCTGTTATCTCAGTTGTCTCGCTATTTGTCAGATTTGTATTTACCTGTTCTCAACTCTGCACAGTCTTCCAGTATAACAATTGGAAATTTCACTATTAAGTCATTGACGTGAATGGCGTTTTAGTGGATCTTTAAACAAAATATACCCTCATGGAGCTCAAGAATGGATCGTCAATTGTATGAGCAAGACAGCGCTGAAAAATAAATATCTGGATTGTAAGAGACGAGTAATGGTCTTCGACAACAATTTCATTTTTCGCCTTTGGATATCAAGTGAGCTTTGTTTCTAATATTTTACTAACTTGGTATTATATAAAACACGGAAATCAAATAGCAATTTTTTTATGGATTTAACCATAGTTACTAACTATGATTTAACAAATTAACATTGAAGGAATCGAACGCCAACAAGAATGCATCACAGTGTTTACTCTAGTCGCATCTTAGTTGTCTGACAATTTACATTTACCGGTATTTTGTACTCAACTCAGCAAAGGTGTAAAATATTTGGAAATGTGACAGTGAAAAATTACTTGAATGAAAGCTTGTTGTCTCTTTTGTGCTTTATTATTTACGGTCAAGGTTCTTTCGAAAAGGGTTGAATGTGAACTGTCAGAAATTTATTTAATTGCATATGCTTTGTGATTGTTTGTTTCCCTTGCACGCACGCAACTGAAATAGGAAGGGTTTCTTGCCTCTTATAGCAAATATGTTGCTTGTTTCAATAAATGTTTCGCTGGAAAATATTTCTGTGAAATTTCTAGCTTTTGTAAATTTATCATGTTGTGTAATTTTCGAGCTTAGCAAATTTGCATACATGTGTTGAAATGTGATACGGGGAGAATTTTTGTGGTAACGCATTAGTCACGAAAATAAACAGGTCTGTTGGAAGCGTGCTTGAGTTTCAACAAAATGACCCCCAAAATCGGCAAAAGATTGTGACGCTGATGAATAATAAAGTAGCTGCTATTACCAAAACGATGGAATTACCTGGTGATAAATAACCTTGTCTTGGAGAGTAAATTTTTGATTTTCCAGAAACAATGGTCAACCTCTGAGAGTTGCGCGATTGTGATCTTTGTGTTGAATTCGCACATTTCTTGTCAAAATTTATAACAATCGAAATAAAAAGAAAACTAACAAAAACAAAAACCCGGTAGCTTGGCATCATTTGACACAGATGCTTCACTGTTTCGCGAGTAAACATGCCGCGGTAAAATAACGCGGTAACTTGATCACTGCGCTCGCTGAATTCGATGTGCGATTTACTCGGTGCAGCCAAACTTGTACAATTACAACAAAACAACTAAAATCTCCCAAACTGTTTTTCGCTGATGGTAACTTTTTATATTCGTGGTTCAAAATAAATGTTGTTTTCATGTCGTAGATTTTATTACCGATGGCAAAATATTTTATGCTCGATCGACCGTCCTGAAACTTCCTTCTGCTCTTCTTAAAAACTGTGTATCCATATTTATTTACTTTTACATCAATATTTGTTTTGGATAAAGCAAGCTAACAAAATCTGTATCTTGCTTGGTTCGCATTTGATAGCATTAAAATAGAATTTTCGGTCCTATGCTTCTGTTACTGAGTGGTATATTTCTTAGGTCGCCCATCCAGATACTAACCCCGCCGAATAGGAATAACTTCAGCTTTCAACTGTTGTTTACAAAGCTTTCAGATGCTGCCAGATGCTGTCAGTGCACGCTTACACTTGTGGTGGAAAGAAGTTGCATGATCAACATGTCAGCCCAGAAGCCAATGTTTCTCGATTCCCTTTTATTTTCTTCAGTCTCTCTGGGTTCAGTACTTTGCTAGTAACCACATGTCTTCTCAAGGGGCTATTTATCTAAGACTTATACCATGGCGCTACAATGATAGACAATACCAAAACAATATCGTGTACTGTTAGACCTACATATTACGCAAAGACAACGGTCAACATGTCATCCCAGAAGACAATGTTTTTCACTTCCCATTTATTTTCTTCAATCTTTCTGGGCTCAGTACTTTGCTAGTAACCACATGTCTTCTCAGGCTATTTACCCAAGACTTCTACCATTTCACTACAATGATACACAATACCAAAACAATATCGTGCACTGTTAGAGCTACATATTACGCAAGGACAACTTGAAGCTCCTGGAAGACAACACACAGTTCAGTTGACATTATGGAATAAATCGCTGTGTTACTTCACTACCACACGTAAGCAATGCGTGTCAATTTTTTTTAAAGAGGACAGGAATTTCTTCTTTCTGACAAATGATTAATTAATAGGCCGATCGCCAGGTTTTTAACCTCACAAAAGGATCTGTTTCGTCGTACGAACGTGTGAAGACCTGTGAGCCAAAGGGCCTCTGCTGGTATGACTTCTGGTATGACTTCTGGTACGACTTCTGGGTCACCCCCCCCCCCCCCCCCCTCCAACTTGAAAAAAATTGCGTGGAACGCTGCACGTACCACAGGCAACCCAGTGTACCCTCACGGAGGGTCTAGTTACTTTTGGAAAATGCTTCGAGGAAAGAGTCTGACGTAACTGGGTCTTTAGATTCATTACCAGAGAAATTACTGTTATAAAGGTAACGGAGTGCAGAGATTAAACCGAAATACTTCAAGGGCGCTATTCGGATATTGTAGGTGTTTGAGAAATCTGGAAGGGAGAGGAAAGTGCGCGAGTCCTTCATCAAATGGGACACCTTCGAAATTCCTTGCAAGAAAATGTGTTTATAGTAGACCGGATTGTCGTTGATCCTGATGAGTGAGTTGTGCCATATGGGCAGTTCCAGGAATTGTTGCTTGGTTTTAATCTGGTTTTCGAAGTTTACTTCGGACCAAATTTGTAGAATTTCTTGTAATAATGGGTCTTTTACTGATATTATTTTTAGAGTGTCATGTCTGTTTAGATTACCAGTGAAGAGTAGACTTCCGCCGTATTTTCCGAGTTCGAGTTCAAAAAAATCCTTCCATTTTCCCCGGTTGGATTCGTCGAGGTATTTCTTGATCCAAGTGGTCTTAAGTGCTTTGTTAAACGAAAAGATGTCGATCATTTTTAAACCGCCGCTTTCATAGTTATTTATCATGACACTTCGCTTAATCTTGTCACCTTTGTTGTTCCAAAGAAAGCTGTAGAAAATGCCATTTATTTCTTTAATAATTTTATGGTTTGTCACCAGCGGTGCTAAGATATAGGTTAGTTGTGACGCCGCTAAGCTTTTGATCACTTGGATTTTTCCAACTGCTTAGGATATTGCTTATTTGGTCCATTTTTTCCTTGTAATTCATATTTAACGTGATATTGGGATCAATGGAAAGCCAAACACCAAGAAACTTTCCTTTATTTTCTGGCCATTTGAAATTCTTCTCGGGGAAGAGTTTTTCCTTGTTACCTGCCATTGATCCGATCCATAAGGCTTCGGTCTTTCTATTGTTCAATCTAAGGCCAGACTCTCTTCCAAAATTTTCAATCCTATCAAGACTATGTGTAGCAGATAAAGATTCCTTTGTGCCATTAAGTATAAAGGTTGTATCGTGTGCATACTGGCTTATTTTGACTTCGATTTTTTTATAGTGAGGCCTTTGATTTCATTATTGAATCTGATTACTTTAGCTAGGATTTCAGCAGTGAGATAGGATAAAGAGATATGGCGAAAGAGGGCAGCCTTGCCTAACACCTCGTTGTAGTTCAAAGAAGCTGCTTGCCCATCTATTGTTTAGAACACAGCTTTCAATGTTGTTGTAAAATATTTGAATCAATTTTCTCAAAGAGGGGCCAAAGCCAAAGTATTGGAGCGTACGCTCGATAAAGGACCATTCGTCAAAAGCTTTTTCAACATTGATAAACAGTAAAAGACCGGGGATATTATTTTCCGAGGCGTACTTTATAATATTATCCACTAATCTTATATTTTCTCCAATAAAACGTCCTTTTATGAAACCAGTCTGGTCATTGTTGATGAGTTTTGAAATAACAGACTTAATTCTGTTTGCGATAGCCTTCGCTGCTATTTTGTAGTCGCAGTTTAGGACAGATAATGGGCGCCAATTTTTAATGAGGTGCGGTTCTGAGTCCTTTTTCGGTATAAGTTTAATGATTCCACGCCTCTGAGTAATCGAAAGGGTTCCAGTATCATATGCGAAGTTAAGCGCATTTATTAACAGTGTAGATAACTCTTTCCAAAAAGTTTTATAGAACTCAGGCGGTAGTCCGTCAGACCCTGGTGTTTTTCCGTGATCCATACTTTTCAAAGCTTCTAGGCACTCTTTTTCTGTTAAAGGCCCTTCACAACCCTCTGCCTCATAGTTGCCCAGGACCGTGTCGTTTTCGAGATGGAAAAATTCACTTTCGGCCGGTGTTGCTTTTTTATTGGTCGTGTAAAGCTCTTCATGGAAGGTTTCACACTCGGCGAGAATTTTGCTATCAGATGTGACAAATTCATGCTTCTTAATTTTGAGTTGATTTATTGTACTAAGTTTAATTTTAAAGTGTCTTTTTTCAAGATTGAGAAAGTATTTTTGTATTCTTCTCACCTTCATTGTACCATTTAATTTTACACCTTAAAATAGCCCCTTGGGTGCGCCGCATTATTATCTCTTCTAGTTCACTTTTGCATATCTCCAGTTGTTCTTTTATTGTTTTTTTGCAATTCACTGGCGGAGGGTTGTTCTAATTCTTTTTCTAATAAGGCGATTTTATCTTCTAAGTTTTGCTCTTTATGAACAGTATTGCGTTTTTTGGCGGACGCGAAACTAAGAGATTTCTCTCGCACTTTAAGCTTAATCGTATCCCAAAGGAGAGAAGGGTTTACTGAATCATCATTTTCGTACTCTTCTCGTGTTTGTTGGATGGTTAATTTTATCAGTTCGATATAATTCGTGTCTGCCAAAAGAGATGTATTGAGTTTCCAAAATCCAGGGCCTCTTGGGTTTGAATGTAAAGAAATTTTTAAAATGATCATAGAATGATCTGTTTTAAAGCCCGGAATTAAGGATTTCTGTTAAAGTAACGTTGCCCAAAAAGCTCTGACTTATTAAGAAAAAATCGAGTCTGCAATGAATAGCAGGCTGTGTTTGGCGCCAAGTGTACCTTCTAGCATCAGGATTTAGTACTCTCCAAGCATCAGCAAGATCGAGATTTTCGCATATCTCGTTAACAGCCTTTTGAGTGTTATGATGCGTTTTGGCAAGGCCACCCATTTTGTCTTTCGTTACATCAAGAACAAGGTTAAAATCGCCGCCAATTAGGATTTCGTCTCCTTCGAAATCTTGAAGGTGGTCAAAGATAGATTTAAAGTATTAAAGAGTTTGCCAGTGAAACAATTTAATTATCTAATAGTCTAGATCCTAAATAGTTTTTGTAACTAGTAATTGTTTGATGTGGGTGTTTGGGTGTTGGTAGTATTTGCGCACAGACAATGATCCGTTTAACTTTAATTTTCTCCTCAAGATGAGATATTTATGACCAATCTCTCGAATGGAATGAATTGAATGGAAAAGAAAAATTCTTGCTTCTCCATTTTTTTTTCTCTCGTGCCTCACAAAACTTGCCGTACAGTATGTTGCCCAGTATCCGACCAGTTAACTAATTTCAATTTTCGCAATGCCCCTATTAGTTTACGGAAAGCGAAGTATACCGAAAGAAAACCGAACATTTAAGCTTTGAGATACAAGTTTTGGCGGGCTTTAAGCTATAGGATCATAGTAGAGGGCGCCGTTCTGTTCAGGTGAGTGAAATTTTCGTGGCTAATATTTACACTTTTCACTGCGCATTAAAACGACCGTTGTTGAAGAAAGAGTTTGTAAATCATGATAAATTTGAAGGAACGTTTCGATATTTGCAGTGCATATTCTCAAATAATACAAGTAGTTAGAACAATTTTCAATTATTCCTCAAATGAACTATTTGTAGAATAACTGAGGCCAGAATTATCAACAATTTTTCGGCTGTGTCGAAAAGTGGGACGGGGACGCGGGCGCGAGGACAGGGGACTCAGGGACTTGGAGACGCATTTTTACGATTTGTTCAACTTTTCATCATATTTCAAAAAATCCTCGTCTCGTAACTGCGTTGTACCCCAAATTTTATATTCCTCGTTTGTACAA
>NC_090869.1:50832537-50835037 GCF_036669935.1 Montipora foliosa | reverse complement strand
CTTGCAAAATATCAAAACAGGGTAATGATCTGTGTTTAGTGTAATGCTATTCGGAAACAACTCAACTGAAACTTTCTTCATTGATTTATCGAGTGGAATTCAGCCTCGGAATTATTTTCCGTGTGTTGCTTTCGCTGATGAAAATAGCTATATTGATATCGGCGCTATACAAGTTTATTATTATTATTATTAGCACCGCACTTTGCATAACTACCGGAAGCAGATGTTAGAACGGAATTCTCAGTTTTTTCACGATGCTTAGTTCGGAAGTCGATTTATCTTTTCCAAATTCTTATACCAAAGTACTTTGCAAGAGCAAAGGGAGACAAAATATCTTTTCCCCGCCGAAAGTAACGTTTAATTACGTTGTTTATTATTCCTCTACTAGTCCGATACTTGGCTCTCTGGTCGGATACTGGGCAACAATGCACATCTGTAAAAATGCAAATTTCACCGGCGGAAACCAATGTAAAAACGCAAAGCTTGTTTTCTCATATTACAGACTAAATTTGCTTTTTCCAGGGCCAAATTTCACACCTCTTGCGGCTAAGGAAGGTAAATTATAGCAGTTTTAAACTGAAGTGGTCGGATAGTGGGCAGCATACTATATCTGTGTGCCAGCTCAAGACTAGACGGAGCCGCTCTTTTAATTATTTGTTTTAATATTGTCATCCGGCTTCTGTAGTATTTGAGTGAACAAAATTCCGTTTCTAAGTAATTCTTGATTATTAGCATTCATCTTCAGCCAGAATAATACAGCTCCATTTTATTATTTTCCAGAAATGGGTTTGACCGCCGACCAAGTCTTCGATGAGATCGGCAGTTTTGGGCGCTTCCAGCTCTACATACTGATCCTTTTCAACATCTTGGAGTGGTTTTGGTTTGGATGGCCCGTCTTACTTATGACATTTATCGCTGCTGAACCCAAATGGAAGTGTGTCAGTAACCAGGGCAACAACTTCAGCGGTAACAGCAGTTTCAACGCTAGCATCACTATCAACTCCAGCTTGAATGGCAACTCAAGTAACATCATTACCCCTCTGTGTCCACTGACAAAACCCGTGGGGCCTGGGCACGACGACTACGATTATCGTTGCAAGATTCCAAGGGACTTGTGGGAGTTTGAAGACACATTTACTTCCGTTGTGACTCAGGTAAACAGATATGTCCATCATTTTGTTTTCCAGAATTATCGCTCAAGTGTCCCTATAACCTTACACCTTAGGTAAACATGAAAGTTCAGATCTAAACGTTTCTCTATTCCTTACCCCCAGTGTTGTTGTAAATAGGTGGTTGCTTGGCGTGATATTTATGAAAATTGAGCTTGCTTGTAAAGAGCTGAATCACTGGGCATGCGTGCCCATGCGTTACACGTACCCACTCTGAAACTTCAACTCTGAAGCTAACTGAGAAGGTGGCTCGTGACCCTTTCACGAATTCCTAATAGAGAAATCCCGTAAATGCTTTCCCGCCGGAGGGAGTTCTTTCACTGGAATTCGAATTCATTTTTGCCAAAGTGCGCTAAAAGTCTCGGATAATAGCACTTCAGATCCAACGAGGGCACCAGTTCCCGAGCAAAGAACCTCCTGATCCTGATTCGGGGCCTCCTCTTACCTGGATTTAGAGGCCATTCGCACTTTTCTTTTAAGAAAACTGTCAAAGGTCATGTTTCAATCAAACACCGTTCTTCACTGCCGTAATTCACGTTAGCGAACCGATTGCTCAATCTTAGCTTGTATCTGGCTGATTTCTTTGCATGGCCAGCGTTAAAACCCGGAATACTAAACTAATTACTATCAGGAAACACATACTATGCATACTGGGCATGCGTGCTCATACGTTAGACGTTCCACTCAGAAACTTAAACTTTGAAACTAACTGATAACGTGGCTCGTGACCCTTTCACGAATTTCCCAATAGGGAAATGCCATAAATGGTTTCCCACCGGAGGGAGTTCTTCTGCTTGAGTTCATTTTCAAAGTGCGCTAAACGTCTCTCGTAATGGCGCTTAAAATCCATCCAGAGCTCCAGTTCCCGGTCAAAGAACCTCCTGATCCTGATCCACCGTTTACCTGGACTCAAACGCCACCGCTCTCTTGTTTTCAGAAAATTGTGAAAGGTCACATTTCAATCAAACGCCGTTCTTGGCTGCCTTAATTCACTTAACCAATTGCGCAGTCTTTGCACGTATTTGGCTGATTTCTATGGCTTGTTTTAAAACCAGAAACATTGAAAACCTGCCGGAATACCGAACTAATCACTATCACGAAAATGAGATAAACGATAATGATAATGATAATGATAACAACGGAAAATTTCGTCATCTTGGTTTTTGACGAGAACTCCGTTACAGAGGCGCTATTCTCAACGGTCAGCGGGAAAGCAAGATGACAGACTAGAAGCGAGGACCTCTTAATTACTTATACTCTTTTCGTACTTTATTTTTGGTGTTCCGGGATGTTCTTAGTGACATGCAGGGTCGTACCTCTTATTGAACACT
>NC_090869.1:50812537-50827537 GCF_036669935.1 Montipora foliosa | reverse complement strand
GTGGAGAAAATGTTTTATGGAAAGGATTTGTGAATCTTTGTTGCAATTTTTTTAAAGAAAACTTTCTCTAAAAAAGATGACAAGGTTCCATTATTTAAATAAGACAATTTTGAATTGAGCTTCCAAAAACTCAAAGTCAGGGTACTAATTTCTTTGGGCAATTAGAAAATTCTGATGATTAAATGCACTGCAAAGACATGCAGTAGTGAAATGTGCAGGAAAACAATAATAGTCATTATTCAGTAATATTTATACTGCGCATATTACAACTTTGAATCCTAAGCCTAGCCAATAGGAAATTGCTGAGCATTAAAATAAAGTATAACACTAAATGTAGAAAAAATTACAAGAATAAAATTTGAAAATAAACTGTTTCGCAGTTTCATCTTAGTTTTTCTAATCATTCTACGAGTTTAATTTACTAACGATGATTTCATCAAAGTTTTTCTTATGATTCTAGAATTCGACCAAGGAGCCGTAACTACTCCAAACGATGATACTAAGCTCAAAATTCACGTGTCAGAATTGTCTGCAAGATATCGAATTAATTATGCAACTTAAAATCTGTCTAGATTCACAAACGTTTCACGTATCCTTTAGAGGTCAAAATTGCCTGCAAATAAGCGAAAATGCAACTTGAAATATGTCGAGGTACTCATCAACAATTGTCTGTAGAATAAGAATTATGTGAAGAAAGCGTCCATCACTCGCCGTTATCAGCGAAAGCAAGCAGGGTCATGGCGTCCTCGTTATTTATTTTGGTCGTTCGTGGCGCAGTTTAAGTGAAACAAGGCATGTGAAAGTCATGCACGACGTAAAAAAATATATAAATGACACCACTCACCTTTAGCATCAAAAGCAAGGTAGCCTAATTATTTCTTTAGGTTGTTGCCGCGCAGTGCATTCTGTTTAAATGCAATGCATTCTGGTAAAAGTGTTGAATTCGAGAATTCGTCATAGCTTACATACTATTCTTGAATCCATACCATGTTGCTGCCACTTACGCCCAGAGATCTAGGTAATGGCGAAAATGGAGCATTTAGCGAAATTTTACCAAATTCACCATACGTCGCCTTCTTGGCGAAATTTCGACAAGTCTACCATTTTGCCATTGCCTGCATTTATGGGCCTCTGGACATATCTACGCTCCATCACAACAAATCTTTAGGAATCCCATTTTCTTTGTTTATTTATTTTTAATTCACTAAGGTTCGTAAATGCACTGGTGTACTACGGAGTTTTTCTCAGCGCCCCGGCTATCGGTGGAAACATCTACCTCAACTTCTTCCTTGCAAGCCTGGTCGAGTTGCCAGCCATACCTGCCGGCGTGTGGATCTATAACAGGTTAGATGACGTTAAACAGGACGTTTCAATATTTTATGACACCAATAATCTCTGTTTAACTTCGATAATGTGCTCCACTCTTAAATGTATATTATAATTTATATAATAGTCAGATTACAATACTTGAAGACACCGTTTTGCACGTCGCATCTTTCTTGTGCCACTGATCATTCTCGTCCCCAGAGCCCTCCGTTTCTTTGGGTAGCGTGATTGGCAAAACGAAAGGCTCTAATCGCACCTAAAAATTAAATTTTTTCCATTGTCTGATTAAATTGTATGCGCAGAACAAATTAAAATTACATGTACTACGCATTACATTTACTCCCGGCCCATGTGATGGGAACAAATGGGACGCGGCGAGCCCTTCTTGGCTCGCATTTCAAAAGATTTAGGACGGTGCCTACTATTGTTATTGCGCACACGTTTAGCGCATCTCGAGATACTCGGATCTCGTGTGGATGGTGCTCATTAATAAAGGGATATTTTAACGCGGTTCAAAACTATGCGGAGAAAGAAGAACTTAGCAAGTGCTCTAGATATCCAATAAGAAAATTGGGGGTAACCACGCATTTTTCAGAGATAAGTAAGCTTCAATTTGGAATTGCTTTATATTTTAAAGCTTTTTGCGAATATTGATCGAAAAATGCGTGGTTACCTTCAATTTTCTTTTTGGATTTCAATAACACTTGTTAAGATCTGCTTTTCCCGTATATTCAGTAACTCGTGCAAAAATGCCTTTGAATTAGTAGGCTCCGTCCTTAAATAAAAACTTCTGAAATATGGCGACTACGTCGAAAAAGGTGTAGAAGTTTCCTCGAAATCAAAAGAGAACTTAAGCAACGTGGACGGCGACGGCGACAGCAACGAGAACGTCATCTCAAAATATAAATTCGCGTTATTGTAATCACTTCGTGATTATTTCAACCCTTCTAATACGGGAAGGGCGTGGTAGTTCCTCAAGAATGACACTGGTCGGAACGGCGCTTAATTTAGGGGAGAAAATTAAAATTTATCCTCAAGTGCTGACGTCCTCAAATTTGGCTATTTCACGTTGCTAGGGAGCTTACTAAACGAGGACGACGACGGCTACGAGGACTTCATTTAAAAATACGAGTTCGCGTTATTCATATTACTACGAAACTATTTCATGTAGTTCCGCGTTAAAAATGTGTAGTCACTGTCGAGGAATTAAACTGGTATGAGTGGGTTGGAAGCGTAGAGAGAGAACTGAAAATTCATCGTCATGTGCTAACGTCCTCCACAGAACCTTGAATTTGGTCATTTCACGTCGTCATTTAGGAGATGACGGGAAAGAAATGTACGAATGTGTAAAACGCACGTGCAGAGCGTGCAGAGCCATTGTTTTTGCTCACTAAACCTATTGTTTTGTAGCGTCGTCGTTGGCGTCGGCGTCGGCGTCGTCGTTTCGTAAGCGCTGTTTTGCAGACGACGGCAAAGAAATGGACAAAAGTGAAACACGTGGAGAGCGTACAAAGCTGTTGTTTTTGTCCACTAAATATGCAAATATTTCGCGATCGAGCATTTGACTTTCAAGCTGCCCATGTGTTTTGTCATTTTACCACGGATTAACTCGATCTTTTTCCTATTCCGTTAAAGAGAAGCGTGTAACGGCATAGTGTACAGTTCATTGACACCAACAATCTACTTACAGTTTGAGCCAGTCGTATCTATTGACAGAAAGCTCTGTGATTATTTTTTGAAATCCCATTTGGGGTCACCATAATGTAGAGAAAAGATCAAGGAGCTCATGTCAACTTTAATTAAGGAAAATATAGGAAATAACGATAGTAGAAAAAAGACGTATACATTCTTGTTAGTGTGTCTGGCTAGAGATAAAATCACCATAGAACACCATAGTTAATAGAAATGTCGGATTATGATGAAATGCATGCGGGAAAACCGTAGACGTAAATAAAACATTCCTCGTGAAAAGCAAGGCGTACACTGAAGCAGAACTAACAAATTTAAATGAAAGCTTCGTCCTTGAGTCGAAGTAGGGAATAAATTTGAGAAGGGCGGGCGGGCACGCACGCGCTCAGATCTAGGGAAGCCCTGCTTGTGATTGGAGTCTTTTTGGCTATTAAGAAATGACCGTAATCACTAATAAGGCTATTTCGTCGTAATTCTCTGCCACAGGTTTGGAAGAAAGAAAGGAGTTATTGTTCCTATGATTTTAGCCTCCGTAGGCGCCATGGGCGCAGTGCTGCTAACCACGGACGATGAGTCGAACACTGGTAATAATTATTACTTACTACTAGATGTGTTGAACTGATTTATCTTGCTACGTAGACGTGGTGTAGAGGTTAAATTGGCTTTTATGGGAGCGGGAACTTAAACGAAATACAGCAGACCGAGAGAAATCTGGATGGGGCGTAAAAGAGCTAATGAAGCTGGAGGGTCACTATGTCTCAAAACAAACAACGTTAGGGACAAACAAGGAGACGAAAACCGGTCATTCCATTCGCCCTATAGCTAAGTACATCATTGGGGTTGAGTACGCAATTCTGGAGAATCAGTGCGCATTCCGTATGTGGTTTTGGAAGAGCTAGTTTGTTTTCAGTATTCCTTAATCGGTAAGAAGTTACGGTGTCACGATAGTCAAAATTTGATGTTGAATAGTCGGGTGCCGTGTCATATAGATTTATACATCACTGAGGGAATAGATTTCCCTTTTTTACCCAGTTTTTTAAGGCTATACACGATAAAAACACCATTTCTGAAATAGTCTGATTATAATGCGAGAATTTTAATTTGACGGTATTCCTTTTTTTTCACTTTTAATTCCAGGTTTTCTTGCTGGAAAAATCTTCTTGTCTATGGTGTGGGCTAAATTTTGGATTATGATATCCTTTGATGGAGTTTACATTTATTCGAGCGAGTTATTCCCTACAGTGATAAGGTAGGTGAATATTTTTAAATATTGACCTGCACCTTTGCAATTTACTTCAGGTGAAAATGAAGCAATTCTCGAGTCGATAGACTAGACAAGGAAGCGTGAGCTAAAGAGATTCTACATAGATGCAAGTTACGCAGGAACTACGAATGGGTTGGATAACTTGTTTCATAAAGAGGCTACTTGGAACTTAAACATGGTAATTCTTATGCTTGTTATGCTTGTTTACAAGCTGGCAGGTGTAGGTTGCCCTCCCGGGAAAGCCTTTACCAACGAAATTCTGTATTATACAGACGGAGAAGCGTTTTGCTTGCATGGTAGCAGTACGAGGTTTGCAAGCAAAGCAAATAAATTAAAGGCCAGGAACAAGCGGGTCATCCCTAAAGAGATTTTAATGGCCACCTGTGTTGTTTGCAACGCGTTGATGAACTACAGAAGAAAAAACATGTAAATGTCACGCTAACCAAAACAATTTGGCAATGTCGTTGGATAAACTAAAAGTTCAATACTCACACTTCAGAAATTCCTGACAGCCTAAGAAGAAGGCATAAATTAAAAAATGTGGGAGGATCAGTCTAATGTTTGGCGATTAATCTTTAACACCTTGACCAAGTTTAATGATAAAGTCAAGGTTGTTTACACTTCATTTCTATCTTTTCCACCGTCTTTAAATTAACAGGACAAAACATACTTGTTCTTGTCAGTAGCTACTGTTCTTGTCTAACATCCGTGGAGATAACATTAAAGTATTATGTTTCCTTCATCGTTACTTGTAATTTGAGTCGCCTTATGAGTAGACTGGACTTAAAATGAAAGGTGCTCTCATTCTTAACCTTCTTAATTCACAGGAATCTTGGCATGGGTACATCAACCTGCGCTGCTCGATTTGGTTCTTTCCTCTCTCCATATGTCGTTTTTTTGGTAAGTAACTGGTTAATTGTTCCTGGCTATCAATTTTTCCGGCCCCGCTACTTATAATCACCCGTGGACCAAGTGGTTCCCGAAACGTTTGCACATCAACGCAAATTTTCCAAGAACGAAGTCACCCTTAAATATCTCAACTGCCTTTTTGTGTCTGTCCATCGCAGGCTTACTCCCTACCTTAACTCCCCACTCCAGCCCTCGCTCTCAGCAGCTCATCACCAGAGAGAAGAGCCAACTTTCTTGTCTAAGAGTACTACGCAACGAACTTCAAGATGACATTGAATCGCCATCCCTCCTTTTTTGCACTCCATTTCTGCACCTTCATTACCGTTGCTGCTGGACGGGTTTTGTGGGTCAACAAACGTTGAGCTAATCAATAAATAAAATAAAATAAATAAATAAATAAAATAAATAAATAAATAGTAAATAAATAAATAATTAATTAATTAATCAAGTGGCACTTAAATGAAATCTAAATAAAAAGGATACGAGGTTAGCCTTTTCCCAGCGTGATTAGTCCTTATGAAGATCTCATTTTGGTTTTTCAAAAAATGCTTTCGGTACCTCGATTATGGAATGGAATGGGAGTGTCCATCTTAATTTGGTCCAGTACCCATAAATCAAGTGCCTCATATGGAGCCTCCATGAGATGAGCATAGGAACAAGAAAACTTAAATAAGGACGATGGCGACGTCTACGAAAACGTTCGTCTCAAAATTTACTATCAGCGTCGTTAAAACTGAACAACCTTGTAATGATTCAGCAATAGACCTTTTTACCGATACGGCGGCCATTTTGATTTCTATTGTTTTGAAAGACATTATGGGATGCCCAGGGGCAAATTAATATATATTTGCCCCCTGGGCATCCCATAATGTCTTTCGAAACAATAGAAATCAAAATGGCCGCCGTATCGGTAAAAAGGTCTATTCAGCTAACGCCTTTAATGTGTTCGAAGCGTGCAAGTTGCCCAAAAGAGACTCAGAGAGAGAGAGAGAGAGAGAAAGCGAGGAGTATATCGCTACCAGTATTTGCTGCAGTTCCTCACAAGCGGCATATTTTAAACTCTTTACGTTCTTGTTTTACAGAAAAATACAAAGCAATGAACGTGGAAAGGGTACAGAACCAGTGTTTTTGGTTACAAAACCCCGGTTTCCATCGTCCTAAAGTTGTCATTGTTTTTTGTTCGGTAATTTGGTCTTTGTGGCTAACATAATATATAGACGGGCTGCGTTGTTGATTGCGCGTGGTTAAGCGTACGTACAGATTGATTGTTTCCGTCGACCTTTATTAACTGTGACATGAGAGGATTGATCTACATTACCTAACATAACCTAGAAAACGATCCAGCGTGGTTGCTCTGGTAAAAATATAACTGGGTGGGAAAATTTTAGCCGCATGGATAACCAAGAATGCAATACAAGGCCAATGCGACTCTGGTCATTTTTGTTCTTTAGCCTTTAATCGTTACTAAGCTGTTAAAAACGGGAAAAAAAAAATCGGACAATTTTATTTCCACAGCAACGCTATCATGCTCTTCTTCCATATGGTATTATGTCAGCCTTGGCCTTCGTTGCCGGAATTCTCTGCTTTTTGCTTCCTGAAACCCGATTCAAACCAACCTTGGAAAGTGTGAATCAGGTGTTAAACAACGCTGCTGATAGCAAGAAGGAGAAAGTGGACGAAACAACAGAGAAGGAAGAAAAGAAGGCACTTGTGGAGGATAACCGAAATTCGGTTGTGTGACAGAAGTAAATTGCGTCATCATCCTTTTTCCAGTTTCCTGTCGTCATTCGTTTTCAAATAAACAAAAAATAACCAAAAAAAGATTGGAAAAGGCAATAAAGTAAAGCAAAAAAAATATATATATCCATTTAAACATCAATTTGATTTCGTTTAAATTCACTTGCGTTTATGAGAGTTTCGGTCTGATTTTATGTCACAAACTCTTTAAGTGTTCAAGGTGATTCCCTGGTTTTGCATTGCGCAACCCTACTGCGCATGATTTCTGGCGTCATTGGCGCGCGCAGTAGCGCGGGCACATTGATCAAATTGCTGATTTTGATTGACGCCGAGCGTAATCCATCGAGAAATGGTTATTTTCTCCTGAACGAGTACGGTGACCCCCATTTTTTATTTCATGTAGTTCCTGAGAATGATGTCTTCATGTGGTAATGAAAAAATCAGCAAAAAGCCATGGCCAGTTTTTGGCAATTTCATAAAATTGTACGGAGGGAACCATTACGAGTTGAACAGCCCACATTTAAGTTAAATCTTTTTTGGAGTGTTAAGTACTCGCAAAGGCATTCAAACACACTTTTCAGGTACGTACTAGAATTAACCATAGAATGACTCCACGCCCTGCGTTATACGTTGGATTACATTTATAAAATCGAAATAAATTTGTGCAACATTGGGGGTGCGCAGCAATTGTCAAAGTAGCTCAAATACCCGTATTTATCGGCGTCGTACCATGGAAACCAGCACGGTGACCCCCCTTTTTTATTACATTTGTATCATTTCCTTGACATGATACAACAGTGTGCGAAGTTTCATTGGAAATCAATGACAAGTTTTATTTCTAGGGAATCACCTTAAGAAACCATGCAGCATTTTAAACCAGTTTGTGGTGTCAAATGAACAATAGCCGACCAATGCCACTCACATTGGTTGGTCCAAATGACTTCGTTGCTCACTTGACGAAACGGGGTCCGACACATTTAAACTCAAAATTTCGAACAGCAAAAGTGTTAAATCCGAGATTTTGGCGTTAGGTGGAGAGCTTAATTCTTACAACGAAAAATTGTGGAGTTGTGCTCCTTTTTGATATCAGTTTGCATGCTATTATTTGGACTTTGATAATATTAGGGTACTGTGACTGCGCAGTATAGACTGGAAAGTAGCTTTAACAAGTTCGGCGTTTTCCTAAGCTGCGCCTACACGATCGATTTTTGTCTGGCGCGGGTGATGCGATTTTTTTCAGATTTAGTCGCGTCGCCTGCGCGCCAGGGTGGCTACACTTGTGATAAGTTTTGGCGACAAATTGAAGGCCGCGCGAATCGCATACTTCAAGAGATCTGGGCACTATAAACATACATTCCTCCCTTAATTTCATTGGCTAAATACTCTTTAGTCGCTTCGCAACGCGGGCAAAAAGTTGCAGGGTGGCTACACGGGCAACTATCTCTGCGATTTTGTCGCGAAAGTTTCAACTCTGGCGACTTTTTTCTTGCAATTTTTTCAGCTGTCGCGTCGCCAGTTCAAGGGTGGCTACACTTGCGATTTTCATCTCGCGCTGGCCACGCGACAAAATTTGAAAAAATCGCATGCATCACCGGCGCGAGCAAAAAATCGCTCGTGTAGCCGCGGCCTTATGCTATCGACTTTAAATCCGGCGTTTAGTTTAGTTCGCGTATAGTTCATATATTTTAACCCTTCAGCGCATAGAACATTTCAAGGAATTCTGCGTGATAATCATGAATAATAGTAAAGCATTTTCGTTTACAAAATATAGTCATAGAATCGTATAAACTCTTGTTCTTAGGCCATCGTAGTTTGTGTTATTTTCTTCAATACAAATAGTCATAGAAAGTATACCTATTTAATTTTGATTCAGGAAGCAAGGAAAATACTGAATGCATTTTCAATATAGGGATAGATTCGCAATACATGAGCTCAAAGTTTTCAGGAATAAATATTCGAGTTTTTCCATCGAAAAACTAATTTTTACAATTAAGCTGGAATTAGTTGCTAAATAAAAGAAACGAATTTCCTGCAACGTGTAACGAGTACTGAATAACTATATTCAAGTGTCTGACTCAACCGTATTTAACGACGGGGAATGCGCATTAATTGAGGACACCGCTGTAAAGAAATCAAATCAATTTTAAGGAGAGAGAAGAATCTCTTGTAGCAGAGTAGAGGACCAATAAACTCAACCCACATGTAAAGCCAAGTCTGGAAATCGAACCCTGCTCCCTTCTCCGCCCGTTTTTTTGTTTTTTTTTTCTCTTGTCTCTGACGCCATATTGGTCAGGAGGGGAAGGGGGGGGGGGGGGGTGGGGAAGGCAAGCACGGCTTAATTACAGTGAATGTGTGGGAATTTTGCCATTATAAAACCTTTAAGGTCTGACGATTGTGCATAGCGAGAATACTTCTCAACAAACACTTCTATTGAGATTCAGACTGTAAACGAAATTTTTAAATTTAGTATAAACCCCCTTAAACAAAATTATGCAAATTCCCGTGAAATTTGAGCAACATGAGGAGATTTTCAGAAATTTTGCCTTGTGCAATGATCTGATTTTCCGTTGAGTGAATAATATAAATAAAATGACTAAAAATATTTTAAAATTTTTGAATTCGGCCAAAATCCCACACATTCACTGTAATCGTGTAATTTAAGCCGCCTTTGCCTCCCAACCAAGATGGCGTCAGAAATCTTCCAATATCTAATTTTCCATCGAATATTTAACAATTATTCCATGAGCGCGCGTTGGATATGAGATGGTAAATAGCCAACGAGGCGCGTAGCGCCGAGTTGGCTATAACCACTCTCATATCCAACAAGCGCGAATGGAATAATTGTTTTATTAAATTCCTTAAACTCCAAAAGTTTAGAAGTACGAAATGCGAGCGAAAAAAGCGAGAAAATCCTAGCGAAATCGAAATAAGTTGATGAAGATGCGATGTTGTGTAATACCTCGTGGTCAGACAGACGCAGGCTCATCACAAAAACATTTCTTACCTTTTCGCGTATCTCTAAGCTTCGAAAGTGATCTAAACTTTCCACAAAAACGTTTTTCTTTTGCTTTATACCGAAAGAAATTTCGCTTTCTGGCGTAAACGTTTTTAGTTTAGCAACGCTGAGCGCAATCATTTACCATATAAGGTCAAACCGTATATGAGCTGATAACCGAGATTGAGTGAACCAATCAGAGCACGAGAATTGCATTATCCGAGGTTGAGAATTTAATAATTAACAATTATTCCATGAGCGCGCGTTGGATATAAGACGGTAAATAGCCAACGAGGCGCGTAGCACCGAGTTGGCTATAACCAGTCTCATATCCAACAAGCGCGAATGGAATAATTGTTTTATTAAATTCCTTTAACTCTACAAATTTGGAAGTACGAAATAAGAGCGGAAAAAGCGAGAAAATCCGAGCGAAATCGAAAAAACTTGATGAAGATGGGATAATGTGTAATACCTTGAGGTCAGACAGACGTAGGCTCGTCACAAAAACATTTCTCACTTGACTTTTCGCGTACTTCTAAACGTCGGAATTGATCCAAACTATCCAGAAAAAAAGATTTTTTTTTTGGCTTTATTCAGAGAAAAATTTCGCTTTCCGGCGAAAAATATATGTTATTCACCAGCTGGAAGGTCCGTATGGGGAAAAACTGTACCCGAGGTCTTGAGTACGGCCCGAGGCCGCAGGCTTAGGGACGTATTCAAGGCCGAGGGCAAAGTTTTCCCTATACGGACAGACCTAAGCCGGTGAATAAGGTATTTATGTTTCCTGCTTTTTTTTTCTGAAAATGAACTGGTTTGATAAAAGTCTTTCTACTCTCTCTACGTCTCATTATCACAGTTGAAATTAACTAATAACTGAAAAAGTGTTCCGTTCACAAAGCTCAGGGAAAAATGGTAGATTAACGATTAAACAGAACTTCAAATATTTCTTGGTACAATTAAACATAAAAAACAAACAATTATAACTTCTTGGTAACTTCATACCAAGCAAAGAGAGATGCGCTAAACAAACTAAACAATGATGTTTGAAAAATTCGTACAAACAGGCGAACAATGTTGTCTATGTATTAAAATGCTTTGTCTTGTTGAAAATGAAACGAAAATTCTTAAAACAGGAGGAAAATATTTAGTGAAAAATATTCAACCATTTCAGTCTCAGCCTTCATATCTTTAATATTCTTTCAAGTATTTATCTTTGTTCTCCGTCAAGTCCTTCACACTGAAATCAAGAAACACTTGTAGACATTGGTTCATGCAAACTCCACAGCGTTGCGATTTGTTTGTTTGATTGGCCGGTTACGAATCCGTATGTTCTTAAATGAATCAAAAGAGAACGAGATTATAAAATAGAACTCCAAAGAAAGTAACGGATGTCAACCGAAAAACTGCGCTCAAAGGACTTCCCGATCTCTGAAGTTAGTAATAATAATAATAATAATAATAATAATAATAATAATAATAACAATAATAAAAATAATAACAACAACAACAACAACAACAACAACAACAATAATAATTATTATTTATATTGCGTAGGTTACATGAAAATATATATGATCATCTGCGCATTACGATGATTAAAACTAAAAAGTAAAAGAATGAAACGAAAAAAAAAAGAAGTAAAAACTAGATAAATATATATGGCTAGATCTAAATAAATAAATAAATAAATAAATAAATAAATAAATAAGTAAAATTAATTCCAATTAAGTCGTAAATATAAAAGCTAGCCTTAATAAATGCGTTTTTAACGTATTCTTAAAATTGTTCAAAGTTCTACTGTCGCGATTTTTTTCTTGGAAGCGAATTCCATAGCTTTGGGTCGGCAACACAAGAAGCCCTGTCCCCCAGTGTTCTCTTAGTTCTCTCTCTTGGGAACTCAAGGAAAAGCCCATTGTTAGATCTCAAAGAATAGCGCGATGTACTCGTGATAGCAATTAAATTATTGATATATTCCGGAGCAAGCCGGTGAATAGCTTTGAATGTAATTACTAGTATCTTAAATCTAATTCTAAATTGCACTGGCAGCCAGTGAAGCCTGACAAGCACAGGTGATATGTGATCAAAGCGGGAAACATTGCAAATTAGGCGCGCGGCTGTGTTTTGAACACGCTGCAACTGCAACTGTGTTTGCGGCAAACCATATTGCAATAGTCGATTCTACTAGTCAGGGGCACCCAACGACCAATTTGTTGTAAAATGTATTATTATACCCCAGTTAATGAAAGTAAATGTTATTAATGCATTGTCAGGTGTTTTTCAGTGTTGCTGGGAAAACATTCTCTGTTCCTTTTTCCCAGCAAGACACACAAGAAATTTCCCAGACAGCTAGATAAAATTGTTTGGTTTCCCAGCCAGCTGATCAAATTTATTTCGCAGCTAGGATTTCCGCGCCCTTTCAAATCCCTCGATCCAAAACGACCGAACAAAAGCGACAAAACCGGGACAAAACAGGTTTTTTCCGCAAGTGCAATCACTCTGACCAGCCGTCGTATGCTTGTGCCTACTCTCTGGGAGAGGGAAGGGTTTTTTTTTTGGTCGTCCTAAGTCTTCAGAGTTTCTACAGCCAGCTCGGGTTGAAATGCTAGAAAAAGTCAGTAATTCCCAGGCAAAACCACTATCAATAATAAATTTCCCAGCCAGCTCATCGAAACACCTGTATTTTTGCCAGCCAGCAAGATTCCTCTGGGGAATAATGTCAGGAACAGATTCGTTGGGTGCCCCTGACTAGTAACTAGAGCATGCACTAACCTCGTCGTTGATGCAGTTGATAGATACTTTCTGGTGCAACTAATGTTGTGCAGATGAAAATTAGATGCCCTACAAATCTTATTGATTTGTGTCCCCATACTAAGTTGCTGATCAAACCCGCAGCCCAAATTCTTGGCCTCTTCAGCTGGAGTAATCTGATGGTCACCAACAGTAAGAGAGCCTGCTCTGATCTTAGACACTTGTTGTCTTGTTCCAATAAGTAAATACTATACACTTAATGTATGGTCCCGAGGGAAACAGTTAGTTTTGTTTTCCCGAGAGTTCTGATGTTTCCCGAGACGAAGTCGAGGGAAACATCAGGACTCGAGGGAAAACAAAACGAACTAGTTTCCCGAGGGAGCAGACATTAAGTGCTTTGTTTGTTATATATTTAGACTTTTCCTGCAACAATCCAGCAAAACATCCGGTCGGGATACATTTGAATTTGATGAGGGCCACGTGACAAAGAATTAACCAATCACAGTGCTTGTTTTGTTGAGCGAAAGTTTAGGTATATAACAATCAGTCTTATCGTCATTTAGCTTAAGTTGGTCAGTCAGTATCCATTGACGTATGTCTTCTATACAGTGTTGCATTGCCATAACTGCCTGATCCCGACTAGCTTGTGAATCAGATTTAAAAAAGATAAAGCTGAGAGTCATCCGCGTAGCAATGAACGTCAGGTAGTTGTGCGTATACAATCTGCCGTGTAAGTCGTTTTAGTTAAACGGCATGTCAAAAGTTCGAGAAAAACAACCGAAAAACCACAGCGTTGCGATGTGTTTGTTTGCCTATTTTAGCTACAAATCTGTTTATTCTTAAATGAAGCAATGTAGAACGAGATTAGAAAGTAGAACTGCAAAAAATAACGGATGTCAACCGCAAAACTGAGTTCAAAAGACTGCTCTGCAGTGTAAGTTCAAGTTCAAGTTCAAGTTCCACAGTTCAAGAACACCAAGAACTCGAAAAACAGCAAACCAGCAAAGTGTTGTCAGCATAATCATGTAAATACTCGCGTTTTCGAAGAATAACCAGGCCTTTTATTCCATTGCTGATGTTTTTCCTTTTCTTTTGCAACGGTCAGTAAGCGAAAACTTGCATTTTAAAGGTAAAATTCAACGTTTCGTCGCGCCTTAATGAAAAAAAAAAAAAATTTAAGATTTACCACGAATTCCGGACTGGGTAACCGGTCCGGATGGAAAAAAGCTGGACCGGCCAAGAGCTCGGTATTAGCCAATCAGATTCAAGGATTTAGGATTCTGGCCCGCTGAGATGCTTCAGAAAAACCATAAAGAGCTTTATTTTTTCTCAGTGCGCGAGCGGGCGGAATCCTGCGAATCCTGCTATTTGATTGGCTTTCTGTGGCTCGACGTACACGGCTACACGGCCATTCTACGTCAACTAAAGCTCTTAACAGTCAACACTTTTCGTGTTCAGGTGGAAAACAGCTTGGAAAGAATTTTCTTTCTGCATTTTAATCCAATTTGACATAATATCATGATAGCTGTGGTCCACACTGGTGGCTACGCAGTCAAGCATCGGAGGGATATAAACTTAAAGCTGAGTGTTTATTTTAAATTTGTTTAGAGCTGCTTTTTTCTCTGCATTGCAATTTTTGGCATATCTTTGGAAGCTCTGATAAGGTTGCATGATGCCTGGAGGACCTATGTCTAGAACAGAAACCAAAGGAGAACGAAAGAGAACGACAACGACAATGCAGAATACCATTAATAGCTCATACTAAGTGGAAGAAGTTACTCCACAAATTCTTTTGTTGGGCACTAAACAGTTTGTTATTTTTACGGATGCATTATTTCAAGTGGATGCGTACTATTTTTAAAAAGTGGTTTAATCGGTTTTTCTTTTGTTCAGAAAGGAAACTCGAATTTTTCTTGTCAACTGGAATTAAATAACAATTACATGTACTCTTTTGGACATAACTAGTTGATTTTTTTGTTTGTTTTGCTCTAAAATGCGAGTGAACAAGTGCTCTTTTAATCGTTTGCCCAACTGTTTTTCGATGTTTGCCTCGACAGTGAAATTTTGCCCTTATATTATAAACACGTAATCGCAATGAGTTCTCGTAAAATTAGGGAGAAATATCACTATCTTGTGTTTTCAGAAGTTTGTTTAGAGCTCCTACAAGTAATTTACCGGAATCCGTATTATGATAATCTTTGTATTTCTTGTAATTAGTTGTTTTCAGTAGTGTCATTATAATAACAACTATCGCATGGATAGTATAAATATATGTACTGTAAACATGTGCGATGTTCGAATGATTTTACTTGACCCGTGAAATATATTTAGC
>NC_090869.1:50795037-50810037 GCF_036669935.1 Montipora foliosa | reverse complement strand
GTTATTATTATTATTATTATTATTATTATTATTATTATTATTATTATTATTATTATTATTATTACTTTTCTTCGTTTATTAGACTAAACGTCAGAAATTTTTACAAAAGATCGTGGGGTGTTTTCGTGTAAATAGTCTGTGTAACAGAAAAACAATAGGTCTAATTAGGAGGTAGTGTTACACAATAACTATTATTCACTGTTTCACGGGTCAAGTAAAATCACTCTCAGAAACGGTGTCTAATTCATTTGAAGACTATATATTATGCTCCCTGAAGTAAAACAGTTACATTCAGGTGTACATAATTATTCAACGGTCCCAATAAACTTAATGAAGAAACATATAATCAGGTCTTGTTATGAGATGTTTGTTTACACAACAATAAGAATTTATTCGAAGGCTGTCTCCAGACGGGATCGTGAACCATAAGTAAAATACCAGTGAAAAAGACTAAAAAGCTTTATAAGCCAAAGTTGAAAGCGTTTGTCTTTTATAAAATGCGGAAAAATACACCAGTATCGTCTAAAATTCATCGCAATGTTAAATTCAATTAAATCGAAGTGGCATCGAAGAAGATTTAAAGAGTGCAGAAATTTAAAAAATAGTGTACTTTGTTTATACGTGTTTGCCTTCGTCACTTTTCAAGAGTGATAACCATGGAGTTAATTATTGTTATGTTTAAACTAAGTGCCAGTGTAGAGAAGAACCCTGGTCCCATGGTGAACCCCGGTAAAACTATAAGAGCATCTTGCAGCCAAGGCAATGTCACAGTATTTGGTCAAAATGCTGGACAACAGTGTGTTTCGATGAGCTGAGTTCTTTAATATGCCACAACAACTAATGATTTGATACAAATAATAGATGTTGGTAATCAGTTATATCCAAGGATGTCAATGAATCAGCTGGTAAGTCTTTTTTAATTTGATGCGAAATGCTGGCGATCAATGAGAAAAAACGAAGATCCGCACAAATTGCATCTAGAAATCAACGACAACAAGATATCAGAAGCCGTGTGTACTTGCAAAGTTGGGTGGGTTTAATTTAATTTTGATAATAAAGCATACTATCTACCAAGTTTCTTACAGTAGAGCTACACTGGAAATGTTCATAGTAATAGTGGATTCCAGGGATACCATTACTGTATGTCTTTGTTTGGAAGTTCCGAATCGCTTATGGATCAAATGCCATAGCCGTTGCCATTGTCATTGCCTTATTGTGGGTAGCTTCCTTCCTGTGTGATTATTTTCCAGATCCGACGCAATTTGAGCCATTTCTCAATTTCGTGGTTGTCAACGGTATTTTATCATACTATTTATTAAGCTATGTCCACCAATATGTCATCCGTTGTCATGAGCCCTCCAGATTTCAATTGGCTGCAGAAACATTTACTTCTTTTGTTTCGTACTTAGCAAATTTGAACATTGCTTTAATCTATTCAATCCTTGCAGTTTGTTTCTAACTCTTCCAAAATGTATCACCCTACTTCTGCGCAACGTGGTATTCCTATAGTAAACGCTTTAAAGAGCGTCTTGTTGTAAAAAAAAAAAAAAAACCGTTGTTATCGATACTCTAAATGTTGAAAAGCTACAAATTTAGAAAAAAAAATCCAACTAAACAAGCTGACTTACCCTTAAAACGTTTAACTCCATACTCCGTTGCATTTTCCGTCGATTTAGGAAATGCCTTTATTTTAATTAAAAGCGAAACGAAGCGAAACGGGAAACCATTTTGTTTTTCTCCGTTCGCTCAATAACTATACACTTCAGTGTCCGGTACGGTGGCTTGTGGTTGATATTTACCTCGCCGCCCGGTAAATACCCACCACCAGCCACCGACACTAAGGTAAATAATTGTTTAGTATATTCTAAAACAGTGAGGTAATAAATAGAACAAAAGGATGATTTTAACTGATATATTCTTGCAACGATCACAATATTCTAGGGCGCAAATCCCGAGCGAGTTGTTCGGAGGTGTGTTTGAGTAGCCAACCAGAGGGTGTCTTCAACGCTATCTGCTGTTTTAATATATACTGATACTTGGTATTCACCTCCGCGCAAGCCAATCAAGCTAATGCGAACTTTCACTAATTTCTTATATTTCGTCTTCGGAAACATTTGCAAAGCTGCTGCTGGCAACTAGTTTGTTATGCATGTTATGCCTTACATTCACTCAGTGCTATGAATATAGCGTTTTAGTATGTACCCCACAAATGAATAGTGCTTTCCACGCAGTTTGAAGTTAATTTTGACCTAAAGACAGTCATACTGTCCTTTCAGTAAAACACCATATACTACCTGTACTATCTAGACAACTTAGAAGACACTACATCAACTTGCGGTTATCTGTATCGAGGTCAAGGCCAGGCCAAGGTAGACTGCAATTTAAAAACAGTCAAAGTCCACTGTTAGTACTATAAACCTGCTGTTATTTGGTGTGTTGGAGGATTAATTTGGCCTATTTAAGAGGAAGATAACGATAACTTGCTCGGTTAGCTATCACAAAGATAAGAAAATATTTTTTAATCACCAAAACTACCCCGACTGCGGGTGGATATCAGGTGGACTAATAAAAAAAAAAGATAAAAATATTCGCTTTCATTTATAAGGTTTTCAGCCTTCAATGATATTATTGATTTTATTGAAACAAAAATAAAACGTCACAGTGAGGTTTTTGAATCTACAATTGTAGTCCATTTACTGGGCTATCAATAGTTAATTCAATTTTAAATGATTCACAGCTTTTTAACCACATAAATGCCGTCTTTACATTAATAAAGACGTGTAGTGCTATCTAATCTTGAATTTCCTTCTTCTCATCCCACTCAACCTTGATATCATGATGGCGAACGATGAAGATGAAAATTCAGCTAATTCGACTTTGATAGCGACTGCGTTCAGACGAACGGATGGCGTGATATGGTGTGCTTCATTTGCTTTGCTATCGCTTGTTATCGTTATAGGAAACGCTCTCACCTTAGTCGTCTTTGCTTTGAACAAGAAGCTTCGTAAGAAGAGTTTCCTGTTGGTTATAAACATAGCGTTTGCAGATTTGGTGCTAGGAGCTGTCGCTCTCCCAATTTACATATATCATGTCGGCAGTGACTATCAGCTTTGGAGAGATAATGGGAATGACTTTTTAGAAATGCTTTATCGAGTTGTGGACACAGTTTGTGCGCAGGCCTCAATAATTACAGCAGCTTTCATCGCCGGGGAAAGGTTTTTTGCAACAGGCTGGCCTTTGAAACATCGGTCGATGGCAAGAAGACGAGCATATTACTTTTCAATAGTTCTGGTGTGGATTTTTTCCACGGTGATTTCAGCAGTGGTTATCCACTTCTCGCAAATTTCATTTAAGTTCAGTATTTACATTTGGATGTCATACGCTTGTACTATAACTCTTATCATAACAGGTTGCTATGTCGGAATTTGGAAAAACTACAAGAACGGAAGAAAGCTTCTGTGCCGATCCCACAAAGAGCGGCCAACGAAGACGTTGTCGATTGTAATGCTATTTGTCCTTCTATCTTGGCTTCCCATGATTACAGTAAACATTCTCTCTGTTTACATTCCGGTAAACCGCAATATTATACTCTTTGTTAATTTAGTCAACTTTAGCAACTCTTTTGCTAATCCTGTCGTCTATTCTATAAGAATCCCGGAATTTAGAAAAGCCGCTTTGATTTTAACCTCGAGAAAACTGAACAAGCCATATGTTTCTCGCCTGGCTACTGCCTCCACTGCTGTCCAACTGCGAGTTACACTTAAACACGATATTTATTCGGGAGCAATTCTGCAGAAAAAGGGAAAAGAGGAGGAAGCCGAGGAAACTGAACTTCAGAGCTCTACGAGGGAAGGATCATTCAAATCAAACAAGTAATTGTGTTCTAATTAACGTCTATCACATACAGTAAACTGCAAAACAGCGCCATGCGGCAGAATCTATACATGAAACTGGGAGCCGTATATGGAAAGAAGAACGAATGACATTGTTTGGAAAGTAGAACGAGCCAATGACTATTTACACCGAATCGTAGTTCTGAGTGGAATTGGAATCCTGGGCTGGAAGTCTCACACATCTGGGAATTCTATGAAACTTTAATCTATTAATGAGATCAGACCGTCAAAAGTTAGACATGAGACCTTAAAGAAGGAAATGAGTGACATTTTCCGGCTTTTAACTACCATCCCCGACAAAAAGATCTTGGCATCAAAGCTTCTTAGAACCCCCCCCCCCCCCCCCCCCCCACTTGTGTCAATGTTGATCGCCCGAAAAGTTCCGGGATTCCTGGAAAAACACCATATTCTTTGAAACAGTGAATACGGGGATGGGGTGATCTACGATACAGCGTAAAGTGTCCCGTAGATTTTTGTCTGAGATTGTAGGAGTAGACCCAATTGGTATTTTAGCTTGTTTGGCAAAGGTTTATTAATATGCCATCTTTAAAAAAATTTGATGCCTCGAGTACATGTCATAAAAACAAAAGCATTCTGGGCGAGGCGACTTTCAAATCCCTGTGGCGACGTAACCACTGAGCGGCTGAAGAAACATTCGTGTGCTGTCATACACGATTCGCCGTAGGATTAAGGACTGATGACGTGTTTTTTCATTCCTGCATCGTCGCAGACGCACGACGGATGGATTAGAGCCTTAACCTCCAAAGCTCAGTGTACTGCATTCAATTGGAAAATACACGCAGGTTTTTGTTGGTTGTCCGTGTTGGTTTCATTTTCATTGATGTTTTATTAATCCAGAAGCGCACTAAGTTAATAGCGCAGGCTCTTCCTGTATAGTGTATTTATAGAAGACCTCATACAACAAGCATTGTCAAATATATTTGTAAAAGAATGCGAAATGCCTGTAAAAAAGATGCAAGTAAGAATTCCAATGCTGAAAATGTCTACTACATGTACTACCATTTGCGTCCATCCTAGAAGCGTGACGAGTTTTGCGCGAAGTTTTGCTTTTCAAAAGTTAACGGTTTGTCCGGTTATGTGTCACTTTTGACTAATGAAATGTTGGCAGTTATGTCGTGAAATTGACAACGATTTTGCCGGCATACCAGCATGTTTTGTTCACGTGCTCTTCAAGTTTTCAGGTTTCCCGTGAGATTGTTCCAATTTTGCTTGACCGTCCTGACGGCGTCTCTGCTCGTTCTGCAAAGGAGACCAAAAAGTTCAAAGTTAACAAGTTTGGAAGGAGGAACATTACCGTCACAGTCACTTTAGATCAAGATTTCAAATGCTCCATGAAACACGGAAGAGCGTGTGCGCAGAATGCCCCTCAGACGCAAAATATTTCCTCCTCTATCTTTCTACTTTCACTTCGGTTTCATGTATTTTTTCTCGTAGTAGCTGAATCACGTATCTTTTCTTCGCTTCTCAGTAATTATGTACATTTCAAGTGGAGTTTTTTCATCGCATAAAGCCTCTTTTCTTCGGTCTGTCTACAATCTGGTCAAAACTGTTCGGACAATTCCCACTTTTCCCCCTCCCATCATTACGATGTTGATTTTTCACGGTGTCCGAATTCAAGAGTTGTTCATCGATCGCACAAATTTTTCAACATTGTCTAGGGGGAAGAGGGGACGCGAAAAAGGCAGGGAAAGAAGAGCAAGCGTTGCTCGTATAACGATGGAAGCATGTACAGTGAATTCTCTACTTTTCGGCCAAATTTGACAAGTTTCCCAAAGTCTTTTGACCACGATTGAAGTTTCTTGCTCTTCATTATCGTGCAAAGAAGGTCACTTATCAGCTAAGCCCGGGCCTTGGGACGACCTGAAGTAGAGCTACATGGATCAGTCCTTTCAACGGGTTGAGTTTTCCCACTAGGTGACGACCCCTCGAAGAATTGTACCTTTACAAGTAATCGAGAAATATCCGTTCCTTCGTCGTTCAACACGACATGCTCGCCTTCTCAGGTGATGGGTGGACCCCCTCAGCATCAATCAAATGACCAAAGAACTGGACCTTCTCCTGCAGGAAACTACACTTGGATAACTTGAGTTGCACTGCATACCCTACAAGCCTACTCAGCAAGGTCTCTAGCCGATTTCGGTGCTCTTGGTCATTCCGTCCTGTAATCAATATGTCATCGATGTAACACACAACACCGTCGATACCCTTGAGGATGGTGTCAATGGTTGACTGGAAAATTACAGGAGCACTTGCCACACCAAATGGGAGACGGTTGTGCTGGTAGAATCCCTTACTGGTGTTGATGGTGAGAAACTGTTTGGAATCCTCAATCAGAGGAAGCTGCTGATATTCATGCTTGAGATCCAACTTCAAAAAACGCTTTCCTCCTGCCAGAACACTTAGCAAGTCTTGGGGATTTGGTAGAGGGTATTTGTCAACATCCAAAACTTGATTTACCGTGACCCTGAAGTACCCACATAGACGTATACCGCCATCTGCCCTAGGGACAACCACAACATGCACTGTGTGAAACCGTGGTCACAACTCTCTCCTTCTCCAGGCGATCTAATTCTGCCTCCACCGCAGTTCTTAAGGAGTATGGCCCAGGTCTGGCCTTATGAAACTTCGGGGCGGCCTCCGAGTGAACACATAGCCTGGCTTATAACCCCTTGATTTTTCCCAGGCTTGGACCAAAAACACCCTTGTACCTAGCAGACAGTTCGCTGACAAAATCAAGAGAAGAAACATTAAAAAGCTCCTTTCAGTTCAGCTTAACAACACCGAACCAGTTGCGACCAAGAATAGCTGGTTTGCCATCAACGTCTGCAACAATTAGAGGTAACTTAGCAATCTGGCCCTGATGCTCCTGCACCTCAGTTTCTCCACATAAAGGTAGCACAGTCCCAGAAAATTTTTCAGCAAGGTGCTTGCCGGCCTCAGCTCCAGTTGACCCAATTTCTCCTTGAACACTTTCTTGGGAATGACTGTCACGGATGCTTCAGTGTCCACTTCCAATACCAATTCCTTACCTTCCACTGTCATGGTTACAGCAGCGGCTTGGTTATCCTGGTCACGGATTGTGAAGAATCCAAAGGAATCATGCATCTCATCACAGTTACTAGCAGTCTCGATGCACCACTGGCATCCTTAGACTTCCTGAAATGACAAACCTTTTCACATGCATCACACGGATATTTCTTATATTTACATTAAAATAAATAAATAAATAAATAAATAAATAAATAAATAAATAAATAAATAACCTTTATTTAAAGAGGGTAACACCTATTACTATAAAAGTATTCTCCCTAGTGGCCCTCTAAAAACAAAAATTTTGAATAGAAATTACAGCAATTAAGATAAGTAAAATGGAGAATCTATTTACAAAGATATTTACAATGATATCAAAAAAAAAAAAAATTAAAAATCATAATAGCTTTTTAACTTTAAAATTATCCACCGTATAAATTAGGACAGTGTTATTAATTAGTGTAGATTTCATGGAGTTAAAAGAAGCCGTTGGGTTTAAGTTAGGAGCATTGAGGTCTTTTACGGTGGAATAAAAGAATGTTCTTCCCATTGCTTCGGTTCTTGGTTTCGGTGAACGGTATGATGTTTTAGCTCTTGTGGGATAATTGTGCTCAAAACGAAAGTTGTCCAAAATTGCAGTAAGGTATTCTGGTGCTCTTCCATCAATAACGTTCTTTAAAAGACCGAGTTTTTTGATCTTAAACATTTGATCGATTGGCAACCACTTAAGCTTTTGAAAATATCAAAAGATCGTGCATCCCAAGGACTGTCCAAAATTAATCGAGCGCAGCGTTTTTGAAGTTTAAACAATTGGTCTAGGTTGGTTTTGCTACAGTTGCTCCAAACAGTACAACAATACATAAAGAGTGGTTTGATACTTGCATTGTAGAGAAGCAATCGATATTTGGTGGGGAGATATCTCCGAGCTCTTCCTAAAATTGCAATTCTTTGAAGCAGTTTCTGACGCAGTATGTCAATATCTTCGTTCCAGGTGAGATGGCTATCGATGTATACATCCAGGACTGTTATTTTCAGTGTTCCCACAACGATAACAAGTAGTTTTGGACTTCCCTCCCTTATCATTTGATAATTTCTTGGGTTTGCGAGCCTTTTCTTTGAATCAACTCCTTTCGCAATCCACACACAAACGACCCCTTAGGGCATCATCCAAGAAAGTTCCGAACTTGCAGTGAGCCGAGAGCTTCTTCAGTTGTGCCGCAAAATCCGCCACAGATTCCGAGTCGTTCCTAAAATGATTATGAAATTAAAACGCTCAGCAATCACAAGAGGTTTTGGATGGAAATGACTGTTGAGAATTTCCACAAGTTCCTGGTATGGTTTTCTGTCTGGCTCGTCCGGAGTCAAAAGTCTCCGGTCCTATTGCCGTTAGCACGACTGCCACTTGATTCTCACTTTCAACACCGTTTACTTTCATGAAATTCTCAAGTCGCTCGACAAACGCTTCAAACGACTCTTTCGCTCGGTCGAACTCTCTTCAAGTAGCTGACCAATTATACTCATGATGTTCTTGCAATCCGGTCGTCGTCGCCAGATGTAATAATTCGTAGCTGATAACACTAGAAAACAGAAACACACGAACGTTGAACACATTTAATGTCAGGACACACAGAAAACTTTACACGAGGCTCTCCGTATATGGGTATACCCAAATATGGCAATGAACACGAAAGGCCCAAAATACAACATGGGCGCCTCACATGAGTGTGTGTGTCCCATTCGTACCTTTCCCCTTTGGGAATCTCATTCATATTTTATCCATATATTTATTTATCCAGCTCAGGTGATCCAGCGACTACCATTTATTTATTTAATGTGTATTCCCCAATTTAGTTAAGAAGAAAGAAGTTGTTAATAAAAAGTACAAATATAACATTTCTTAAAACGTTTTACAGTGTGTTCTTTTACCTTTGTCTCTTTGTGACAGTCTGCACAATCAAGTTTTATGGGACTGTATGTGACTGTTTGTGTGCAAGGAATGGCAGCATAAATAAACAAAAAAACAGCTAGGTCAATTTAATTTTTTGACACACAAAACAGCGTAAAATTCAGCTATACCTCCTCTTTAATTTTTTGTGCATGTTTTTTGTAGTTACTATAAGTTTCCTTGCTCCAAAAATGAAGTAAAAAATAAATTAATGAATACACTGAATGGTGTGATGTTCCATTATCCTAAATTGATGTATATTAATTACTCAACAGTGTCAGTTATTAAATACTGGCTAAATTACTGATACAGTAATACTATTGATGCACTATATTTAAATGATGAATAGTTCATGGAATAAAAGATTTAAGATCAATGGCTGTACAATTCGTACATTTTCTTCCTAATTAAGATAAATTTACATTATTCTCTGCACTTCGATGGTAACTTACCACAAACGTGAGCAATAAATATGAATGAGTATGGAATGCTAACATCAAAATTAATAAATAGTTCATAATACTATGTCAGAGTTCTATCACAAAGTCTGCTTAACGCTTCCTTGAATTGCCCTTTTACATTTAAACATTGGACAGAAGACAAGACCTGGTTTTATGTATTTCCAGACATCCCACATTAAATACACAATTTTAACATTTGAAGAAATCTATAGATGATCAAGTGAAGTTTTTACTTCCCCAAATATAACCCATTCACAAAATTTCATTCCAGTACAACCTGCAAGTCTGATGGTAGTGACCTCATCGTTCCTCGCTATTGTATAGATTTTCTAAGAACATTTGTAAAATTCATTAATAATTCATTAGGATGACAGCCAACAGAAACGCACTATTCAGGTCACATGTGTTGGTTTGTAAACCCCGTTAAAGTTCAACTGTCTGAAAGCATGAGGAGGGATTGAATAGATAGCAGGGAAAGGCTGGGGTTGATGAATTTTTAATTAGTTGAATTAGCAGTAAAATTAAGTTTCATAAAGACTCCTAACTCGCCTAATTAGTATGCTTAACTTTATAAAAACGAGTCCTGTAAATTTGTATAAAGTTTATTAATCAATCACAAGTTTTACATTTCAATCACAACTATTAGGTAACAATTTACATGAATCTTGTGTGCCTTGTCGAGAAAGTTTGATGCATCCTCGCCTTCCGTCTCACGCAAATGACAGTTAATAGCACAAAATAAGAAATAAAGCGAATTGGGCGGATAACGCTCTCCATTTTGCTTGGCCACTTCACAAACGAACTGAATTTGCTCAACCAAAAGTTTAGCTTATTTGCCGACATGTGCTCTACTGAAACGGTCACATCTTCAACATCTTCGCATTTGAGACCGGCCATTCTAACAACTTCTCACATTGCACATTTATTTTGCCGTCGCTGCTGCCACTCCTCGAAGACTTTTCTACCCCATTTAGTTTTGTATTGTGTTGCTTTCGGAGTTGCTCCGACACTAGACTGGTCTCTTCTTCTTTACTCCTTGGAGAGCGAAACCAACCAGCCATGTTTCTACCACAAAAGCTCTACCAAAATAGATTGCTAAATTCAATGCTAAACTCCTATTGCACAACTCCACGCCCACGTGATTAACATAACAATCAAAATCTATTGTTTCATTTCACAAGTAAGATAAAATATTCGCGTCCGACCTTTATGGGCTATAAAACGGCTCAACTAAAATAACTAATTAAACTGCCAAATAACTAAGGTAATAAATAAGTGAGATACAATGGATTCTTCACTATTTACAAATTCGTAGATTAATCAGAGGGAAGTAGATTGACAGTTTTTTTTCCTAAAAGCATTGACAGAATCTGAAGATTTAACATTGTCTCTTAGATTATTCCAGAGCCCAGCATCGCGGTAGGTGAAGGACCGCTGACCAGTGGTTCGACGACACCTTGGAATGTTTAGTTGATCGCGATGTCTAGTATTTCTACTGTGAATTTGTGAACGCACAGTAAATTTCTCGATCAATTAGACAGGGACAAGTTTATTAACACATTTGAATATCATCACGGCATCGTTCAGGTAAAGCCGGTCATTAAAAGGCAGCCAATTTAACGATTTGATACCTTGTCAGATGTGATCGAACTTTTTTAGGCCAAGTACCATACGGGCGGCGAAATTCTGCACTAACTGAAGTTTCTTGATATTATGTTTACGAGTATTTGACCAGACAGTTGAGCAATAATATAACTTACTGAAAACGAAAGAGCTCATAAGGAGAAGTATTTTTTCCTATTTAGAAAGTGTTTTATTCTATTATTTGTAGGAGTTTATAGGCAATAGACTATAAGTTAGGGACTGGTCAATATAATTGCCTAGATCTTTAGCAGCAGTAGAGGTTGTAATTTCTTTACTGTGGAAAGCTTATTGAGGAGTTTCGGCACACCAATCATTAGAACTTTGGTCTTATCAGGATTTATCAATAAAGAGTTTTGACAACACCATCTGGAGACACGTTCCAGGTCTACATTTAGATTATCAATTACACTGGACATGTCAGACGAGGGAAAGGACAAGTACAGTTTAGAATCATCAACGTAACCTATACTGCTAACAAAGAGTAAGATTAAGCGTACGGGTTATAAATTTCCTTAGTATTTTCGCTATAAACGGGCAGTCAAAACTCGTAGTCGTTCTCGTACTCGTCGTAGAATCTAAAGCTCTCTATTGATCCCTGAGGGACTCCATATTTCAGGGGAAGTGCGTCAGTGATAGGATCATGGATGCAATAAAATCTCGTGTCTAACGCTGTCAAAGGCCTTTGACATGTCGAGTAACACTAGAGCTGAGATCTTTTTATCATCAATTGCATAGAACAGGTCGTCTGTAACAAAGAGAGGGGCCGGCAGTCACAGTTGAATGAAGCTTACGGTTACCACTTTGAGTTTTAGCCAATATATTGTTTGCTGTTAGATAGTCGACAAATTGTCCATAGGTGAATCGTTCAGATACCTTTGAGAGGATAGGCAACAGCGAAATTGGTCGATTATTTCACGGATCTTCAGAATTACCCAACTTTAGAATAAGAGTTTCCTCGGCAATTTTCCCTGCCCTTGCAAACGTTCCAGTATGAAAAGAATAGTTCATAATACTTGTGATTTACGGAAGCTCTCCGAATTATAGTTAGAGTAAGTTAAACTCCTGATGGTAATATAGGAGGGCTAAAGTCTAAGCGTTTTTAGTGTTAAAATAAGGTAAATAAGATGATGGTCACTTATAGAACAAGCGAGGACATCGCCGAGACTCACAATGTTCGGTATTTGTAGTCATGATGACATCAATGAGGGATATAGTGGTCCCAGTAATCCTTGTAGGTTTCTCGACCAGCTGGTTTAAGTTAAAAGTTGAGATAAAGTCCCGCAATGATTAAGTCTCAGGGTTAGGGGCCATCAGGTTTCAATTTAGGTCTCCAAGTATAATAATATCCAAATCCATGAGTAATACATCAACAAAGGTCATAGCAAGAGTTTCGAAGCTGCAGCTAGTTGGTGTATCTGGAGGTCGATAAGTGTTACAAACTAAAAATGACTTATGACTTCTACACTGCACTCTCAGCCAAAGCTGTTGAAAACCATCACCACAAGCCAGTGACAGGTTATCCAGGACAGTAACTTTGAGGTTTAACTTAGCATAGATGCATAAACCACCTCCATTTTTGGGTACCGGTGATCCGCGATCTTGTCTGAAAAATTGATAACCTGAGATTTCAAGACTCGCGTCACTCACGGTTAAATCTGCCCACCTTTCAGATATCGTAAACATATCAAACTTGTTTTGTAGAGTCGTATCTTTGACAAAGCAGAAATGCACTCTTGATTTCAAGGAGCGGACATTCAGATGAGCGGCTTTGACGTTTGACTTCAGTTCCTTCGGTATATCAAGCATGGCCGAGTACGCGAGTTAGTTTGCCTATTAGGTCCCGGCATGGAACATCTCCGCCTCGGACTATAACAACGTCCGTCGGGTTGAAAGAAGCTGTACAGTTCGCAGAATACACCACTCTTGACTTCAGAAATTTCTTACGAGGCCAAGAAACAAAATGGCCGCCGGTTCGAGTCAGGTCCGGCAGCGAATTTAGTTTGATTTTTTCCAGTGAGATGTTAAAAAACTGGAGAAAAATGTCCCCGGAGCCCACTTGAGCATTCCCAAAGTGCTTAGGAAAGTGAATCGACGGAGCACAAAAATAGAAGCGAAAAACTTGACAAAATTAGGGACAAGATCAAAGCACGTCTGATCCTACCGCCATGATGACTGACCACTGACCTGAGTTCAGTTACAGGAACCTACGATTTACCGTCCTTATCCGAGCAGACTAGAGAGTCTAACCATGATGTAGTTACAAAGGCAGCACTAGTCTTTCTCCTCAGTTATTTTAAGACCCTGGGTGTTGGTCCGGCAGGAGTCGAACTCACGACCTCCCGTGTGGTACCCGGTGCTGAACCAACTGAGCCACCGGTGCGCAGCAGATAATTAGGCTGATTTAGCAACAGAACGGGAACGTCAGTGGCGACGTCGCGCGCAGCAAAACTACCAATGAGAATTTAGAATAGAGAAGAAAAGAGTGGAGTCTATTCTATTCTGAATTCTCATTGGTGTTTTTTCTGCGCGCGCCGTCGCCACTGACGTTCCCGTTCTGTTACTAAATCAGCCTACTGACAAAATAGAGGTGACGCGGCTATGCAATATCCTCTATTTCTGTCGACGTATCCGTTGAGATAAGATTGAAAACAGTTTTTCTTTAAAATGACTTAGAACGTCTGATAAATCTAAACGATGACTGAAAGAAATGAATGAAGTGACATACTTCCTTCCTGCGCTGCATTCAAGTTAAATAAATCGATATTTTCTGCCAATAGTACTCCCTTTCCAACAAAGGAATCTGGTATTTTCTCGAGTCTTTTCACTCGTTTAGCATCTGTCGCGATACATTCACTTACATGGAGAAATAAAGCTAAAGTATAAAACCTGACTCGGAGAAACTTCAGAGGTTTTGCTTCCCCGAGCAAACTAAATGGACTGCTTACAAAAAGCATAAAGATAGAAAAATTCCCGCCAAATGAAATCACCCTTGCAAAATCATTCCCGTCATTAAATTTAAATAGCCACCTTCAACTGGCAGAAGCTATATAGAACGATCGAAGAAGGTTGAAATCACGGCTTCGAAAGCCATCTTTGTTTACATCACAGTGCGCGGTTGGGAAACTGGATACTACAATTTGCAGCAGCCAATCCGGACAAAAGTCTCCTTTGTTCTTGCGATCTGTTCATCAAGCCCTCGAGAGTTCATTACTCGACCAGCGGGTAAGTTTTTATTGCTCTTTTGGAACTGATCTATAATGTCGAATGCAATTCTATCAATCACTGGAACAAGGTCACGAACGAAATGATGACATCTGCAGGTGAAGACAATGCTCTTTTCTGAGTTTTTTCAGCGCTGTTGTGTGCAATTATCATTCAGGAATCATACAATAATTTATATAAACAGCTAATGACAGATAATCCAAATTACCTTCATCTTACTTAAACTCCATTAGTCGTTAAGTTTGTAGCTTTATTATGTGACAAATCAAATATAAGTAAGACAATTTTGATGAGATGTTAAAACACCTAGAAGTGATTTTTCAAAACAATTCTCTATGGCTTTACCTTTTAGATGCTTAGAACTCCTGCTAATATATAGTTTTAAATATGTTATATAGCTTCTAAAATTAATTAGTGATTTCCTTGTATTTTTGTTCTCTCCAAGAAATGCTAAAATGTAATCCAAACAAATCACAGATATGTGAAATTACCGTCGTTACCTCTTTACTAATTTTCTAGTTCCTGGTTCTTGTTGACCGTCCAAAGAGCAATATCAACATAACTATTTACATTTCGTTCTTAGTGTTCACACAATGACCAAAATCCAGAACAAAAGAAAAAGTAAAATACCCTGAACATCGCGGAGGCTATTTGCCTTTACTGTCAGTGTTTCATTTTCCTTTGATTTACATGACAAATCGTTAGCGATGTAACTTAAAAACCTTCCTCGTAATTTCAGCTGACTTTTGCGTGATGGTTGGTTGTTGTATGGTTGTGCAAATAA
>NC_090869.1:50775037-50792537 GCF_036669935.1 Montipora foliosa | reverse complement strand
GTAATTTAAAAACTACTTACCTGTAGCATCAAAAGCGCGTAGCTTCTCTATGTTTGTGGAAAACAAGCAATAACAAAAAATGCTTTGTTTATAGCTAGCAAGCTAGTTCACAGGCTCCCCGCTTTTAATAATCTTAAAGAAACAATGCGGCTTACCAGAAACGTGATTAAGGACCCAACTGGCACGAGCAAACCAGTCGGCTATTTACAAAGCGAGTAGAATCCGGAACAACTGGAAACAAATCCATACCAGAGGTTAGAACACGATTTGAACCCGGAGCAACCAACGCTCTTGCCATTGGATCACTCCGGTTGCGAAAAGGACTCAGTAAATATATTACAGTCTTCAATGACAATGGCTACATGCATATGAAACCACAGGGCGAAGTAGAAGGTAGCCTGCGTTCTGAGAAAAGCGTTTCCGAAAAAAACGACGAGCTGGAAGGTATTTTTTGTCTGGCTGCATTTCAACGGATGAAGATGGCCGAAGAAGTGATGTTTTTACAAACGCAAATGTGTTCCTAGTCTAAGAAGTCCATTCTTCTCAATCAATGTATGTATATACTAGACAATCGTTTATGCTCCTTCAATCACGACTGAAATTCGACTTATTTAGTCTTCCAATCTTGACGAAAACCCGAATTCAATCAGAGATCGCTGACAAAATTAATTTGCTTCGAAGGCGACATGCAAAGTGTCCATCGATAAGCTTGATCCTTAGTGCGGGGAATCCATTTCTCTTTCATTGTCTTCACCTCCATGTGGCGTAATTCGGTGGCGAGAACCAAATCGGTAGCTCTTTCTGAAAGGAAACAAGAAATGGGCGTGGGATGGAACAACTTTAGTACTAGTTACTCACTTCCAGCTTACATGCTTTGACTTAACCAGGTTTTCACTAACGACTCAAGCAGGAACGCAAGCATAAGAGCGCTTATTCAACCGTGAAAACGGAGTTGACGCAAGGATAAGCACAAGGATCTTTTTTTCCCCTTTTGCTTGTGCTTGTGTTTGCGGCTTGCGTTCGCTTGCGTTGTGTGAAAAATGGTGGTGGCATTATCCTGATTTGTTTTTCACGATTTTCATTTCTAGTTTCGTGTTAAACACGAGTATTTCAACGGTTAAGCCTGGTTTTCACTAGCGACGCAAGAACGAGATCAAGTGTAAGAGCGCTTACTTCACCGTGAAAACGGCCTTGACGCTAGCATAAGTCGCAAGCGCCAGCACGAGCACAAGGATCAAAATTTTTTTTTTCTTTGTGTTGCTTCGCTTGCATCGTGTGAAAACGAAACGCAGCATAAGAACAGGGAAATTTGCTACGTCTGGCCAATTGAAGCGCTCCTTTCAGATTCCCCGCGTTCGGGCATTTGAACTAAATGGCAGATGCCGTGGTTGAGTTTGATGCTAGCATGAGCCACTTATGCTTGTGATTGTGCTTGCATCGCTTGTGAAAACCAGGCTTTAATAGGAAGCCATAACCAGGAGCGAAAAACAGCCCTATATTCATGTCTCGGCGTATTCACAGACGGATTTACTTTTAGCTTGAATTTCCCGCAAATGAGAACTCCCGCAGGAGCCCGATGACAAATCACAAGAAACCAACTTGACGTCAAAGAGTCACCGAACTGAAACTGCCTTTGCATTTCGCCAAAAAGGTGGTCTAAAAATAGATCGACCTGAAAAAATGCCGTGACATGAGCTTAGTATGGGAGTTGTTCGCTCCAAGTCATGGGCTACTGTGGTTAATGAACACTTTTTCGCCATTTCGAAAATTAATTAAATAAGTCCAGTCGGTTTTAATCTGGACATTTCATTAGTATCTACATAACAAACAGAACATTACATGGCAGCTAGGGGATACAAATTTTATCTTCTCGTGCTTATGGTATCGCTCGTTCGCTGCATGTGCACACTTGTGACAGACACTAGGGAGCTTACGAAACGACGACGACGACGGCTACGAGGACTTCATTTAAAAATAGAAGTTCGCGTTATTCATATCACTACGAAACTATTTCATGTCGTTTCGCGTTAAAAATGTGTAGTAACTGTCGAGGATTTAAACTGGTATGAGTGGGTTGAAAGCGTATGTAGGTAACTGAAAATTTATCGTCATGTGCTAACGTCCTCCACAGAACCTCGAATTTAGTCATTTCACGTCGTCATTTAGGAGATGACGGCAAAGAAATGTACCAAAATGTAAAACGCACGTGCAGAGCGTGCAGAGCCATTGTATTTGCTCACTAAACCTATTATTTTGTAGCGTCGTTGTTGCCGTCGGCGTCGTCGTTTCGTAAGCTCCCTCGTACTATCAGTACGAGAAAGTAAAATTCGTTTCCGCGTGCGACTGCGAGCGGCCAGGTGATATCCTCTATATCTCTGTAATAAGGAAAAGCAATCACTGCATTGTACAGTACAGTCACCCAACTAGAATCCGCAGATGTTTACTAAAAAAAGGAGAGACAATTACATAATAAAAGGAATGTTTTCCTTTTTCATAGGGAGTTTAAGATATGACGACGGATTCGGCGACGACACCATCACAAAACAATAACATAATTGCTTAACAGAAGCTGCATGTCGGCACGTATTTTTTGGACATATGTTTTCGGTACTCTGCATAAAAGCGATATCAATGGGCCATTTCCGAGTTGCTGTTTGTCTCGGTTTCGAAGTGAGCCTTGGTGCTCAACTATTATAAGGGAAATGAGTTTGATTTGCAAAACAATTCGCAACTCATTTCTATTTGAATGGTTGTCCACCATGACTCGCTTTGAAACTGAGGCATGCAGCGACTCGGAAATGGGCTATTCACCAAATTTGAGGTTCTGACGACAACCGCTGATTATATGAATGTGAACCTTTTATTCTTCTTGTTTTTACTCTGAAACGGCTCGTTCCAATTCACTTTTACGATTCTTCGCCATCCTTGAACGACGTGAACGAGGCGGAATAATCGCGAAAGACTTACCACAGTGCAAAGTCATATTTTGAGGTGATGCTATCGTCGACGTCGACGGCGTAGATTCTAGTTTAAGTTCCTAAAATTTCCGCAGTGATCAAGCGAATTATACTCTATACGTCTTAACATCACTTATTGATGATATACTCAACAAAATAACGCGTTTCTGATTGGTCAAAGACGAATATGGAAACAAAGCGATAAGGTGATTTTGCTGAGTATATAATAAATTAAAAAATCGTATGAAGTTGCTGATGCAGTTCGTGATTTATGGTCACTCGTGATGTTTTGAAAGTTCGCAAAGTGCACTCGTCTATAGCAATTTTGAGATCTTTCAAACCATCACTCATGCTCATAAATCACGAAATACACTCGCACTCGTACGATTTCCTATACTTACCGATATTTGACATAAATAATGGCGCCAACAAGAATGGTAAGGCTGAGCAATGTTGTGAAGACCACTGCGGTTGTTTTCCATGCCCCTGAATACATAAATCATAAAACGTTAAAATAATGTTCTTCCCTGTCCTTGAATTTGGCTTGAATGATTTAACTACTTTTTGCTATAATCAGTTTGATGCATTGGGGGTTTATTGTAGCGGCCGCTGTTATCTCATAGTTAAGTGAAGTACCGTCGTCCGGGTAAGCAAAGTCCTGACAAGAAATAAACGAATTTGGCCTTATACATCTCCTTGACCACTACACCAATCTGACTACGTTCAATCTCCCCCTCCCACTGCCCCACAAAAACACTTTCATCAGGGTTCCATTATGTCGGCTCGTTTATACCCTACCCACCCACCTACTACCCACCTACCTACCTACTACCGCACCTAACTACTACCCACCCAACAGTATTTATGAACAAGTATCTTGAGAGGGGAACAGCTTCTTATCCCATACCAAAGAAAATGGATTTTGGCATAACAGAGTTATATGTTTGGACAGAACATGGGATAAGATTGGCCGATTTTTGTTATTGCCACTTGCACAGACAAGCCAGCGGCGAAATGCTATCGCAATATTTATCTTATGAATAAAGTGATGTGGTGAAAGAAGCATTGATCTCGTCGAATTTGATGATGTTTCTGACATTACATGGTCAGAGAAAACGCATCGCAACTTCGGCAAATTGTATGGGACGTGTATCACACGGCGGCCATGTTGAGTCCCAAGGGATTGAAAACTTTTGTTTTGCACCATCGAAACTCGTTCCTAAACATTTCAACTCGAGGCTCGGGGTACGAAATCCATTGTCTATGGCCAATATGGCCGCCGCGCGAATAAGGATCATTACTGAATTATAAAATAATTAGGATAGTACGCGCACTCTCATTGGTCAATAGCTGTGTTTAGATGAGAGTATGTAAACACAGATGTGACATCACACGAATTTTGATTGATTATGCGTTGTCGGACGTGCGTTTTGATTGGCTGGTAGGAAATGTGAGTGTATATCAAGAAAAGGTAGGAAATGTGAGTGTATATCAAGAAAATCTGTTTCAATCAAGAAGTAAAGCAACCAGAATTTTCCTTCATTTATCGAATTATTTTTAAAAAATATTTTATGAAAGCAACAGAAAACGTTTTTCGGCGTTTATATAGCCTCTTCGGGGAGTTAGGAGAATTCTCGACAGTTAATTATGCAAACCCAAGACGCAATCGAGCGTTTGTATAACTGTCGCGAATTCTCGCAACTCCCCCTCGTGTTTAGATAAGGCTATGTATCATAGGCTGATCGGATCCTGGTGACCAGCTCATTTTACCAGCGTCGTTTGACTTAATTAATATGGGAAGTAAATGCGTCAAATGTCGTAATGGAAGAAAGAAAATGCAGCTTTTAATTGATGGCAAAGTGATTTCATTCACCCTGGTTGGGTACAAGATTGGTTGAGGCCACCTCAGCTTTTTAAAGGAGCTCATCAGGCGCGCAAAGCGCGAGCGAAGCACCATGGGTAAGATTTTTTGGGAAATCTATCCACGCGAGAAATTTTGGTTATGACGTCAGCGTCAGCTCTGTCAGCTCAGAGGTCAGTGTTTGATCCCTGTAAATTGTATACACCAATGACGATTTATATTGTACTTTATGCAGAAGCATAATTATTTCCATATACACTATATCGCTTTCAGGGGTTACAAGCGCGAGCTCCGCTTTTAGACTTGGCTAAATTTATATATTAGGCCTTGGCCTGTTCACTAGTGTCCTCGCATCAAAAGCAGATTGTCAAATTGTTAACTTCACTTGATGTACAAAAATAAAAAAAGACAAAGAGATTTCCTACCATTGGTACTAGAATCTTTATTTTCTGAAAGCTGTTCCTGTTTGGCCGTTTCTCTGTTCAGTTCAATGGGTTTAACACGTGATGCTGACGTCGTTCTTGATGAAGATGGTGCGATACATCGCTTGCACAGATCTGTAGGCATTATTGTAGAAATGACAGTTTTCGTAAGTGTTGTGCCACAGGCTTCACTCTTGCCGGTAGACGTTACCGCTGACTGGAATTGTGTGGAAGAGGAAACTGTGGCAGAAGAAGTTTCGACAGTTTCATTTTCAGTTTCTGTTGAGATCTCTGTCGTTGACACGGTCGACATTGATCCAGTAACGGGTGAGAACGTCGAGTAGGTAAAGATCTCCGAGGGAAGTACTGTTTGAGCAGATATTACGGTCTTGGTTGAATTATCTGTTGTTGGCACTGTTAGCGTTGATGCTGTAATGGGCGAGAACGTCGTGTGGGTAAAGTCTGGAAAAGACAAAGGAGTGGTCAACACGAAGTCAGAAGTCAGAAGTCTTCTATCGCTCAGCTAATATAGCTATCGAGAAAACTGCACAATCACTGCTCGACTTACCTTCATCAGAGATAGTTGTATCACCTACATTTGGCCATGGACAATATGCAGATTTCGTCACTTCAGATGATATAGTTTTCGTAATAACTGACTGGTCACAGACACTTAAAGATGTTGAAGCACTCATCGGTGACTGAAACGACGCCGTTGTGGAGACTTCTTCCGTAATGGGGGTGGTGGCTGGTGATGAAATACTTGGATTTGCCGCCCTTGTTGACGATGGTATGACATTCGTCACACTGGGGCACCTCAGGTAGCCTACATCACTTTGACAGATAGGATCTGTAACAAAACATTTGTAAGTGACTTTTATCAAACCTCGGACCTAACCTTGCCTCGATATTTTAAACTCTAAAGGACTCTCGCCATTCTAACCTGAAATTAAAATAACATGGTTCGATCTTTGAGATGCAGAGATCTTCAGATCTACTCTATTAAAAGCTTTAAGTCTTGAAGAGTTCAGGATTCTGGGAAAAAACTGTACTCATTTATTTTGAATCTTCAGCACAAAAAAGTAGAAGTTGGAAATGGCATTTACTGGAAACTGGGTATTAAATTGCTTGGGGTGCTCTTGAGAAGGTAAAACAATTATTCGCATCATTGTTCGACGCCAAAAACGCACTGTTATCAGTTCGATGAAGCCCTCAGATTTAAGCACACAATCATGTGCTTTTCCAGTTGTTTCTTGCAAGACAGTGGCAAGATCACACCAAGCATTATTTTGGCTGCGGCTAGTATCAAGAAGGCCTCTTGGATGATTCTACGTCATTAACTGCTCAAGCCCCGTTAGCAATTCTGTCGCTATATGAGTCAAGTACATTGAAATTCACGACAACTCAGGAACAAACCAAATTGACGAATATATTTGATTCGCAATTCGTTGTTTCCTGCAGACGCCAGTTACTTAACAAAGCCTACAGTAGTGCCAAACCGTTCAATTCTGATTTTTGAATATGCGCTTAGTTGTATGTGACGAATCCCCTGGAATTGTTACTTTGTATGATTGTCAGTGCTCTTGTACGTTAGGTCTAAACTCAGAATATTCTTGCCCATATGAGTTCCGTCACAAACACTCCTGAGTATTAACGATCCTCATTAACGTTTCCAGTCGAATAAATCATCATTCACGATGCTTAATAGATCTTTAAAATGGAGACTGCTGAGGAGTAGCTTCAATATCTCCCGGCTTTGAGCTCCTTCGCGTAATCGCCAGGCCCAGTTGCTTCAAAACCGATTAACTTTGCTCCCCGATTAAGTACCAACTGAGGTATGAATTTTGTCCATAAAAAAGCCTTATGAGTATGTAATTTTAGGCTAAAGGAAAACAAGAGTCTAGTAAGTCAAAATTGAAGGTTAAAGATAATGAGGAAACTTGTAAACAGCAAATAAACTGCTAGTTAAGTTGCCATTAATCTAGGATTAGCTTAATCGGGCTTTGGACAGCTGGGTCCAGATCTCTTGGGCGTGATATATTCCATGCGTTGGCTAGTAGTACTTTTGACGTAAGGAAACAGATATCTTACCGATCATAAACAAAACGTTCAAGTTGCTTCAACAAGCAAGACAAAAATACTTCATCTTCCCTTAATTAAGCACATGATGTACATGGGGCAGAGAATCTAATGTGTGTATTGCAGTCTGAAGTGAAGTGAAGTGAATCTATTAGCCTCTCCCCACGGGGCTTTTCAGGACTAATTTACAATGTTTTGTGGGGACTTTAGCCAGACTGCTTGTTACGCAGTTTACAATTATTTTTAGGAAGTGAACAGATGCCTCCTTTCAGATAGGTCAGACCACAAAACCGGGGACTATGTCTCACCTGTCCAGGTGCGATTTCCCTTCTCGCAAACATACACTTCAATTTTCATATAAATATTATTAGAGGCGTCCATGCAGTGACCACCACTTGTGTCGTTGAGGTGGGATTCTGTTCCGTCAGAAGTTGCTGTAGACAAACCATAAGGAATATTCTTATTAAGAAACGCTAATAAAAAACGGCCCTCCAGGTCAGTGGCTTAGACAATAATAGAAACAAAATAGAAATAAAGGTAGTTAATAAAGGTAGTTAATAAAGTGAACTTATTACTATAAGAAATTTAGGGCACTGACTTTTTTGACCATCAAAGTACGTTTACTAAAAACTTGATAAAAACGTTTCGACCGAAAACCTTCGATCATCCTTGGTTTGAATTCGACAAAAAAGCGACAGCTTCCTCAACGGTTCATCAGTTGCGTATATGCGTGTCTACAAGTACAAGTTATCTCTGCGCGAGGCGAAGAACACTTATGCAATTGAAACATAAATGTCAGAGATTTCTATATGTGATTCCCCGCATATTTGAATGCCAAGACTTCAGGAAAAGTCTCTTGTGATAGTCATCTGCCTTGTCAACTATAGTGGCGAGGTCAAAATCCATATGATGGCCAAATTGGTTTGCGTATCGAGCAATTTAAGAATTGCTGTCGCAAATACGAACAGCTCTCGAATGTTCACTAAGCCTTGTGGCAAGTGCTCTATTCGTTTGGCCATTATATGGGAAATCTCATTCAAGGAAGTTTATTTTGTATACTATACAGCGAGACTGAAACAGGGTTGGTTTGTCCTTTGGTCTTGAAAAGATTGTGGCTTAAGTGCTGAGTGGTTTAACTCCGCTGTTGCGTAGCACTCTCGACACTTTTTCTGTTACGCCTTTCACGTAAGATAGGACAACAAATGATGTGTTACTTCATTTGCAGTGTTGTTAGTGTTTGAGCCGCGATGCCGAGCATTGCGAGCGGAGTCACATTTCTTGATAAATTGCAAGGGATAGTTATTGTAAATCAAGACTTTGATAACATGTTGCTTTTCTTTGCGTTTCCCTGTATTTGTTAACGGGATTTTCTCCGCTCTATCAAGGAGTGTATTAACTGCTGATCTTTTGAGTTGAGCTGGATGATGAGAGTTGAAGTCAAGATATTTATCAGTGTGTGTCGGTTTTCGGTACATGTTGACCTGTATGCGACCGTTTGCTCTAACTGTTGTAGTGTCTAAAAAGGGGAGACCGTTGTCGCTTTTAACCTCACCAATAAATTGTATGTGTGGGTTAATAGAGTGGGCATGGAACTCCTGCACGTACTCCTTTGGCAGACAAAAGTGGCTGTCATCGACGTACCTATACCACCATCTTGGAGGATGGGCGGCCGTTGAAATTGCTCTTTCCTCTACAAACGCCATCACCAGATTGGCTATAGTTGCACTCATAGGCGATCCCATGGCACAGCCAAACGTTTGATGATAATGCTCCTTTTCATAAGTGAAATAGCTGTTCCGCAAAACGAACTCTTACAATCTCATTATGTTACCCTTGGAACGTTAGTGCGCTCTATATTAGGTTACTATCTCGGTCTAATCTTAAAAGAGAACCATTTATAGCCGCGGCAGTTAAAATAATTTGCAACCTAATATCATAAATTTCGCATTCAATATTTAAAAAAAGAACATTCAACTGATTAATTGAATGCTTTTTTTTGTTGGCGCGGTAGCCTGGTGGTATAATTAGGTACCGGCAATTCGTTGATGGAAGGGGGGGCAGTCCGAATGTGTAGCAAATCGTCCAGAGGGGGCTACAGATATTCTTATGTATTCAACTAACGCGACATCTCCGACTGGATGGGCCACGTGATTTAAAAGCAGACAGGCTTTTCTTTGCAGAACTTCTGCACGCATAATCCTCTCGGTTTATAGGACAGTAAATTAACCGCAGATCCCGTTCTTCCATCCTTCATCCATACACCTCATAACGGTAACCCAAAGTGAAAGAAAAGAATTTGAACAAAATGGGCAAGTCATCCAAATTGGCTTTCAAACACCCGAACAAAGGAACCAATTGGTGCAAGTTTAAAAAAAGGCGTCAAGGAACATTCCTTTAATTAAGAGATTACACGTACAGAAAAGGAAAAGAACTGTATGCTTTAACCCTTATTTAAATGGCGAAAGGTCGGCAGTTGAGTGGTTAATTTGAACCTCACATCACAAAACTAGAACCTTTAAGCAGGGAGAGTCCAACCATCTAACTATATAATTATGCTGAGCCTCCTTAGTGTCACAGCATCCGAACCAGTTATCGGAAGGCCATAGCGAGATCGATTCCTGCAAAAGGGCACTTACTGTTTTTACGAGTATATCCGTGTCACCATGGAGGAAAATCGTCTCTTATCACTATTTTTACTTCAGTTCACATAATATTAGTTTTATCTTGTTCTCTTGATCGCTTACCAATAAAATAATACGTTTTTCCTCCTTCAAATATTAGGCCATCATCCTCTGCTGTAAACTGAGCGAATATAACGGAAGTAAAAAGCAATGCAGATGGAGAAGTGCAAGTTAAAAGACGTCTTGCTTTTGGATCCAGTGTTATGTCACATTTCTCAAACGCTGTTTCGTTCTGAAGCAACCAAAGGTTCTCATACATGGCTGATGTCTGAATGGCGGTTGAACCTTTCTGCAGCACAGTTGCTGAATTCGGACAGATAAAACTGACTTTAGAATTTAACTGGACCTTGAGATATCGGGGTCCTTCTCCGCAGATGTCTCCGTCTGCTTGCAATCTGATTGAAAAAAACCATATTCTTAAATGAGCGTAACAAAAGAAAAATATTAAACAGAGCAGTAGGAAACTGAAGTTCAATTGAGACTGGCCGTTGGCAAAACCAGGATCGGATCGGATGGGATCGGATCGGATGGGATCGGATTGACAAAACTCGGACCGGATCAAGAACACCAGACAACGTGCTCAAATTCTTTGCCTTTCTCTTATGTGTAGTCGTCTCCTCATTTATTGAGACTCGTCGAAATGCTTTTTTTTCCAAAGGTGATTACAGATTCCGAAGCGGAATTATGAAAGATAGGTTGCGACGAATGAACTACGTACACAACGATCTTCTTTTTCAAACATGAAAACTGACGACAATTCTTTACTTTACCCCAGTCCCTTGTAATTGCACAGTAGCCTGATTTTTTTTACTATACACATTTCAACATATCACAATACTACAGTATTAGTTTAAGTTGGGAGTTGAAGGTGATAGCTCATGCTCCATTATTGGTAAAGAGTGATGCCATTTTTCATTATTAAAGTGGAATTTGTTATTTTTCCTCGCAATGAAACGCTCGATCTGGTGCGTTGTTTTGCATTTTGATATTAACAGAGCAATGGTGGGAAACGTTTGGCTTAATTTCGAGGGAAAAATAAGCTATTTGCTCTCAAGTATAATGTAATTAACTAGAATATTGTCATCAACATTATCCGCAGAAAAAAGCCCAAATAAAATACCGGTATCTTTGATATGGAAGTTTTTAGAAATTAACTTTTGGGATTTAAGGAGAATGTATTTAGCTCATTCCAAAAGGTGCTAACCTTACTACAGTAAAAAAGAAGTGTTCCAATGTCTCCAGTTCTTTATTACAGAAATATCATAAAGGAGACAGGGGCACCCAACGTCAATTTTCGGAAAATATCTGTTCGGAAGACGATTTGAGATCTAGAATTTTCGGAACATTTGTTGTAAAATTTCTTCCTTGCCTGCCTGTCCTAGGATTTTCGAACATCTAAAAAAGGGTATAATTTCCCATTTTTAACAGATTTTTACCCTAAAAAGTTCACCTAGAATTTTTGGGAGCCTTTTTTCTGGTTGAAAATTTCGAAAAGGTAAGTTTTAACTCCCTATAATTTTCGGATCACTAGACTTTCAGCTAGGAAACCCGAACAGATGAAAAATGTTTAGGGGATAAAAATATGCCTATATCTACCATTTAAATACCAAAATACGTTTGACAATGCTATGTTTAAGTGGTTTTGAACTATATTCTCGTTGGGTGCCCCTAAGGGGAATCGGCTAAACCAAATTTGAAGAGCATAATGTTTGTATAACAAATTCTTTGAAGAACTTTATATCGGAATTCTTTTAATTAACTTTGTATTCAACGTTATTTTAAAAGGCAAAGAAAATATTCTTTCCCAGTCTAGTTCAAATGTCTTTGTGTTGAACATTTCGTTGTATTTTTTCATAGAGGTAGGCTTAGAAGAGATTTTAGAAGAAAACGTTTCATAAAATAGTTTCGATTTCATCTTTTCAACATCAAGCTTTTCCCCTCCAAGGTGTAGTGAGAAACTATCCAAGTCTACATAACAATCGTGTAAAAGAGCTGCATTTTCATTGGTCTTTAACAATCTACGCCATTCCTCCGGGAATGGGTTAGGGTTAAAAAGGAAATAATGATCAATAGGTGAGAGGTGTGCATGTTGTAAGTAAAAAAGGTGTTTAAAATTGCCATGTGAGTCGAGGAGGTTCCGAACAGTTATAATACCAACATCAATTAACTTTTGGTTGAAAACTTAGCGGGATTTAATGCGTATGAACCTATTGTTCCATAAAAATTGTTCATAAATCTCCGAGGCTGAGGAAGGGCTTACACAGTTAGCCTGATTTAGCAACAAAAATTTGGTTTTATCAACGGAGTTGATAATGTAAATTGGCCACCGTACAGAGATTCTAAAAGCTGACGTTTCGAGCGTTAGCCCTTCGTCAGAGCGAATCAAGGGATTATGGGTTACGTGTAGTTTTTATAGTAGAGTAGGAGCTACGCTATTGGTGGTAACATGGCAACGTGAAAAATAGGAATATATTAGTTAAATGAAAAGCGTTCGTTAATACCGTGAGGATTAAGGGTGCCGATTTGAAAGATGAATTTTTGTTCCAGATTCTTGCGGCTTTCCGTCGTACCTAGATGTAGGGAAAGGCCGCAGATAGCCATGTGTTTTTTGGAGTGGTTAGGCAGATTAAAATGGCGAGCGACTGGCTTGGATGCATCCTTGTCATTCTTCTCAACATCGCGAAGGTGTTCGCGGAATCGGTCACCTAGTCGTCTACCTGTCTCACCGATGTATAATTTATTGCAAAACGTGCAGGTTATGCAATAAATGACATTTGCGGAGGTACATGTGAAACGATCGGTGATCTTAACAGATCGCTTAGGTCCCGATATCTTGCTAGTGTTAACAATGAAAAGACAAGTTTTGCATCGTGAGCGCGAGCATTTGAAAGTGCCGGGTTGCTCGTTAGTTTTGAGCGCGCTTCTAACTAAAAAGTTGCCTACGTTTTTGTCGCGTTTGAATGAAATAAGTGGAGGTTGCGAAAAGATTCTGCCAGTCTCGGGATCATTTTGGAGTAATTTAAAATTACTAAGAATGATGCTTTTGACTGCGTGATTATGAGGATGGAAAGTGAGGGTGAATGGAATTCTGTCATTCTTATCTTTTTGTGACGTTTGTAGTGATGACTGTCGATCAAATTGTTGGGCGCGATGATGGCCCGCTTTGACCACAGAGACAGGATAGCCACGTTTTTCGAAGAACTGGCACATCTCCTCTGATTTGCTAGAAAAATCGGAGTCATCACTACATAGACGTCGAAGTCTAAGAAATTGAGAATAAGGATGGAGTTCTTGACATGTGATGGATGTGACGATGATACAACAATAACTGTGTGAATCAGTAGGTTTGTAGTGCACACTAGTACAGAGCACGTTGCCTCTAATAGAAACGTTGATATCTAGAAAAGCCAATGAAGTTTCCGAAATTTCCCAGGTATATTTAAGAGCCGGATGAAAAGAGTTGACGGAGGTTATAAATTGATCGAGTTCTTCTCTGCTGGATGAAATAGCGCCGATGCAGTCGTCGATGTAACGGCCGTAGAGTTCAGGTTTGGGGCCGTTGTACTGACTAAAAAATTGGTGTTCAACATATCCTACAAAAAGATTGGCATAGCTAGGTCCCATTCTTGTGCCCATCGCTACACCATTAATTTGTTTGTAATAGTTGCCGGCGAATGAAAACAATTAAGCGTTAAAACTAGTTCGGCAAGGCGGAATACTACTTCCCCACCGACGCAGCACCACAGTTTCTTTAGAAACTACCCCTTCATTGATTTAGCAACAGAACGGGAATGTCAGTTGACGATGGCGTGCGCAGCAAAAATATCCATATTAGGTAATATTAGAGTAGAATCCCAGCTATTCTGCGGGCTCTCCTTTCGTCAACTGACGTTCCCTTTCTGTTGCTAAATCAGGCTATTGTGCATTTGTCAAGACTGGGGTAAAGTAAAAAATTGTTGTCAGTTTTCATGTTTGAAGAAGACCGTCACGCACTCAGTCAATTCGCTTATTTATGTCAATTCGTAACATCGTGTCTTTCATAATTCCGCTTCGGAATCTGTAATCACCTCTGGAAAAAAAAAAACGTTTCGACGAGTCTAAATAAATGAGGAGACCACTACACAAGAGAGAAAGGCACAGAATTCGACTTCTCCTGCCTTAAACACGTTGTCTGGTGACCGTCTACTTTTGGCGGGAATTTTGTTATTGATCCGGTCCGTGTTTTGTCAATCCGATCCGATCCGATCCGGTCCGGTCCGGTCCGGTCCCGCCCGGGTTTTGCCAACGGCCACTGAGACTCGAGGACCAGGTTTGGGGTCGAAGGTCAAAATTGATATTGAACTGATTATGGTGGTACTCAATTAAAGGGGCATTGTCACGCTGCTTTTTTTACTGCTGAAATCCAATGGAAGCTGTTCAGTTAATAGCAGCCACGAAATTAAAAAAATTTTGGTTCCGTTGAATTCAAAGTTGATTTTGACTCTATACAATACAATACAATACATACTTAATTGACCGCTCCCCACAGGGGCTTTTCAGGGCCAATGAAACACAATGAAACGACAGAACAGAACAACAACAACTGTTAAGAATCCCAACTGGCTGGAGGCGAACCAGTTGGCTATTTACAAGTGCAGCTGGGAAGTTGAATCAGGGACTACCAGGATCAAATTCAACGAGTGGTCAGAACGGGTCTTGAATCCGGGATCCGGATCTCAAGGCAAGCGCTCTAACCACTGCGCCACACTGCCTCCCTAAGGAGGCACCATTGGATTCAAAGTTGGTAAGCAGCCCTCCATCTAGCTTGAGCACATGGCGAACGATCTAGCGAAGTTCTCGAATGACAGGAATGCTCAAACTGCAACATGGAAATAACTAACTACGCTTGTCACACTCAGCATAAAACCATTTGTTTCCTCTGGGAAATAAATTTCTTTTATTTAATTAATGCACAGACTAGTCTTAGGTGCTTTTGGAGAAGACTAGCAAAGAAAGACTTGCATTCAAACTTCAAAACGTGGGGTGAATTAACGTTCTCATGGTGTTGTCTTTATATTTGTATAAAGTCAGTTATACAGTGTACTTTGGAAGACCCTTTTGTTCTAGATTCACTTGGATCACGTTAGAAAAAACGTAGAAAAGATTTGAAAGCCATCAAGATGTTGAACGGATAGGGTTCATAAATATTGACCATAAATCGTTACAAAGCTTCCCTTAAATGAGCGAGAAAATGAAGAAGATGAGGATTGTTGTCATCACATAACAAAAACAACATTGCATTGCTACAAAGCTTTTACCATGTTTCAATAAAAAGTGATGAATTTTTAAGGCGGTGTTACACGGGAAAACTTGCAACAATGATTTTTCGCGCGTTTTGGTGTGAAAAACCTAGCACCATCTAACATGCATATTGTCCCGCGGACCATTATTCGCGCAACTTTTGACTAGATCGTCGATCGAATTAAATTCAGTGCGAGATCTGTAAATTAAATCCTGACCAAACTATTGAACAAAGTTGGATTCAACGCTCCAACTTTGCTCGATACAACATTGTTCGACTGTTTGGCCACCCATGCATGTAGGAAGATGTTCGTCCATCATTTTTTGTTCGATCAAGTATTGGACGGAGTTTACATTTGTTCAAACATTGCGACCAACAATTTTGCTCGACGCAACAATGTTGCAGTGTTTTGCTGCTCTTCCTGAATCGAGTTACATTCGCGCTGCTAGCCAATCAGGAATGGCTATCTTATTATTAAGCCTAGGCTTCTAGCATTATTTGCAATAAAATGGCGGACAACGGTCAATGAGACGTCTTGGAAGTTGATGAACTCAACATCCAGAAGCCTTGATCAGCGAATATGAAGCAAGGCCAAGTCTTTAGGGCACTTTTAGTCCCCTTAATCACTAAAATCGATCTGTTTTGAGATTTCTGGTTCAATAGCATTTAAAATTTCTGCAAATTGATCCTAGCGCATTCTCATCATCTACTAAATACGAATGTATCTTACAGTGAACATGCCCTTTTCTACACGCTCTCTTAATCATTTTTCGGGTTTTCGTCGTTTGAATCCGTCATTTCCGTCCTCAAACAGCTCCAGTAACAGAAGCCCTCCGAGAGGTTTTCGTTTCAGTGTTACTGAGCTAGCGTCATATTTTGAAATTTAGCGCCAACTTGAACTTGAATCAGTTTTATCAAGCAATGTTGGTTGAGTGTTTTGTCGCTACCTCGACATTTACATCCAACAATGTTGCATGTGGAATCCAACTTTGTTCGATATTTTGGCCAGGGCTTAAAAAGAAAAAAAAGAATTCCAATGGACCTTTTTTATCTTGCACGTTTTCCCATTTCAAATCAAGTAATTTTCCTTTTGTTTATTGCATTCACTGATATGCACGTACATAAGATAAGACGTTTGAAAGAAACTAGATTAACATCACGTGGTCTGAATAACGTACAAAGCTAAAACGATCCATTGCATGTTAACGGGCAGTGTAGTTTTTCAGAATTCATTTCTCTCTTCGGGATAAGTCTTTGATATTTGGAAGCAAAATCTTTCCCTAACTTTTAACAAGAACTTTGTACTCAGGAAAGTAAGACGGGAGGTAAATTTCATCTTCAATTGCACTTGACCAGCAATTGGGACATGGCTAATTTGAACTGTTGGACAGGGGAACAATGACAAAATATCTTAGGGATAAAGGGAACAAAAACATTTTAGGGATCAAAAAGGTGGGAACAAGTTTAAAAGTAATTTCTTGAACAAGGGAACAAGGACACCTCCCTCCCCTCCGGGGAGAAGAGGGGCTCATTAATGCATAGCTAGATAATTTTGTTTTTCACGGTATTTCTATCAGCTAAATTACATATGAACTAAGAAACTATCTACCAAACTACAATTACAAAGGAATAGAATTTAAAACAATAAAAGCTGCTGAACTCGGGTGCCGTGTTTAACTTACGCTATATCAGAAAAAACTGTGTCGATTCAATTTTATCTTAAAATCGTGTAAAGAAGAAGCTTGGCGTAATTCAGGGGTTAGCTATTCCACAACTGTGCTCCGCTATACAAAATGCTTCTTTTCAGTTAAATAGTCAATACGGGGTTGTGGAAGCTTTCCTTGTAATTTGTTTTCAGTATTCGTTTCCTTATAAAAACGATCGGAATTTACATTGTCGCGAAAAACAAAATGTAATGTTAAGTGGTCGGGTGTCATCTTATGTAAAATTTTATACATCATAATACATTTCTTTTCGAGTCTTTGATAACAGAATCTGCGCCACCCTAGTACCCGGTGCAAATCACTTAAGCGGGTGGCTCAAACCAGTTTCAACACTTTTAAGAGACCTTGTTATTAGAAGGACTGACACTACAACACTTTATCACGTAATAGCAATGCTATAGGTACCATCAATTATTGCTGAATTTGTGACGTAACAAATTACCATGGTAACAGGAAAACCTTGCAAAAACACCCTATATTTTGGCTTTAGTTGCT
>NC_090869.1:50767537-50772537 GCF_036669935.1 Montipora foliosa | reverse complement strand
AAAAAAACAGGAACTTAATTACGTCCAGGCAGCTCTGGAGTCCAACGGTTATCCATCTAGCTTTATCAAAAGTATACACGCTAGAAAGACTCGAGCTTCTACAACAGATGTATCTCCGGAGGAACTCGTTGGAATGTTTTTCAAGATGGTTGAACCAACCGAGTCACGCATGTCTTTCGCTTCTCTCCCTTACATCAAGGAGTTACTGAGCCTTTGACACGCATCCTCAAAAAACACGATGTCAGGGTTGTAAACAAACCATTTACCACTCTACAACAACAGTTCCCACTACCGAAATTCCGACCTTCGATGGAATCGCAGACCAACGTCGTATATAAAATTCCCTGTACAAATTGTTGGTGGTGTTATATTGGGGAAACCGGCAGAGCTTTCAATACGCGGAAAAAAGAACATTTAAGGAACACCAAAACTGCGGCCAAAGGTTCTAGAATTGCCAATCACGCTTGGTCCAATAACCACGCCATTGATTTCGAGAATGCGTCAGTTATTGACAAAGGCACTTTTAGAACGAGAAAAACATTAGAAGCGTGGCATACCACAGTGACACCCAACGCAGATAACAATTCGTGCCCTTTACCTGGACAATACAACATTCTTTTTAACAAATATTCATAAATTTTCTACATTCTCATCATTTTGCAATGTACGTTTTTATTTAAATTTTCTCATCGATTTCTTATCATTCATTTTACCCGTCGAAGACTGCAGTTCGGACAGTCGAAAGCTCGTAGTTTTTTAATCATTTTAGCCAGAGATCGTTTTTTAAATTTTAACGATATCAGTAACATTTAGGAGTGCCTTTGCACAAGCATTGTCTTTGGATTGCAAATCACAATTAATATCTCCCATGAGAAAATATTCGACACTTCCAGAATGTAGTTTCCGTAGCAAAAGGGTCAATGTGTGAGAAAAGCTCTGGAGGTGAGCTCTTGGAGGTCTATACCAAGACGTGACCACAAAAGGTTTTGAGTTTGGTTTACGAATTTCGACCAAAGCAATTTCTAGGAGGCGATTATCCAAGTCTTTGCGGATGGAATAGTTTATGTTTGAACGAATGTAGAAACACACACCTCCACCAACCTGGCATGCTTGCAATTTGATCATATCTATAGCAGGTCAAACGTTCGCTTGTGATTTATCAGTTTCCTGTTCAATAATGAGCAGGCTTATCCTTGTTCTAAAAGGTGTCATAAATTAAATGTCCACAATCCTGGACAAACATTGTTGAGAATTTTTTTACTTCCTTATCCATATCGGCAAAACCGTTTCTTTTTCCTGAAGTAAATCTTATTGTTACGTTCCCCACCCCTTTCACACTGGAAAAAACGATGATATGATACTGGTTGGGTTCTTTTCAGATCCATTCCTGAACAACATTGAGTTGCGTAGGAAATTGTTGGCTTTCTATATATGGTCCCAGAAACTCTTTAAGTTATATTTCCAAAAATGTGAAGTCAACTCTTTTTGTCCAGCATTGTAGCTTATGAGAGTTGTGATAGTTAGGGTGCCAATGTAATAAACACTTTTGTTGCAAAATTCTAATGTCTTGTACATATCTTAGATCCAATTAAGAATAAATTCAAGTCACATTCAAGTCATTTGAATAAGTATTCTGACACCAGTCCTTTGAGTAAAACTCAAATTTGTCAGAGGAACAAAGGGCTATGGTTTTGACGATCGTATGTTTGAGATAAATTACTGTCACGGTGCCCCGTCTTCTTTACAGTCATTGTTGCGTGGTATTCACAATCGCAGCACACGTTGTTTATATTTTTGCAGCTTCTTTTTGAAACAATATGCTGTTGGCAAAATGGATGCCATGCTATTTTTCAGCGCGAAAGGCAAAAAAAAACTGCTTCCAATCGTGGTTAGTGGATACGTTGATCTCTGTCTATGACGACGATGAAAACTGTGCAAAGAAAGATTCTAGACAACTTGAGCAACGGTATGAGAGTTATTTATCCGTGTTTCTTTGATTATTTTAAGCTGATAAAGAAATGCAGAAATTAGAAACATAAAGTGCTTCCAAAATTTCGTCAAATTGAATAAACCGGCATAAGGGAACAACAAAGTTTTAAGACATATCACTGGCCTGACGACTGTTGTATCAGAGATCTTTTTGTTCGAATGGAATGATTAGTCAGCTTTTACAGGTGAATATTTTATTCATCGAGAAAATCACGAACCCTATACTTTTAAGGTCTGCTAAAGGGAATGAAAATCATCGCTTTAATTCTAACCGGCGGAGAGTACGGAATATGAAAACATTTCGTTTCCAACAAAACTGTTGTATTGTTGTATTGCGTTTTCATTCCGTGCTTTTAGATACGTGTATGCAAATTTACCTGTGCAATATAGCGAGGCAAAATAAACCAAATGGAATTATTCGCCAGTTCTATTGCTACACAAAGACTAGCCTGCATGTAAGCGGTTATAAGGAAACAAATTTTCGATTTCGTTGTAAATTTTGGTTTTCAATTCCCTAGAAATGTTCTTATAAGTCGGAACACGGCTTTGCTACTGTGTGCCGAGAGAAATAAATTTATTTAGGTTGTGAGTTAGGGAGGCATGATTAAGAAATAAAAAAACTCTTTTAAGGTTCGTACAACCTCAAAGCACACTCGCTTTACAGCTTTGCTGCTTTGAAATGTATATCTATGCTATATGATTTCTTTGTACATTATCTTGCAAATGCCCCCACAATCGATCTTTCGAAAGCAAACTGCGCACGGAGAAAACTGAGCGACTATTCTGTAGTACGGTGGCTTCATAACGCCCTCTTGGGAATCGGATTACGGAAATAACCAACAAACTCGATGATAACAGGTCTTTTCGTTCACGCAGCTTAGAATTAAAGTAAACAAGTTACTTACATTGGATTCTGTGGGACCCAGTGTATAGACGGGTAAATATCGCTGCCAGAGACGAAGCTCAACTTGACGAAGAGACCCAGAAGAAAACACAAGATAAACTCCATTCTTTTGTATTCACCACTTCAAGGTATTGAAGTCCGTTGAAGATCGATTGATTTGCCCCGGCTCTCACATCCTGAGCACGCAAGTATCATGCCACGAACGAGATTGTGTAGTCTGAGATAATCTGATTATTTGTGTTTACAGCTCGTTCTATTTGTCACATAACGACCAGTGCGGATGTAAATATCTCTATATAAGGAAATACCATTGAGCTGTGAGTCATATGCCTAAATTGAGCCTTCCAATAGACCGTATTCACAAATAATGGCCAAGAATTTATTTTTTTGTCTTCGTGCTAATCATCCTCACTAGCCTCGGTTTGCAGCAAAAATTATTTTGAATTTTCTTCGTGTTAATGAGGTTAGTGAGGATGATTAACAACGAAAGAATAATTGCTTAGCCGCTATTTATGAATACGGTCTGGGACCATGCTTACAGTTCATAATAATATTCTATAATAGTCAAGTGCTATATTAATCCCAATGTCCCTTGGCGGAGACGGACGGATGAACAAGTGAATTCTTCACTGTGACTCCCTGACACCTGTAATTTAGATTCTACGTGTTAGAGCACATTTCGTTTCTACCCTCAGGCTTCACTATCACCTTGAGTACTTTCCGGTTTTCTATTGTACACTCGAGTTCCCTTTTACGCTTGCAATTACCAGCCTCATGTCTTGTGTCAGTGGATTTTTGCTCTCATCTCAGTTTCCCTTTTTCCTTTAAGCTGTAATTCATAAGTTAGTCGATTCTTGGGGATGAGTTTAATAATCCGTCTTCTTTGAAGAAAACGATTAAATGATTAAAAGTGGATCGGGTTTTATGCGTCCAAAATATTTCATCTCGAAAAAATAATGACATTGCGCGGCTTTGCGGCTTCGCAGCTACGTGGCAACACTTCTTCTTGGCTTTCTGGCTTGCGGTTACGGGGCTACGTGCTTGCGAGGCTATGTGGCTAAGTTGTTCCGTGAGTTAATGTGTAAGCGACTATGCGGGCAATGCGGGTGCGTTATGCGGTTGAGGTGCTAAGCGGGTGCTCCACTATGGGTATACGTCACTAAGAATGCACCCAACGCTCAAAATAATAGAGGTAGTTGATATTTAAATAAAATACCTATTTCTATGAGAAAAAAGGAGAAAGGTCTTCTGTGAAATTCATTTTACAGAGAGAAACGTATTGTACAATGGAAGCGTCATGACTACTGCACTAGTGGATGCTAATGAAATGTCTGATAAGACAGAGGTGGATATCGAAGAAATTGTAGCTTGCCCTTTCCAATAAGTCACTTTTAAATACAATATTAGCAAACGACAGAAATTCATCATAAGAACGTGCGGGTAAGAAAAAATATGCACATACATTATTGTGTTTCTCATTTGCCAAACACGGGGGAACATTTCATGTGAAATAAAGTCTGCATCAATTAGCCACTATCAATCACTATCACTATCACTATCACTATCACTATCACTATCACTATCACTATCACTATCACTATCACTATCACTATCACTATCACTATCAATTAGCCAATTGTGCTGCCACTATCAAAAATACCAAAATACTCTTTGTTTGTCCCTCCAAAATTTTGCATAAGCATTGTTTTTATTTTTTTAATTTTTTAATTTTTTTAAATTTTTTAAATGGAAACCAGTGAGCAGCACACAGCAATTGATCTTGTTAACTTTGTTTATTATCCGACCGGTTTCGTCTGATCAAACAGACTTCATCAGGGTTTCTAACAAGATGTCTAAAGGGAACTAGTTTTATATATGAAGTTAAAGTACAAAGCACGTTCCAGTGAAGGTGTGAACAGCAAAACACCCACGAGAAATACGAGCAGGATATAACGCAAACCTAACGTTAAATCGATGAAAAATGCAAACTTATTGTGCAAAGAAAAATTCAAGACAACTTGATCAACGGTATGACAGTTATTTATCCGTGATTCTTTGATTATTTTACGCTAATAAGGAAATGCAGAAATTAGAAACATAAACTGTC
>NC_090869.1:50757537-50760037 GCF_036669935.1 Montipora foliosa | reverse complement strand
TACCCACTTTTCCATACATGTTTTTGTTTCATATCTTTGTCCATTAAACAATTTTTAGAATGTGATCGAATCGATCTCAACTATAATTCATCACATAAACTTTTCCCTATTACTGACTTCATGTAAGCAATTGTCAGCTCTAATGTGGAAATCATGTACAAAGTAAAATACATGTACTTTTGTTTGCAAACATACCCTTGTACTAGTACTGACCTTCGTGGTTACATACTCCTTGAACATTGATAGAGTGGAAGCCCTTGCGATTTACGTAAGCGTTCTCATGCTCGTTTGGCGCTTGGATTCTGATGTGAGTGCCATCAACGCAGCCGATTACACAAGGAAAGCCTCCACGTCGGTAAAACGAGTTCTTGACTTCAGCAACTTCTGCATCTGTTGGCCACGTAATAAATTCGCTGTGCTTCGCTATCAAGGCATTTGACACATTTGTCACGACACGCGAAACAGTTGACTTGTCGACACCAGCAGTGTCTCCAATAACTTGTAGAAAACTTCCACTAGCATAAAATCTTAGAGCAATCAGGACTTGCTGCAGGGGTGGAAGCGCATGATTCCTGCGAGTGCTGCGACGAAGTTCATCGGCTATGAGATTTGTTATGTATCCAATTCCCTGTCGTCCAAACCTGAACCGATTTCTTAGCTCTTCGTCTGTAAAATTTTCGATATTAATGGGTGGTTTAAACTGTCTCGGTCTTCGTGGATGCCGTAAGTCGGCAAACAACAAGTCGGCCATTTTGTTTTTGACGTGCCTTTATTTTTCATTTAACCTGAGGTTATTTATTTAACCTACCTAGCTAGCAGGGTTAAATTTAACCCGCTGTTTAACTCGAGGTTAGCGCTAACCGATGTTTGAACAACGCAACAAACCTGCGATTAAAATTTAACCTCCGGTTAAGGCAATTTAACCCGGGGTTAGGATTTAACCCGCTTTCGAACAACCGGGCCCAGAACTGTTATGTTCAGTGTTCCCACAACGATAACAAGTAGTTTTGGACTTCTCTTCCTTATCCTTTGATAATTTCTTGGGTTTGCGAGCCTTTTCCCCCCTGCCAGTGAACTTCCTCAGTTTTCAACATTCCGGAAGATCCCGAGTCCTTGAGTTCCGAAGACCTCTTTTCTTCCATTCCCATCATCGACTGTGCAATCTCCAACGCTTTCGAGAACTCCAAGGATATCTCGCCCAGAATTTTTCTTCGAATCAACTCCTTTCGCAATCCACACACAAACGACCCCCTCATCCAAGAAAGTTCCGAACTCACAGTGAGCCGAGAGCGTCTTCAGTTGTGCCGCAAAATCCTCCACAGATTCCGAGTCGTTCATAAAACCTGCTAAAACGATTACGAAAATTAAAACGCTCAGCGATCGAAAGAGGTTTTGGATGGAGATTACTGTTGAGGATTTCTAAAGGTTCCTGGTATGGCTTTGCGTCTGGCTTGTCCGGAGTCAAAAGGTTTCTCAGAAGGCCGTAAGTCACCGGTCCCGTTGCTGTTATCAAGACTGACACTTGACTTTCACTTTTAACACCGTTCGCTTTCATGAAAATTTCAAGGCCTTCCATATACACTTCAAAGGACTCTTTCGCTCGGTCGAATTCTCTTAGCTGACCAATTATACTCATTGTGTTCTTGCAATCCGGTCCTCGTCGCCAGATGTAATAATTCGTAGCTGATAACACTAAAAAACAGAAACACACAGCCGTTGAACACAATAACAGAAGCAATTTAATGTCAGAACACACAGAAAACTTTACACGAGGCTCTCCGTATATGGGCATGCCCAAATATGGCAGTGAACACGAAAGGCCCAAAATACAACATGGCTGCCTCATATGGGTCTGTGTGTCCCATTCGTGCCTTTCCCCTTTCATATTTTATCGATATATTTATCCATCTACTACCATTTATTTCTTTAGTGTGTATTCCCCAATTAAGTTAGGAAGAAATAATTTAATATTCAAAATTACAAATAGAACATTTCTTAAAATTTTGTACAGTGTGGTCTTTTACCTCTGTCTGCACAATCAAGTTTAATGGGATATGTGACTGTTTGTGTGCAAGGAATGAAGAGAATAAACAAAAAACAGGTCCATTTAATTTTTGACACACAAAACAGCATAACATTCAGCTCTACCTTCTCTTTAATTTTTTCTGAATGTTTTTTGTAGTTACTAGAAGTTTCCATAAACCAGGAAAGAAGTAAAAAACAAATTTAATGAACACACAACCGTGTGATGTTCCACCATCCTAAATTAATGTATATTAATTACTCAACAATGTTAGAACCAAGATTTATTAGGTCATATTAGTTATTAAATACTGGCTCAATTACTGATACAGTAATATTATCGATGTACGACATTTTAATTATGAATAGTTCATGAAAACATTTAAAATCAATGACTGTACAATTCGTACATTTTCATCGTAATTAAGATAAATTTACATTATTCTCTGCAGTGAGATGGTAACTTACCACAAAAGTG
>NC_090869.1:50742537-50750037 GCF_036669935.1 Montipora foliosa | reverse complement strand
TATATCGTGCTTTTATCTTACCGCATTTTGATTATTGTAGCCAGATATGGCACCATTGTGGAACCAGGAACACCAAGAAACTAGAGAGAGTAAATAAACGTGCGCTTAGATTTGTATATAAGGACAAGAAAGGCTCTTACGATAGATTGCTAAATTGGATTGGTTTGCATAGCACACTAGAGGGACGTCGTATCCAGGACATGTTAATCACAATAAATAGTTGCTTCCAGGAGAAGGCACCGACCCCCATTGCGAACCTACTTAAGGTAAAGGATACAAAATATAACTTAAGGGGCACGAACATGCTCTCATTACCCAAAGTAAGAAGCACCATGCATGGTCTCAGGTCTTTTTGGTACTTCGCGGCAAAGACATGCATGGAATGCGCTGCCGGATTCGATTCGCGCCATGGCTGGCACAAGGGAATTCTTAAGAAGTATTCGTCACGTAGCTTTCTAAAATTGTTATTATTGTAGTAACGTAGTTTTTAAAATTGTAATTTTTAATTTTTAATTATTCATGTACAATAAATAATTAGATTTCTTGGAAATTTTAGATTCTTAAATTCTTAGATTGTTAGCTAAATTTTATCTTTCCTTTTGTTTTGTAATATATTTGTTTATTTTTGGGCTTCCTGTAACGTAGCTTTTAGCTAAGTGGAGTGCCACGTAAAATAAAGTTCTTTATTCTGTACTCTGTTGAACTGAAAAATGTTCTATATATGGCAAAAAAAAAAGGAATAGAGCTAACTACATTTCTTGTCTCACGTATTGTCCACTTAATGAATTCCATTCGCACATATTACCTGACATATTATTGTGATTTTATTGTAATTTTAAACATTTTACACCTTCTGGTTCATGGTTTTGTATAAATAACGCAAGTTCAGTTGTACCAGGTATTTTTAGCATGTACTGAAGAAGCCCGAAGGGCGAAACGTTTACACGAGATTAAAATATACTAGACCTGTGAGAAGTTCGCCAGCGACTCATTTTTTCATTCTCCTTATTAACTTATCTGAGTCAAGACGTTTTGTATCCTTTTGGATCCTCCTCGCAAGTGGCATCATCGTTGGATGCTCAATCTTTATCAAGTTCTTGTCAAGTTCTCTTTCTTTTCCAATCCTCTGGCGTATCAAGAAGAATTGTTGAGCATCGCTAGTGTCTTCTGTAAGTCGACAGGAACTTACTTAATATTTCCTGGAAATAAAGTGGCAATTGATGATGAAGGAACTTCTCAAACACATTCTCAATAGCCTGTAGCCAAGGACAGATATGATTGGTCTGTAATTGGAATTGGTGGTCTTTCTGGATAATTGGAATTGGTGGTCTTTCTGGAATATAGGAGTGTAAGTTATTTCGCATGTCGTGTATTGTTTTTCAAAAATCTATATTGTTAACATGTTTTTCTTTGTTCTGTTCCCCCTGGAGCACCTTTTATTCTTAGAAGTGTGTAGATAACATGCAAGATTTGAACATACGCGTAGATGGAGTATCATTTTTATGAACCTCGCATTGTGGGTATTGAGATTTGACAGAGTATTTTAACCACGAGTAAAGGCACTTGAATGATATTTTACTACTAAGCAGCCAAACTCGATCATAAGACACTCTAAGTTCACTTAAAAGCACTCAGTGAGAAAATAACATCTCAGCAGCTATGCTTTGTAAATAAAAGGCATGATTCAAATAAATGCATTGTCTGTGAACTAAAAACATCATTTCAGAGTGTTTTACTTGCATATACATTTATTTTAATTTGTATGTTTTATATAGCAATAACTTAGTATATTCTGTTGAATGGAATTCTGTGTATGATAAATGCTGTTTATAAAATGGGTCTGTTAGAGACCTCGTCTTATTAATTGGAAAGCACTCCGACCCTCTCCACGTTGGATTTTGTGGTTGCACACCAAAAGAGATAGCTTTTACGTTTCGTAAGAGAGGAATAAGAGCTTAGTCACCTTTCGTAAAGCAGGAGTCGATGACCTGAACCCAGGGCTCAGACTGTTGAAATAACGTAACTTAAGGCTGGCAGTTACTGGTCATGGGCTTCTTAGTGCGAAAATATGAGCGACCCTTAATGTTTAAACTGAAGTTTAAATTGGAGTGCAAGCTCTGAGTAAGCGCGTGCTCTTCATGGAAAACGTAAGTCGCGCAGTCGCAATTGAACTCCAATCTTACGTTTGCTTAGTACATTGTCTTGATCTGACTTCTAGTTTTGGCTTGGCTAACACACACTCTGAGAAGTGTATCTCTATGAAGATAATCCACTTTTTGTTAAAATAACTCTTTTTTTATACAAAACTGTCGAAGTCTAGGGCTGCATCAGTTTTGGTTTTCCTTCTTCAGAAAGTCACATGATTGTTATCTTATTATCCTTGAGGTGCAATTTAAGAAACTAGTTACCTGTTGCATCAAAAGCGCGTAGCTTCTCTATGTTTGTGGAAAACAAGCAATAACAAAAAATGCTTTGTTTATAGCTAGCAAGCTAGTTCACAGGCTCCCCGCTTTTAATAATCTGAAAGAAACAATGCGGCTTACGAGAAACGTGATTAACCCTTTCAGCCTCGATAGTGCCAAATGGCACTTATAGATTTTACTCTGTCTAACGCCAGACGATTTTACTCGTCAATGGGGAACCCCTCGGGGCTTAAAGGGTTAAGGACCCAACTGGCACGAGGAAACCAGTCGGCTATTTACAAAGCGAGTTGAATCCGGAACGACTGGAAACAAATCTATACCAGAGGTTTGAACGCGATTTGAACCCGGAGCAACCAACGCTCTTGCCACTGGATCACTCCGGTTGCGAAAAGGACTCAGTAAATATATTACAGTTTTCAATGACAATGGCTACATGCATATGAAACCACAGGGCGAAGTAGAAGGTAGCCTGCGTTCTGAGAAAAGCGTTTCCGAAAAAAAACGACGAGATGGCCAAAGAACTGATGTTTTTACAAACGTGTGTGTTGTCTTCCTAGTCTAAGAAGTCCATTCTTGTCAATCAATGTATGTGTATTCGGGGGTGGAAGCTGAATAATGAATAATGAATAACGAGTATAAATAAAAAATGAATAATGAATAATTGGGTCTGAAAACGCCGGAATAATGAACAACGCAGTTATGCTAGTGGAATAATGAATAACAACAATGAATAATGAATAACCTGCAAAATTTTAAAAAAAAAAGAATAATTCGAACAAAACACACAAAGAATAATGAATGATCGAGGGCCAATTATTCAGCTTCCACCCCCAAGTGTATACTAGGCAATCTTTTATGCTCCTTCAATCACGACTGAAACTCGACTTATTTGGTCTTTCAATCTTGACGGATTGTTGACTGCTCGGGTCACGCAAGAAAACCCGAATTCAATCAGAGATCGCTGACAAAATTCATTTGCTTCGAAGGCGACATGAAAAGTGTCCATCGAAAAGCTTGATCCTTAGTGCGGGGAATCCATTTCTGTTTCATTGTCTTCACCTTTATGTGGCGTAATTCGGTGGCTAGAACCAAATCGGTAGCTCTTTCTGAAAGGAAACAAGAAATGAGCGTGGGATGGAACAACTTTAGTACTAGTTACTCACTTCCGGCTTACATGCTTTGACTTAAACCAGGTTTTCACTAACGACTCAAGCAGGAACGCAAGCATAAGAGCGCTTATTCAACCGTGAAAATGGAGTTGACGCAAGGATAAGCATGAGGATCTTTTTTTTTCCCGTTTGCTTGTGCTTGCGTTTACGGCTTGCGTTCGCTTGCGTTGTGTGAAAACGACGTAGCGCAAGCACAAGGAAATTTGTAATGTCTAAACAAAATGGTGGAGGCATTATCATGATCTGTTTTTCATGATTTTCATATCTAGTTTCGTGTTAAACACGAGTATTTCAACGGTTAAGCCTGGTTTTCACTAGCGACGCAAGAACGAGTGCAAGCATAAGAACGCTTACTTCACCGAGAAAACGGCGTTGACGCTAACATAAGCCGCAAGCGTAAGCACAAGTACAGGGATCAAAAATTTTCCTTTTCTTTGTTTTGCTTCGCTTGCATCGTGTGAAAACAAAACGCAGCATAAAAACAGGGAAATTTGCTACTTCTGGACAATTAAAGCACTCCTTTCAGATTCCTCGCGTTCGGGCATTTGAACTAAATGGCGGATGCCGTGGTTGAGTTTGATGCTTTTGTCGACGTTCGTTTTCACTAGCATAAGCCACTTATGCTTATGCTTATGCTTGCATCGCTTGTGAAAACCAGGCTTTAATAGGAACCCACAACCAGGAGCGAAAAACAGCCCTATATTCATGTCACGCCGTTTTCTCAGACGGATTTACTTTTAGCTTGAATTTCCCGCAAATGAGAACTTCCGTAGGAGCCCGATGACAAATCACAAGAAACCAACTTGACGTCAAAGAGTCACCGAACTGAAACTGCCTTTGCATTTCGCCAAAAAGGTGGTCTAAAAATAGATCGACCTGAAAAAATGCAGTGACATGAGCTTAGTATGGGAGTTGTTCGCTCCAAGTCATGGGCTACTGCGGTTAATGAACACTCTTTCGCCATTTCGAAAATTAATAAAATAACTCTAGTCGGTTTTAATCTGGACATTTCATTAGTATCTACATAACAAACAGAACATTACATGGCAGCTCGGGGATACGAATTTTATCTTCTCGTGCACACTCGTGACAGACACTATCAGCATGAGAAGGCAAAATTCGTATCCGCGTGCGACCGCGAGCGGCCAGGTGATATCCTCTATGTCTCTGTAATAAAGAAAAGCAATCACTGCATTGTACAGTACAGTCACCCAACCAGAATCCACAGATGTTTACTTAAAAAAGGAGAAACAATTACATAACAAAAAAATGTTTTTCTTTTTAATAGGGAGTTTAAGATATGAGGACGGATTCGGCGACAACAACACAAAAATAATAATATAATTGCTTAACAGAAAAAAAAATTCGTGCTGCATGTCGGCACGTATTTTTGGACATATGTTTGCGGTACTCTCTGCATAAAAGCGATATTAAATCACCAAATTTGAGGTTCTGACGACAACCGTTGATTATGTGAATATAAACCTTTTATTCTTCTTGTTTTTACTCTGAAACCGCTCGTTCCAATTCACTTTTAGGATTCTTCGTCATCCTTGAACGACGTGAACGAGGCAGAATAATCGCGAAAGACTTACCACAATGCAAAGTCATATTTTTGAGGTGATGCTATCGTCGACGTCTACGACGTAGATTCAAATATTTCCGCAGTGACATCAAGCGAATTATACTCTATACGTCTTAACATCGCTTATTCATGATATACTCAACAAAATATCGCGTTTCTGATTGGTCAACGACGAATATGGAAACAAAGCGATAAGGTGATTTTGCTGAGTATATAATAAATTAAAAAATCGTATGAAGTTGCTGATGCAGTTCGTGATTTATGGTCACTCGTGATGTTTTGAAAGTTCGCAAAGTGCACTCGCCTATAGCAATTTTGAGAACTTTCAAACCATCACTCGTGCTCATAAATCACGAAATACACTCGCACTCGTACGATTTCCTATACTTACCGATATTTGACATAAATAATGGCGCCAACAAGAATGGTAAGGCTGAGCAATGTTATGAAGACCACTGCGGTAGTTTTCCATGCCCCTGAATACATAAATCATAAAAGGTTAAAAAATGGATATGATGTTCTTTCTTGTCCTTGAATTTGACTAAAAGGTTTAATTACTTTTTGCTATAATCAGTTTGATGCTATGGGAGGGATGATTGTAGCGGCCGCTGTCATCTCATAATGAAGTAAAGTACCGTCGTCCGGGTAAGTGTAGTGCTGAGAAGGACTGTTTGGAATGGCATCGATCGACTGACGTTTCGACAGCCTGAGCGGAAGACAGTTTCAGAGTTAAGTCAAGATGCTGCAGATGTCTTTCGGTCAGGTTCCTCATGTCCTTCCCAGGACTACACTCACCCGGATGATCGTACTTTACTTAATTATATGGCTCCTGGGTTCAAACCATGTACGATTTTACGGTAGTCTCATCTTGCATCATTAATGTTTTGCCCCTTTCTGAGAACAATGAAACAACAACAAGCAATGCGTTCAGCTCCCAAAATAATACAAAGGATAACTATCAGAATGACGGGCTTGCTGGAGCTGCACCATCGCTTTATGGCCTGGAGTCTTCCTGTAGTTCACCGGCATTAGCAAAAGCACGCATGTGTACCCGCACATACGCAAGTATATATGTAACACGAGCATAAAAGCCCGTATGCCTTACTTGACAAAAAACGAGTTTGGCCTTATGCATCTCCTTGACCACTACACCAATCTGACTACGTTCAATCTCCCCCTCCCACTCCCCCATAAAAACACTTTCATCAGGGTTCCATTATGTCGGCTCGTTTCTACCCTACCCACCCACCTACTACCCACCTACCTACAACCCACCCAGCAGTATTTATGAACAAGTATCTTGAGAGGCGAACAGCTTCTCATCCCATACCAAAGAAACTGGATTTTGGCGTAACAGAGTTATATGTTTGGACAGAACATGGGATAAGATTGGCCGATTTTTGTTATTGCCACTTGCACAGACAAGCCAGCGGCGAAATGCTATCGCAATACTTATCTTATGAATAAAGTGATGTGGTGAAAGAAGCATTGATCTCCTCGAATTTGATGATGTTTCTGACATTACATGGTCAGAGAAAACGCATCGCAACTTTGGCAAATTGTATGGGACGTGTATCACACGGCAGCCATGTTGAGTCCCGAGGGATTGCAAACTTTTGTTTTTGCGCACCGAAACTCGTTCCCAAACATTTCAACTCGAGGCTCGGGGTACGAAATCTATTGTCTATGGCCAATATGGCCGCCGAGCGAATAAGGCCCATTACTGAATTATAAAATAATTAGGATAGTACGCGCACTCTCATTGGTCAATAACTGTGTTTAGATGAGAGTATATGTAAACACAGATGAGATACCACACGAATTTTGATCGGTTATGCGTTGTAAGACGCGCGTTTTGGTTGGCTTGTGGGAAATATGAGTGTGTAGCAAGAAAATGTTTGAATCAAGAAGTAAAGCAACCAGCATTTTCCTTCATTTATCGAATTATTTTTTTAAATATTTTATGAAAGCAACAGAAAGCTTTTTTCCGCGTTTACATAGCCTCTTCGGGGAGTTAGGAGAATTCTCGACAGTTAATTATGCAAACCCAAGACGCAGTCGAGCGTTTGCATAACTGTCTCGAATTCTTGCAACTCCCCCTCGTGTTTAGATAAGGCTATGTATCATAGGCTGATCGGATCCTGGTGACCAGCTCATTTTACCTGCATCGTTTGACTTAATTATTATGGGAAGTAAATGCGTCAAATGTCGTAATGGAAGAAAGAAAATGCTGCTTTTAATTAATGGCAGAGTGATTTCATTTATCCAGGTTGGGTACAAGATTGGTTGAGGCCAACTTAGCTTTTTAACGGAGCTCATCAGG
>NC_090869.1:50732537-50735037 GCF_036669935.1 Montipora foliosa | reverse complement strand
TGCAGTGCTCGATGTTGAGATACCCAGCGAATTGCAAACAACATTGACAAGAGCTTTTTTTCCAAAACTTTTCTCCAAGTCAACACCTAAGTTCTTACAAATTTGTTTCAGCTTCACCTTCCCTAATTTTGACACATCTTTGAACGATTTTAAGTTTGTGGTAAGACGCAAATCCTCCTCTCTTGTCGCCATTTTGGTTTTCCTCACTCAACTTACCCCCCAAGGCGCGAAGCATTGTGGGATCGTGAAAAAAGAGAATTAAAAGCTTCAAGTCTTGAAGTTTTCAGGATTCTGGGAAAAACTGTACTCATTTATTTTGAATCTTCAGCACAAAAAAGTAAAAGTTGGAAATGGCATTTACTGGAAACTGGGTATTAAATTGCTTGGGGTGCTCTTGAGAAGGTAAAACAATTATTCGCATCATATATTGTTCGACGCCAAAAACGCACTGTTATCAGTTCGATGAAGCCCTCAGATTTAAGCAGGCAATCATGTGCTTTTCCAGTTGTTTCTTGCAAGACAGTGGCAAGATCACACCAAGCATTATTTTGGCTTCGGCTAGTATCAAGAAGGCTTCTTGGATGATTCTCCGTCATTAACGGCTCAAGCCTCGTTAGCAATTCTGTCGCTACGCGAGTCAAGTCCATTGAAATTCACGTCAACTCAGGAACAAACCAAATTGACGAATATATTTGATTCGCAATTAGTTGTTCCCTGCAGACGCCTTTTACTTAACAAAGCCTACAGTAGTGCGAAACCGTTTAATTCTGATTTTTGAATATGCGCTTAGTTGTATATGATGAATCCCCTGGAATTGTTACTTTGTATGACTATCAATGCTCTTGTTCCTCACCAAAGAGCTAAACTCAGAATATTCTTGTCCATATGAGTTCTGTCACAAACACTCCTGAGTATTAACGACCCTCATTAACGTTTCCAGTCGAATAATAATGCTTTCCAACGGAACAAAGAGTAGTTGGAAAGCGTGTTCGTTATGGTTCGTAGCATTACTATAATTCAAGGTATTCACAATGTTTCTGAAATAAGGCTTCAGATATTTTGAACAATAGGCCATTTCCGAGTTCATGTCTGCCTCCTCTTCAAAGCGAGTCTAAGTGCGAAGTTTTTGTTGTGAAAATTAGTTTTCATTCATGTGTAAAGTAGAACTAATTACCATCACAAAAACTTTGCACCTAGACTCGCTTTGAAGAGGAGGCAGACATGAACTCGGAAATGGCCCATTGTTTCGTATTAACCTTTTGTTCATGATTATGTAACTGCATATATTATATGCTAATCACTTCGGTATATAAAAGTAGAATTTCTAGTTTCTTACTTTATGTTAGTTAGAAAACCTGAAATACGTTACATTCGATCGAGGAAGACGTTCGCCTTCTGGACAGCCACCAAGAACTGTAACTTAGCTTGTTGGTGAGTCCAGAAATACAAGCTATGCATTCTGGTTTTAGCGCTGATCCTTCTCAGCCTCCTACTGCGCCTTTGCCGGCTATTTCGGAGCTAAAAAACATTCTTTCTGCGGAGCTCGCTTCATTCAAGGACGAGCTTAAGCGTCAGAACGACGAATCCGTCAACTTCGCAGTTAAGAATTTTCGTCTTGGAAATTCCTCTCGACACACATTTAAATATAAAGGGAACGAAGAGCAGTACCAGCATCAGGAAAAAGTAGCCAGCCATATTGATTCTGCTGTGGATGCGCTTCACTCTGGTAAACTTGTGGAAGCTGCGAACCCCTTAGAGGAAGGTAAGAATGCCATTGCCGTTAGAATGAAACATATAGTGCTCGCAGATTTGCATGGCTGGGATTTTGTAACAGAATACAAACAAATTCCGGTTGCCGAAGATGAGACAGATGAAAGACGAATTCGTAAGATACTCAAGGAAGTCGGAAATCTAAGAGAGAAGAAAAAAGCCGAAAGAGCTAAGAAAGCTAATAAGCTTAGGCCTGATTTTAGGCGGGTTTCTACCAGATTTACTAATGCATCTTCTGTTTTTTACTCCTTTGAGCACATGCTTCCTGTGTAACATAAATATAAAGGGAACGAAGAGCAGTACCAGCATCAGGAAAAAGTAGCCAGCCATATTGATTCTGCTGTGGATGCGCTTCACTCTGGTAAACTTGTGGAAGCTGCGAACCCCTTAGAGGAAGGTAAGAATGCCATTGCCGTTAGAATGAAACATATAGTGCTCGCAGATTTGCATGGCTGGGATTTTGTAACAGAATACAAACAAATTCCGGTTGCCGAAGATGAGACAGATGAAAGACGAATTCGTAAGATACTCAAGGAAGTCGGAAATCTAAGAGAGAAGAAAAAAGCCGAAAGAGCTAAGAAAGCTAATAAGCTTAGGCCTGATTTTAGGCGGGTTTCTACCAGATTTACTAATGCATCTTCTGTTTTTTACTCCTTTGAGCACATGCTTCCTGTGTAACAGGCCTGGCCATTTCTGGAGAAATTGCTGGAGATCAAAGTATTCAACCGCT
>NC_090869.1:50722537-50727537 GCF_036669935.1 Montipora foliosa | reverse complement strand
TTGTGAACGGTCTGAATTATCCCCTCAGCACTACTGTGCATAAATGCGATATATATTTTTTTCCAGTCAAAACGCCAAAGTATGTTCGGTATTGCTCAATGAAAAGGCGGTATATGGCCAGTTTTATAGCGGTTGCCCTGAGAAGTACAGGACATCCTCCCCCGGCCAGAGTCAAGCAGAGTCTCGATGTTTGATGGCTGCAAAACATATTACTGGCAACCACAAAAAAACAACAAACAAACAACATAAACACGGCCTTACTATAAAAAAACGTCAAAAAAAAAAAAAAATACAAATCCTATCCTATCATATCGCTTTGAGATGGCACCCGCGCTGTCTTTGGCCAGTTGAGCAGGCTGTATTTTGCAGTACGGCACTGATTGATACGTTTTTTTTATGCCGCTTGATTCAAAGTTCTAAGAAATAATTAAAAGAGAATTATCTATAGCCTCGGCAGTTAAAATAATTTGCAACCTAATATCATAAATTTCGCATTCAATGTTAAAAAAAAAAAAAAAACATTCAATTGATTAATTGAATGTTTTTTTTTTTGTTGGCTTGGTGGCCTGGTGGTATAACAAGGTACCGGCAATTCGTTGATGGAAGTGGGGGGGGGGGGGGGGGCAGTCCGAATGTGTAGCAAATTGTCCAGAGGGGGCTAAAGATATTCTTATGTATTCACCTAACGCTACATCTCCGACTGGCTGGGACACGTAATTCAAAAACAGACAGGCTTTTCTTTGCAGAACATCTGCATGCTTAGTCTTCTCGGTTTATAGGACAGTAAATTAACCGTAGATCCCGTTCTTCCATCCGTCATCCTTATACCTCATAACGGCAATCCAAAGTGGAAGAAAAGAATTTGAACAAAATGGGCAAGTAATCCAAATTGACTTTCAAACACCTGAACAAAGAAACCAAATGGTGCAAGTTTAAAAAAAGGCGTCAAGGAACATTTCTTTAATTAAGAGCTTACAACTACAGAAAAGAAAAAAAACTGTATGCTTTATTTAAATGGCAAAAGGTCGGCAGTTCAGTGGTTAATTTGAAGCTCACATCAACCTTTCACCAGGGAAAGTCCAACCATCTAACTATATAATTATGATGAGCCTTCTTAGTGTCAGAGCATCCGAACCAGTTATCGGAAGGCCATCGCGAGGTCGATTCCTGCAAAGGGGCTTTTACTGTTTTTACGAGTATATCCGTGTCACCATGGAGGAAAATCGTCTTATCAGACTATTTTTACTTCAGTTCACATAATATTAGTTTTATCTTGTTTTCTTGATCGCTTACCAATAAAATAATACGTTTTTCCTCCTTCAAATGTTAGGCCATCATCCTCTGCCGTAAACTGAGCGAATATAACGGAAGTAAAAAGCAATGCAGATGGAGAATTGCAAGTTAAAAGACGTCTTGCGTTTGGATCCAGTGTTATGTCACATTTCTCAAACGCTGTTTCGTTCTGAATCAACCAAAGGTTCTCATACATGGCTGATGTCTGAATGGCGGTTGAACCTTTCTGCAGCACAGTTGCTAAATTCGGACAGATAAAACTGACTTTAGAATTTAACTGGACCTTGAGATATCGGGGTCCTTCTCCGCAGATGTCTCCGTCTGCTTGCAATCTGATAAAAAAAAAAAACATTCTTAAATGAGCGTAAAAAAAAAGACAAATATTAAACAGAGTAGGAAACTGAAGTTCAACTGAGACTGCATGGCCGTTGGCAAAATCAGGATTGGATCGGATCGGATCGGATCGGACCGGATTGACAAAACTCGGACGGGATCAATAACACCAGACGGCGTGCTCAAATTCTTTGCCTTTCTCTCTTGTGTAGTGGTCTCCTCATTTATTGAAACTCGTCGAAATGTTTTTTTTTTCCAAAGATGATTACAGATTCCGAAGCGGAATTATGAAAGACACGATGTGACGAATGGACTACGTACACAACGGTCTTCTTTTTCAAACATGAAAACTAACGACAATTCTTTACTTTACCCCAGTCCCTTCTAATTGCACAATAGCCTGATTTTTTTTACTATACACATTTCAATGGTGGGAAACGTTTGGCTTAATTTCGAGCGAAAAATAAGGTATTTGCTCTCAAGTATAATGTAATTAACTAGAATATTGTCATCAACATTAGCCGCAGAAAAAAGCCCAAATAGAATATCTTTGATATGGAAGTTTTTAGAGATTAACTTTTGCGATTTGAGGAGAATGTTTTTAGCTCATCCCAAAAGGTGCTAACCTTACTACACTAAAAAAAGAAGTGTTCGATTGTCTCCAGTTCTTTATTACAGAAATAAAATAAAGGGGACAGCTAAGGGGAATCGGCTAAACCAAATTTGAAGAGCATAATGTTTGTATAACAAATTCTTTAAAGAGCTTTATATTGGAATTCTCTTAACTTTGTATTCAACGTTATTTTAAAAGGCAAAGAAAATATTCTTTCCCAGTCTAGTTCAAATGTCTTTGTCTTGAACATTTCGTTGTATTTTTTCATAGAGGTAGGGTAGAGGTTGAATCTTTTCAACATCAAGCTTTTCCCCTCCAAGGTGTAGTGAGAAACTATCCAAATCTACATAACAATCGTGTAAAAGAGCTGCATTTTCATTTGTCTTTAACAATCTACGCCATTCCTCCGGGATGGCACAAAAGAGACTAAAAAGGAAATAATGATCAATAGGTGAGAGGTGTACATGTTGTAGGTAAAACAGCTGTTTAAAATTGCCATGTGAGTCGAGGAGGTTCCGAACAGTTATAATACCAACATCAATTAACTTTTGGTTGAAAACTGAGCGGGATTCTATGCGTATGAACCTATTGTTCCATAAAAATTGTTCATAAATCTCCGAGGCTGAGGAAGGGCTTACACAGTTAGCCTGATTTAGCAACAGAACGGGAATGTCAGTTGACGATGGCGTGCGCAGCAAAAATATCCACATTAGGTAATATTAGAGTAGAATCCCAACTATTCTGCGGGCTCTCCTTTCGTCAACTGACGTTCCCTTTCTCTTGCTAGATCAGGCTATTGTGCAATTGTCAGGACTGGGGTAAAGTAAAAAATTGTTGTCAGTTTTCATGTTTGAAGAAGAAGACTGTCACGCACGCAGTCAATTCGCTTACTGATGTGAATTCGTAACATCGTTGTCTTTCATAATTCCGCTTCGGAAGCTGTAATCACCTCTGGAAAAAAAGCATTTGGACGATTCTAAATAAATGAGGAGACCACTACACAAGAGAGAAAGGCACAGAATTCGACTTCTCCTGCCTTCAATACGTTGTCTGGTGACCGTCTACTTTTGGCAGGGATTTTGTTTATTGATCCGGTCCGTGTTTTGTCAATCCGATCCGATCCGATCCGGTCCGGTCCGGTCCCGTCCTGGTTTTGCCAACGGCCACTGAGACTCGAGGATCAGGTTTGGGGTCGAAGGTCAAAATTGGCATTGAACTGATTATGGTGGTACTCAATTAAAGGGGCACTGTCACGCTGCTTTTACTACTGAAATCCAATGGAAGCTGTTCAGTTAATAGCAGCATTGAATTCAAAGTTGATTATGACTCTATACAATACAATACATACTTAATTGACCGCTCCCCACAGGGGCTTTTCAGGGGCAATGAAACACAACGAAACGACAGAACGGAACAACAACAACTGTTAAGAATCCCAACTGGCTGGAGGCGAACAAGTTGGCTATTTACAAGTGAAGCTGGGAAGTTGAATCAGGGACTACCAGGATCAAATTCAACGAGTGGTCAGAACGGGTCTGGAACCCGGGATCTCCGGATCTCAAGGCAAGCGCTCTAACCACTGGGCCACACTGCCTCCCTAACGAGGCACCATTAGATTCAAAGTTGGAAAGCAGCCCTCCATCTAGCTTGAGCACATGGCGAACGATCTAGCGAAGCTCTCGGATGACAGGAATGCCCAAACTGCAACATGGAAAATAACCAACTACGCTTGCCATACTCAGCATAAAACCATTTGTTTCCTCTGGGAAATAAATTTCTTTTATTTAATTAATGTACAGACTAGCCTTTTCTGCTTTTGGAGAAGACTAGCAAAGAAAGACTTGCATTCAAACTTGAAACGTGGGGTGAATTAACGTTCTCATGGTGTTGTGTTTATATTCGTATAAAGTCAGTTATACAGTGTACTTTGGAAGACCCTTTTGTTCTAGATTCACTTGGATCACGTTAGAAAAAACGTAGAAAAGATTTGAAAGCCATCAAGATGTTGAACGGATGGGGTTCATTAAATATTGACCATAAATCGTTACAAAGTTTCCCTTAAAGGAACGAGAAAATGCCTGAACCTTCCATGAAGAAGATGATGATTGTTGTTATCACATAACAAAAACAACATTGCTTTGCTACAAAGCGTTTACCATTTTTCAATAAAAAATGATGAATTTTTAAGGCGGTGTTACACGGGAAAACTTGCAACAATGATTTTTCGCGCGTTTTGGAGTGAAAAATCTAGCACCATCTAACATGCATATTGTCCCGAGGACCATTATTCGCGCAACATTTGACTTGATCGTCGATCAAATTAAATTCAGTGCGAGATCGGTAAATTAAATCATGGCCAAACTATCAAACAAAGCTGGATTCAACGCTCCAACTTTGCTCGATAAAACATTGTTCGACCGTTTGGCCACCCATGCATGTTGGAAGATGTTCGTCCATCATTTTTTGTTCGATCAAGTGTTGGACGGAGTTTACATTTGATCAAACATTGCGACCAACAATTTTGCTCGACGCAACAATGTTGCAGTGTTTTGTTGCTCTTCCTGAATCGAGTTACGTTCGCGCTGCTAGCCAATCACGAATGGCTATCTTATTATTAAGCCTAGGCTTCTATCATTATTTGCAATAAAATGGCGGACAACGGTCAATGAGACGTCTTGGAAGTTGATGAACTCAACATCCAGAAGCCTTGATCAGCGAATATGAAGCAAGGCCAAGTCTTAGGGCACTTTTAGTCCCCTTA
>NC_090869.1:50707537-50717537 GCF_036669935.1 Montipora foliosa | reverse complement strand
TGATCGGTAATGGCTACGTGAGATACCCCAGAACAATGTACATCGTCAGTTTGATTAGTGAAAATCAAGACAATTAAAGTACGGGTTGAAGGTGTGATACGAGTAGATTAACTGATAAGTTGTTTCAAGCGAAAAAATGATATCAGTAACATTTAGGAGGGCCTTTGCACAAGCATTGTCTTTGGATTGCAAATCACAATTCATATCTCCTATGAGGAAATATTCGACACTTTCAGAATGTAGTTTCCATAGCAAAAGGGTCAATGTGTGAGAAAAGCTCTGGAGGTGAATTTGGAGGTCTATACCAAGAAGTGACCACAAAAGGTTTTGACAAGAGAAAATGAGGGGACAGAGAAGGAGGCTCCCGGTCCAGCCCTTGGGATATGTCATGTCCACGAAAGTTATTTATAGACGAGCGGAAGTCTTCCGAGACGTCCGCATGCAGGCCAACCTCGGTCCGATGTTTGAAAGAAAATATATATATTCATCAGCCTTCCACGTGCACCATCATTTTCTCTTTTCACTAAGAACCTGAGAGCGAAGCATGACTGCATGCGGACGTCTCGGAAGACAGACTTCCCCTAGAACAAAGACTTCCGCTCGTCTAAATATAACTTTCGTGGACATAACATATCCCGGCCAACGCCTTGAGCCTCCCTCTCTGTCCCCTCATTTTTTTTTGGTTTTGAGTTCGACCAAAGCAATTTCTAGGAGGGGATTATCCAAGTCTTTGCGGATGGAATAGTTTATGTTTGAACGAATGTAGAAACACACACCTCCACCAAACCTGGCATGCTTGCAATTTGATCATATCTATAGCAGGTCAAACGTTCGCTTGTGATTTATCAGTTTCCTGTTCAATAATGAGCAGGCTTATATCCTTGTTCTTAAAGGTGTCATAAATTAAATGTCCACAATCCTGGACAAACATTGTTGAGAATTTTTTTACCTCCTTATCCTTATCCATATCGGCAAAACCGTTTCTTTTTCCTGAAGTAAATCTTATTATTACGTTCCCCACCCCTTTCACACTGGAAAAAACGATGGTGCGACACTGGTTGGATTCTTTTCAGTTCCATTCCTGAACAACATTGAGTTGCGTAGGAAATTTTTGGCTTTCTATATATGGTCCCAGAAACTTTTTAAGTTACGTTTCCAAAAATGTGAAGTCAACTCTTTTTGTCCAGCATTGTAGCTTATGACAGTTCTGAGAGTTAGGGTGCCAATGTCATAAACACTTTTGTTGCAAAATTCTAATGTCTTGTACATATTTTAGATCCAATTAAGAATAAAAAAGGGTCACATTCAAGTCATTTGAATAAGTATTCTGACACCAATCCTTTGAGTAAAACTCAAATTTGTCAGAGGAACAAAGAGCGATGGTTTTGACGATCATACGTTCGAGACAAGAGATTATGAAGGTAAGAGAAGTAATCCCTCATACTGGCCCTATTCCCATCGTAATCCCTCGTAGGTTATTTTTAGATATCAATTTTCTCGCGGATAATGTTACCGCGCGCGTTACGTGGAAATTTCGTGGAGGAGGGAAAATGCAGCAAATTCTGTACGATGGCATTCTCCGTTTTCAAAATTGAGTTTCATGGCCTGATAAAATTCATTGTCTGCAAGATACAGGTTTCAAACATACATCCTTGGTTTACAGTGATACCAATTTGAAGAATTTCCGATCTATCAAACCGTGTTATATAATTTTGACAGCGGCAGATATGTTTACCTTGGTTGCATTGCTTTTGTTCATTTTAGTACGCACTTTCTCATCGTCAACAAAATTCTGTCGCTTACAAAACTCGTCCCTGTCACGATACAGTTTGCAATCATACATTCACTCCGATACCAATTTTACGATTGTCTAATGTAGGAAACCGTGTTAAATAATTTTGAAAGAGGGAGAGCTATATTTTACGCGTGCGTTGCAAATTGACTTCAATCCGATCTTACGGTTTTAAAAATTTTTATCGTGCGGTCAATTGAAATTTTCATGTCATGTGTGGTACTGTTTGAAAGCGTTAGCTGTCTAATTAATGAATATCATAGAATTAAGTCACCATAGTTTAAGTCCGCTAAGAAAATCGAGAACGCGTTGACCAAGTCAGGAATATGTTATTTCATTGTGTACAAAATTCTGTCGCCTATAAAACTCGTTACTTTCAAGATACAAGATGCAAAGATATATCATTCAAATCGCTTAACTTTGTTGTTTACAGTGACACCAATTTCAACACTGTCCAATGTACGAAACCGAGTTTAATAATTTTGAAAGATGCAGGTATATTTGACATGCGTGCTTTGCAAATTGACTTCCATCCGATACCACTTGTTCATACATTTTTATCGCACTGTCTGTTCAAGTTTTCCATTCATGTCTGATATCTGTCTAATTTATGAATATCTAAGAATTAAGTCGTCATATTTTAATCCCGCGAAGAAAATCAAGAAAGCGTTAACCAATATTACTTGTTGACTGTAGTCTGCGAATTGCCAATGTTTACAAAATTCTGTCGCTTATAAAACTCGACCCTTTCAAGATACAGGTTTCAAACATCTATAACTGAAATTGCTTAACTGTCTAGTTTTCAATGATACCACATTCAATGTTGTGCCATATACGAAACCGTGTTAAATCTTTTTTTAAGGAGACAGCTATATTTAACATAAGTGCTTTGCAAATTCACTTGAATCCGATAACACGGGCTCAAAAATTTTTATCCGACGCTTCATTCAAGTTTTCCTTTCATGTTTGGTACTGTTGTAGAGCTCTATCTCTCTTCTTTATCACCATATAAGAATTAAGCCATCATATTTTAATCCCGCAAAGGAAAGCAAGAATGCATTTATTAAAGTCAGAGAGATCGTACTTATCGATTATAGTCTGCCATTTGCCATTCTGTATAAAATCCTGTCGGTTACATAACTCGTTCCTTCCAAGATACAGGTTTCAAAACATAAGTCATTGAAATCGCTTAACTCTGTAGTCAAAAAGTCACGTTCGTCCACAAAATGTATGATGTATATACGCGTTTGTCTCAACATCCTCCGCCATTTTTGTTTGATGGTAAATCGCGAACGACGCGAATCATTGCGTGGGAATTCGCTCAGCTGTCAACATTGGTAAAAATGGGGACATGTGATTGGCAATCAGTTAACCCTCGTGGGAATACCGAATCTCACAGGAGATCTAAAAATAAGTTAAGAGGGATTACGATTGGAATAGGGCCAGTATGAGGGATTACTTCTCTTACTTCATAATCTCTTGGTTCGAGATAAATAACCGTGGTGCCCCGTCTTCTTTACAGTCATTATTCCGTGGTATTCTTCATCGCAGCACACGTTGTTTATATTTTTGCAGCTTCTTTTTGAAACAATATGCTGTTGGCAAAATGGATGCCATGCTATTTTTCAGCGCGAAAGGCAAAAAAAAAAACTGATTCCAATAGTGGTTAGTGGATACGTTGATCTCTGTCTATGACGACGATGAAAAATGTGCAAAGAAAGATTCTAGACAACTTGAGCAACGGTATGAGAGTTATTTATCCGTGTTTCTTTGATTATTTTAAGCTGATAAAGAAATGCAGAAATTAGAAACATAAAGTGCTTCCCAAATTTCGTCAAATTGAATAAACCGGCATAAGGGAACAACAAAGTTTTAAGACATATCATTGGCCTGACGATGTAGCAGTGATCTTTTTGTTCGAATGGAATGATTAGTTTTGACCGTCAGCTTTTACCGGTGAATATTTTATTCATCGAGAAAACCACGACACTTATTCTTTTAAGGTCTGCTATAGGGAATGAACATCATCGCTTTAATTCTAACCGGCGGAGAGTGCAAAGTGACTCAAACCTACGGAAAATTAAAACATTTCGTTTCCAACAAAACTGTTTAGTCACGGAGCAGAAACCGAAAAATAAGAGTTTCGTTCAACCATCGCCGCAGAAAATGTTTGACGCCTGATTCTTATAGAGAAAGACCTCCTGATTAAGGCCAGGTAGTTCGTAAAGTTGAATTGTGGTATAGGTTTCGAGTTAAGGGGATGTTTTCTTGCCCACCTCACGGCTCAGCATAGAAACGAGGCTACACACTCAAACGCAGTTTACATCGCTATTTCTCGGTGAAAATCAACGAAATCAGCCATTTAAGCTAAATTCACTAAATACACATTTGCTTCATTTGGAAGTTATTAAGTATGTCACGTGATTGGTCACGTGATTTTAAACGTGACCAGTAACAAATCAGTGACTATTAACAAACGTGCTTTCGCCGTTGTTTGGAAGAACAGCCTCGCAAAAACAAAACATGTATCCCTTCTTTATTAAATTAACTTTCTTTTGCTCTTTCTATCGTCATAGCAAAGCTTTTGGAAATAAAAACTGTTTACTGTATCTCACTTTTATCAGTCTAGATCTAGCTCGCAAACGAGGCTAGTCCCTTGGAGGCAAACAAAGAAATGTAAATGAAAAATGAAGCTGTTACTCGTTTCGGTTTTAGTCTAGCTATTTAACAGAACAAAACATTGCGCTTCTTATTAATTATAAGTTTTTAACCTATATTCCCTATCAAAAACTGATAAAAAGTACACCACTATTTAATTAGTTCAACGTCTTTTTCGAAAGCGAAAAATATCTGAATGGAATTATACATACTAATTATACTATACTATATAAGCAGTGTACGGTTGGTTGACCTAACGATGAACTCCCAGTAAGAGGATCCACAGGATACAATGTCTCGACGCGAATTTGTAGTTAAGTGTACGTAAGGAAAAGCGACGAAGAGACAAACTCTTGACTGTTCTGGGCGAAGTTTACTACGACGTTTCGGCCGTTCGGCCTTCTTCAGGTTAAAAATTAAAAACTAAAAAACTATTTACAATGAGTGCAAATCACAACAACAGCAGCTTATATATACAGAGCAGAAATATTGAAATTAAGGAAACGAAACAAAACAAAGGTCAAAGCTACAAGGTGACATGGATTTGACAATCAAAGACAAATAAAGAACTATAACAAAGGTCTAAACTCCAAGGTGACATAGATTTAACAATCAAAAACAAATAAAGAACTATAGGTGACATATCGATAAAAATGCATCGTATTGGGAAAATGTCAACTCACAACTACTCAATTGTAGTAATTAATGCGGTGTTTCGATCTAGATTCCCGCCTTTTATTAAGACCATGAGGATTAAGGGTAAATAATTGCGCAGTCCAATAGGCCTCCCTAGTGAGTAACAATTGTTCAAGATGCAAAGAATTTTCAAAAGACCTAATTTGTTCGATAATGATGAAGTTGATTTGTGAAATTTCATGTTCAGAGTTATTATAGTGGATAGCCAATTCACAAGTTCTTTTGTTCTTCAGCATGTTCGACTTGTGGTTACGGAATCTTACTTTAAATTTAGTCGAGGTGGAGCCCACATATTGCAGGTTGCATTTGGCACAAGTGGCCAAATAAATAACATTTTGCGATGAACAAGAAAGTTTTTGTTGAATGGAATAATGACGACCAGTAGCTGAGCTTTGGAATTTTGAAGCTTGAATTAAATAATTTTTACAAAGATCGCATTTCTTATTGCATTTTGAACAACCCCCATTTTCTTCTCTTGGATTTCTACAAGAGGTTACCTGAAATTTGGATGGCGCTGACAACTCCTTAAGATTTTTAGTTCTACGTGACTTGGACGGAAAAATTTCTTTGACTTCTGGTGAAGATTGCAATAGATGAAAGTGATTTTTAATGACTTTTAGGATATCTGGCAAACTTGGATTGTAGTCAAGCACCAGTGGAAAAACTTTCTTATCTGGTTTGACCTTTTTGCTCAAAAGTTCAGATCTAGATATACTGAGAGCTTTGTCGAACTGTTTATCGACAAGCTCCGCCGGATAATTTTGAGATTTCAAATATCCTTTGTATTCCTTACACCTATTTTGAAGAAAGTCGTTGGTAGAACAATTGCGTTTGATTCTTAAAGCTACCCCAAAGGGGACTGCTCTTTTGCAATGTGAGGGATGTGAACTCGAAAAAGGTAGATAGAGGTGGCTATCGGTGGTTTTAGCATAAACATCAGTGCTAATAAACCCGTTACAAAAATGCAACGTGAGATCAAGGACATTCAAATGACTTTCGGAGTAAACCAATTCGAATTTAATAGTAGGGTACAAATCATTGATATAATCAGTGAATTCCAATAATTTAGGTAAACCCTGAGTCCAGAGGTCAAAAATATCGTCCCTGTATCTCCACCAAAGCATAGGTCTCAAGCTACCCTCAAATTTGGCTTTCTCGTCGATGATGCCCATCGCTAGATCTGCATAGCTGCACGCGTTTTTTGGTCCCATGGCCGTACCGTGTTTTTGAACAAAGCTCTGACCAGCAAACTGGCAATTATTTACCCTGAGACAAATTTCAACAGCTTCAACTAAGCAATCAGTGGAAGGAATATTATCAGATCTGGAATTAAGTGCCTTTCTAACTGCTGAAATACCTAGATTGTTGTCAATGTTTGGAAACATTGACACTACATCCCAAGACACAAGGAGGGACCCCTCAGGGAATGGGCCTTTTGCATTCAAATCTTCTAATTTGTTGATAAAATCCGTGGAATCCTTCACAAAGGATGGAAGACTCTGTGAAAGAGGTTTGAGGTAGAATTCTGTGAAAGCAGAAAGCCGTTCAATTGCTGTACCGCAACAGGATGTAATAAGCCGAAGTCTTCAAAATAGGTGTAAGGAATACAAAGGATATTTGAAATCTCAAAATTATCCGGCGGAGCTTGTCGATAAACGGTTCGACAAAGCTCTCAGTATATCTAGATCTGAACTTTTGAGCAAAAAGGTCAAACCAGATAAGAAAGTTTTTCCACTGGTGCTTGACTACAATCCAATTTTGCCAGATATCCAAAAAGTCATTAAAAATCACTTTCATCTATTGCAATCTTCACCAGAAGTCAAAGAAATTTTTCCGTCCAAGTCACGTAGAACTAAAAATCTTAAGGAGTTGTCAGCGCCATCCAAATTTCAGGTAACCTCTTGTAGAAATCCAAGAGAAGAAAATGGGGGTTGTTCAAAATACAATAAGAAATGCGATCTTTGTAAAAATTATTTAATTCAAGCTTCAAAATTCCAAAGCTCAGCTACTGGTCGTCATTATTCCATTCAACAAAAACTTTCTTGTTCATCGCAAAATGTTATTTATTTGGCCACTTGTGCCAAATGCAACCTGCAATATGTGGGCTCCACCTCGACTAAATTTAAAGTAAGATTCCGTAACCACAAGTCGAACATGCTGAAGAACAAAAGAACTTGTGAATTAGCTATCCACTATAATAACTCTGAACATGAAATTTCACAAATCAACTTCATCATTATCGAACAAATTAGGTCTTTTGAAAATTCTTTGCATCTTGAACAATTGTTACTCACTAGGGAGGCCTATTGGACTGCGCAATTATTTACCCTTAATCCTCATGGTCTTAATAAAAGGCGGGAATCTAGATCGAAACACCGCATTAATTACTACAATTGAGTAGTTGTGAGTTGACATTTTCCCAATACGATGCATTTTTATCGATATGTCACCTATAGTTCTTTATTTGTTTTTGATTGTTAAATCTATGTCACCTTGGAGTTTAGACCTTTGTTATAGTTCTTTATTTGTCTTTGATTGTCAAATCCATGTCACCTTGTAGCTTTGACCTTTGTTTTGTTTCGTTTCCTTAATTTCAATATTTCTGCTCTGTATATATAAGCTGCTGTTGTTGTGATTTGCACTCATTGTAAATAGTTTTTTAGTTTTTAATTTTTAACCTGAAGAAGGCCGAACGGCCGAAACGTCGTAGTAAACTTCGCCCAGAACAGTCAAGAGTTTGTCTCTTCGTCGCTTTTCCTTACGTACACTTAACTACAAATTCGCGTCGAGACATTGTATCCTGTGGATCCTCTTACTGGGAGTTCATCGTTAGGTCAACCAACCGTACACTGCTTATATAGTATAGTATAATTAGTATGTATAATTCCATTCAGATATTTTTCGCTTTCGAAAAAGACGTTGAACTAATTAAATAGTGGTGTACTTTTTATCAGTTTTTGATAGGGAATATAGGTTAAAAACTTATAATTAATAAGAAGCGCAATGTTTTGTTCTGTTAGACTGCCAGTGATATTAAAGTAAAACTGTCTTGCAAACAAAGACCTACTGTAGCCTTGTTATACGTTTCTATCCGGATTGATATCGAGGCTCTCCAATATGGCGGCGCCCATGGCCACTTGGCTAGAACTCTCGCTACTCTGACTGTAAGTATACTAATTCAATTGCCAAATTTCATTTAAAACAGTTTAGAAGTTGAATGCTTGAGTTCATAATAATTTCTTGCCTATAGTGCAATATTATATGATGAAAAAATATACAATGAAGAAAAATCATTTTCTAATTCATGATTTCATTCGACCATTAAAAAAATCCTTCTAGCCGTTATTATGCAATTTCGGGTCTTTTAAGGTATCTTTTCTTTTCAGTAATGATAACTAGTTTTAAAATTAATTTTTGTTTTGTATTGCTTTGTAATTTTGAAGTGGCAAAACAAATAAATAAATAAATAATTAAATAAATAAAATATTACTGTTTTGAAGTATAGATGTGTACGTTGACAAATTTAGAACGCCTTTTCATATTTTTGGTAAAAGACAACTGTGATGGGTGTGTCATGTTTCTAAATTGGTGCATTTTTCAAATTGATTTCCATGGCTAGTAAGGAGCACGATAACCCTTCTTGTTTCAGTATAACGTCTCCACCTCCAAAGCGACTAAAATTGGTTAAATGCATTATTTGCCAGGTCGATAAAGAGGAAATTTTAAGAAAAGGGAAAGAGTCTTCTATTGACACTTTGAATAGAGCACTGAACCTTCGTAAAGACGAAGTGTATGATAGATTGCACAAGGACTTACCCAGTTTTCTAAACCAAGATGCTTTTTAGCATTCCACGTGCTATTCGTCCTACACCGGTGAACACAACATACAGCATGCTACTGGCATTCACGAAAGCAAAGTGGAGAGTGAAGCTAGTAATGAGGAAACACCCAGAATTTCAAGGTAGTCAGCTGGTGTCCATATAGATTGGTCTAAGTGTTTTATTTGTCGAAATAAGGCGTTTAAAAAATGCAGAGAGATGCATAATGTTTGTACATTTAAAGCATGTGAGTCAGTTCCAAAGGCAGCAGAAAGCAAAGGTGATGAAGGAATGCTGCATGTTCTCATTTCAGTCAACAACGACCTAATAGCTGCTGAGGCAAAGTATCATAAGACGTGTTTCGCTTCCTATATTAGCAAAAAAATCCAATCTAAAGCACAAGGGCTTTAAAGAAATAGAAGGAGAAGCATCTTATGATAGAGCATTCAAAGAGATGGCGGCCGAAATTAGTGAGGGTATTTACCAAGGAAAGGCATACGATATGTCATCGCTTTTGTCGAAATATCGCGAACTCCTGCAGAACAAGGGAATCAAGGCCGAAAGTTATAGCAAACAGCACCTGAAACTTCGACTTCAAAAGCACTTTGGAGAAGATATCGTGTTCCACCAGCACCCCGACAGGAGTAAGCCTGAGGTTATTTATTCGAGGAACATATCTCTGCAAGACGTGCTAAATGCTTCAGCTGCACAGAATGCCAGACCCGTAAGCAATGTTTCGTTTAATGCCGCTCAGCAGATTGTAAACACAGCTCGGCGGATAAAGGAGGAAATACGTAAGTGCAGTGGCATCACATTAAGACCCCTTAACGTGGACGATGTGTCCCTCGAGTCATCAAGAAGAATAATTCCTCCCAGTCTGTACTGGCTTGTTCGTTTGATGATTACATCCGATGAGTCTGGAGTACACGACTTTGACCACCCGTGTCCCTGTGTCAAAATAGAGGACGAGAGGCGCATTATTAGTATTTCCCAAGATATCATTCACTGCGCATCAAAAGCCAGCGTGAAGCTCCCG
>NC_090869.1:50692537-50702537 GCF_036669935.1 Montipora foliosa | reverse complement strand
TGTTTCATAGGCACTTTCACCTTGTTTGAGCTCGGGAACACCAACCAGCTTCACATTATATGAGTAACTGTACTCCTGAGCAAGATCGATGGCCGATGAAAGTTCATTAACTTTGGTCAATAAAACGCTCAATATTTTCTCAATAGCGTTCAATTTGTCCCCAACTTGTTTTCGAAATTTCGTTAAGTCATCATACTCCTTGCTAAGATATTCAAGAGACTTCATTTGCTCAGCAGCTTCACTCGAACTTTCAACATGGCCGTCATGTCCCCTCGTCTTGAAAAGATCTTGCAATTGCTTCAACTCATTAAAGACGTCTTCAACTCTTTTCTTTAGCTTTTCATTCTGTGCTTTCAAAGACTGGACGGTTTCTTTAACCATTCTACTGTCGAAAGCTGTTTAGTGGTAAAATTAGACAAATAACTATGGAGCTCTCCCACACACGTCTGCACTCTGCGCGGTCTGCACTATCCAGCCCAGCCCCGAGTAGCCTTTTGGAACTGACGACTTGCACATGTCAGAGCGGGTGTCAGAGCAACTGCTCGTGTAACAACACAGGCTTATCATGTTCAGAGGCATGTTATTGCATGGCCAGCAGTGACATGTGTAGAAATCCGCACGGAGTTCTGTTAGACTTCATTTCTGATTCTGATTCCGAGGACTCTGATTTAGAGTGAGAACAATAATTCGCGTTGTTGTCATTAGTACTATAGTCACAAATCCGAATATTGCAGTATCTTAAATCAGAAACGAGTAACGGCGACATTTTCTTTATTTTTCATTTACAAGTGATATGTTTGTTTGCCTCCAAGGGACTACACTCGTTTGCGAGCTAGATCTAGACTGATAAAAGTGATATACAGTAAACAGTTTTTATTCCTAAAGGCTTTGCTAAGACGATAGAAGGAGCAAAAGAAAGTTAATTTAATAAAGAAGGGATACGTGCTTTGTTTTTGCGAGGCTGTTCTTCCAAACAACGGCGAACGCACGTTTGTTAATAATCACAGATTCGTTACTAGTCACGTTTAAGATCACGTGACCAATCACGTGACATACTTAATAACTTCCAAATGAAGCAAATGCGTATTTAGTGAATTTCGCTTAAATGGCTGATTTCGTTGATTTTCACCAAGAAATAGCGATGTAAACTGCGTCTGAGTGTGTAGCCTCGTTTCCATGCTGAGCCGTGAGGTGGGAAGAAAACATCCCCTTAACTCGAAACTTATACCACAATTCAACTTTACGAACTACCTGGCCTTAATCAGGAGGTCTTTCTCTATAAGAATCAGGCGGCAAACATTTTCTGCGGCGATGGTTGAACGAAACTCTTATTTTTCGGTTTCTGCTCCCTGACTATGTTGTATTGTTGTATTGCATTTTCATTCCTCGCCTTTAGATACATGTATGCAAATTTACCTTTGCAATATAGCGAGGCAAAAATAAACCAAATGGAATTATTTGCCAGTTCTACGTTAAGATTAGTTCTATTGCTACACAAAGCTAAAGACTAGCCTGCATGTAAGCGGTTATAAGGAGACAAATTTTCGATTTTCGAAGTAAATTTTGGTTTTCAATTCCCTAGAAATGTTCTTATAAATTGAAACACGGCTTTGCCACTGTGTGCCGAGAGAAATAATTTATTTAGGTTGTGAGTTAGTGAGGCATGATTCACAAATAAAGAAACTCTTTTTAAAAGGTTCCTACAACCTCAAACCTTTACTAAGGTGGCTTCATAACGCCCTCTTGGGAATCGGATTACGGAAGTAACCAACAAACTCGATGATAACAGGTCTTTTCCTTCACGCAGCTTAGAATTAAAGTAAACGAGTTACTTACATTGGATTCTGTGGGACCCAGTGTATAGACGGGTAAATATCGCTGCCAGAGACGAAGCTCAACTTGACGAAGAGACCCAGAAGAAAACACAAGATAAACTCCATCCTCTTGTATTCACCACTTCAAGGTATTGAAGTCCGTTGAAGATCGATTGATTTGCTTCGGCTCTCACATCCTGAGCACGCAACTATCATGCGAACGAACGAGATTGTGTGGTCTGAGATAATGTGATAATTTGTGTTTACAGCTCGTTCTATTTGTCACATAACGACCAGTGCGGCTTTAAATATCTCTATATAAGGAAATACCATTGAGCTGTGAGTCATATGCCTAAATTTAGCCTTCCAATAGACCGTATTCACAAATAATGGCCAATAATTTATTATTTTGTCTTTGTGCTAGCCTCACTTTGGAGCAAAAATTATTTTGAATTATTTTTGTGCTAATGAGGCTAGTGAGGATGATTAACGAAAAAAGAATAACTGCTTAGCCGCCATTTATGAATACGGTCTATGACCATGCTTACAGTTAGTAATAATATCCTATAATAGTCAAGTGCTATATATATCCCAAAGTCACTTGTTGGCAGACGGAGGATGAACAAATGAATTTTTCACTGTGCACGTGATTCCCTGACACCTGTAATTTACATTCTACCTCAGGGTTAGAGCACATATCGTTTCTACCCTGAGGCTTCACTATCACCTTGAGTACTTTCCGGTTTTCTATTGTACACTCAAGTTCCCTTTTACGCTTGCAATTACCAGCTTCATTTCTTGTGTCATTGGATTTTTTCTCTCATCTCAGTTTCCCTTTTTCCTTTAAGCTGTAATTCATAAGTTAGTCGATTCTTGGGGATGAGTTTATTGATCCGTCTTCTTTGAGGAAAACGATTAAATGATTAAAAGTGGATCGGATTTCATTTGTCCGAAATATTTTATTTAGAAAAAAAAAAAAAACGACATTGCGCGGCTTTGCGGCTTCGCAGCTACGTGGCAACGGTTCTTCCTGGCTTCTTGGCTTGCGGCTACGGGGCTACGCGCTTGCGAGGCTATGTGGCTAAGTTGAATGAAGGGGTAGTTTCTAAAGAAACTGTGGTGCTGCGTCGGTGGGGAAGTAGTATACAAAAATTTGGTTTTATCAACGGAGTTGATAATGTAAATTTGCCACCGTACAGAGATTCTAAAAGCTGACGTTTCGAGCGTTAGCCCTTCGTCAGAGCGAACGCTCGAAACGTCAGCTTTTAGAATCTCTGTACGGTGGCAAATTTACATTATCAACTCCGTTGATAAAACCAAATATGTGGCTAAGTTGTTCCGTGAGTTGATGTGTAAGCGACTATGCGGGCAATGCGGGTGCGTTATGCGGTTGAGGGGCTAAGCGGGTACTCCACTATGGGGATACGTCACTAAGAATGCACCCAACACTCAAAATAATAGAGGTAGTTGTCATTTAAGTAAAATACCTATTTATGTGAGAAAAAGGGAGAAAGGTCTTCTGTGAAATTCATTTTACACAGAGAAACGTATCGTACAATGGAAGCGTCATGACTACTGCAATAGTGGATGCTAATGAAATGTCTGATAAGACAGAGGTGGATATCGAAATAATTGTAGCTTGCCCTTTACAATAGATATAAGCCACTTTTAAATACAATATTAGCAAACGACAGAAATTCATCATAAGAACGTGCGGGTAAGAAAAAATATGTACATACATTATATAATTGTGTTTTTCGTTTGCCAAACACGGGGGAACATTTCATGTGAAATAAAGTCTGTATCAATTAGCCACTATCAAAAATACCATAATACTCTTTGTTTGTCCCTCCAGAATTTTGCATAAGCATTGTTTTTATTTTCTCAATCTTTTATTTTTTAAATTTTTAAAATTTTTTAAATGGAAACTAGTGAGCAGCACACAGCAACTGATCTTGTTAACTTTGTTTATTATCCGAACGGTCTCGTCTGATCAAACAGACTTCATCAGGGATGCTAAGAGAGGTCTAATGGGAACTAGTTTTATACATGAAGTTAAAGTACAAAGCACGTTCCAGTAAGGGTGTGAACAGCAAAACACCCACGAGAAATACGAGCAGGATATAACGCAAATCCTGCGTAGAAGAGATGCAAAGTTTAATTTATTTTTGGGGCTCACGATTTAACGTTAAATCGATGAAAAATGCAAACTTATTGTGCAGAGAAAAATTCAAGACAACTTGATCAATTTATCAGTGTTTCTTAGATTATTTTACGCTGATAAGGAAATGCAGAAATTAGAAACATAAACTGTCATCGATCGCACAAATTTTTCAACATTGTCTAAGGGGAAGAGGTGACGCGAAAAACGCAGCGAAAGAAGAGCAAGCGTTGCTCGTATAACGATGAAAGCATGTACAGTGAATTCTCTACCTTTCGGCCAAATTTGGCAAGTGTCCCAAAGTCTTTTGACCAGGATTGTAGTTTCTTGCTCTTCATTATCGTGCAAAGAAAGTCACTTATCAGCTAAGCCCGGGCCTTGGGACGACCTAAAGTAGAGGTACATTGATCAGTCCTTCAACGGGTTTGGTTTTCACACTAGGTGACGACCCCTCGAAAAATTGTACCTTTACAAGTAATCGAGAAATATCCGTTCCTTCGATACGTTTTGAGGAAGAAACTGCAATTCGGAGGCACATGGGATCGTCGTTCAACACGACATGCTCGCCTTCTCAGGTGATGGGTGGAGCCCCTCAGCATCAATCACATGACCCAAGAACTGGACCTTCTTCTGCAGGAAACTACACTTGGATAACTTGAGTTGCACTGCATACCCTACAAGCCTACTCAGCACGGCCTCTAGCCGATTTCGGTGCTCTTGGTCATTCCGCCTGTAATCAATATGTCATCGATGTAACACACAACACCATCGATACCCTTGAGGATGGTGTCAATGGTTGACTGGAAAATTGCAGGAGCACTTGCCACACCGAATGGGAGACGGTTGTACTGGTAGAGTCCCTTACTGGTGTTGATGGTGAAAAACTGTTTGGAATCCTCACTCAGAGGAAGCTGCTGATATTCATGCTTGAGATCCAACTTCATAAATCGCGTTCTTCCTGCCAGAACACTTAGCAAGTCTTGGGGATTTGGTAGAGGGTATTTGTCAACATCCAAAACTTGATTCACCGTGACCTTGAAGTACCCACATAGATGTATACCGCCACCTGCCCTAGGGACGACCACAACATGCACTGTGTGAAACCTTGATCACAACTCCCTCCTTTTCCAGGCGATCTAATTCTGCCTCAACCGCAGGTCTTAAAAGGAGTATGGCCCAGGTCTGGTCTCATGAAACTTCGGGGTGGCCTCCGAGTAAACACATAGCCTGGCTTCGAACCCATTGATTTTTCCCAGGCCTGGACCAAAAACACCCTTTTACCTAGCAGACAGTTCACTGACAAAATCAAGAGAAGAAACATTTAAAAGCTCCTTCCAGTTCAGCTTAAAAACACTGAGCCAGTTGCGACCAAAAATAGTTGGTTTTGCCATCAACGCCTGCAACAATTAGAGGTAACTTAGCAATCTGGCCCTGATACTCATGCACCTCAGTTTCTCCACATAAAAGTAGCACAGTCCCAGTATAAGTTTTCAGCAAGGTGCTTGCCGGCCTCAGCTCCAGATGACCCAATTTCTCCTTGAACATTTTCTTGGGAATGACTGTCACGGATGCTCCAGTGTCCACTTCCAATACCAATTCCTTACGTTCCACTGTCGTGGTTACAGTAGCGGCTTGGTTATCCTGTTCACGGATTGTGAAGAATACAAAGGAATCATGCATCTCATCACAGTTACTAGCACTCTCGATGTACCACTGGCATCGTTAGACTCCTTGGAATGACAAACCTTTTCAGATGACCCACTTTACCACATGCATCACATGGATATTTCTTATATTTACATTCAGAACTGTTATGTTCAGTGTTCCCACAACGATAACAAGTAGTTTTGGACTTCTCTCCCTTATCCCTTATTAAATTTCTTGGGTTTGTGAACCTCTTCCCCCTACCGGTGAACTTCCTCAGTTTTTGTGATGTTTTGAATGGATTTCAAACGGGATGCAAATGATTAACAACGATTTAATAAACAGTTGCAAGAAGACAATTTACATCATAGGTGGACGCCATGATCGTTCTGTTCGATATCCCATAGTTCCTAGCGAACATCCGGTTTCAATAACTTCCGGTTTATATGAACATTACATCTCTTTCCCCCTAGTGGGTAACTCTCTAGAGTAATATGGAAAGAAATAAAATAAACTTCAACTAATCAATGTCCATTAAACTATGACTACTGACTGAAATCAAAGTTCAACAGAAACAAACGTTTTCTACAGGCGACAGCATTGTTAACTTAACACACTATACTGTCATAGTTCAGAGCTCACAGTTGACTAAGAATCTAGGCCTACAAATCAAGAATCTGACAAGGAACTCGTTTCGTGGAAGATCTACGCAATGGTGGTTGACCAACTGGGTGAGACGCACTAGCTTGGCTCTCTGGGATAGGGCTAAAAGAACTTGTAGGACTAGGTTGCATGCCAGGGGAGCTCACAGGTTTTGATGCAGACGGGAGAAGCATGAGCACGTGTGCGTGAAGCAGGCAGCTCTTGTTGGTGTTTGATGTCAGCCGGAGAGCTGAAACCACTGTCACGGGACGGATCATCATCATGGTTGATGACTGACTGGTCCAGAGTTTTAAAGAAAGAGGAGTTTCTGGTAACCGTGCGATTCTCGTTTTCAGCGGTAATCATGCTGCCTTTCTTATCCACTACAGTCAAAGGGGTAGGGTCGTCAACAGTTGTACCTTTAGACGCAGTAAATGGTCTCTTCACTAGTACGATTTCACCAGGTGAGATGGGTTTCACATAGACCTTGCTGTCAGCATGAGCCTTGAACTTGGATTTTTGCGAGAAATCGCGCTTACGGACGATCTCCGACACAGGGTCAACGAAGTTGGTCTGTGGTAGCTTGGTACGCACAGGACGTTTCAGTAACAATACTGTTGGTGGTTTGATGAGGAGAGGTGCGATAGTTTCTCAGAATCGCTTCCAGTTCCTTTCTCCAGTTTCTTCCTTCCACTTTAGTGGCTTAAAGACACTTCTTCAGGTTTTTCACGAATCTCTCCACTTCACCGTTGGTCCTAGGTCATAATGGGGTTACCTTGCAATGCTTGAAACCGAGCGCATGAGCAAATTTGGCAAACTCTTTTCCGCTGAAAGATGGACCATTGTCTGATCTAACAATCTTGGGATTTCCGAATGTAGCAAATAGCTGATCGAACGTAGGTATGACAGCCCTAGCGGACGTTGACGACACTGATTCTACGAACGGGAACCTTGAATAAAAATCAACCAGTAGAAGTAAGGTTTCACTCTCAACATGCGCAAAGTCAATGCTTACTTCATCAAAAGGACTGTCAGGAAGAGTTGATACTAACAGGCTCTCTAGCGTACACTGGGGTTACAACTTGGCACAGTAAACAGGCCTTGACCTTTGTTTCAAACAGTTTTTCTATGCATGGGAACCACACCTTTTCTCGCAGGAGGGCCTTAGTTTTAACTATGCCCAAGTGACCTTCTTGGGCGATGTCAGCAATTCGTTCTTATAGTGCAGCAGGAACTACTAAACGATCCGATTTTAACAGGACAGTGTCAGTGCAGGTTAACTGCTCCTTGACCTGCTCGTAGCGGGATAGCTCAGATAATGATACACCAGGTGGCGCCTTATGCCAGCAACCAGATTTCATTTCAGATATAACCGCTTGTAGCACTGGATCCATTTCGGTTGCAGATTCTCCTCAGACAATGTTACAGCTTTTGGTACTGCATTTCTTGTAAGAAAAGAGATGTGGTCTTCAGACTCGATTTCATAATTGTGAGATTCCAAGTCTCCTACTGGGTGTCTCGAAGCTACATGAGCCAACGTTCTATCCTGGCGGACGGTTTAGAGGTGGGGTTGTTAAACAAGGATACCAGAGGTTGATGGTCTGTGATTACTTTAAATTCCCCTCCATAGTTGAACAGGTGAAAGCGCTTTACAGCCCAGTAAACTGACAAAGCTTCACGATCAATCTGTGGATATCTAGCTTGAGTTGGTGTCAGTGGAGAACTTGGATAATGCAAAGGTGTCACTTCATTAGTCGAAACATCCTTCTGGGTCAGGACAGCACCTAAACCAATGGGACTACCATCGACAAAGATGGAAGTAGGTTTCTTTGGATCAAAGTATCCAAGGGTAGTCTTGGTAGATAGTGCCGCTTTTAGGCGTTCGAATGATGACTGCTCTTCCTCAGTCCACTGCCACTTCACTCCATTACAGGTCAGCTGTCAAAGAGGCCTTGTGATTAGTGCAAAATTTCTAATGAACCTAGAGCAGAATGCAGCTGAGCTAAGGAGGCTTCGATTCGTACTTCAGATGCATTGGTTGGTGGCACAACATTTTAAAGAGCTTCAACCTTTTTAGGGTCAGGTGACATGCCCTTTTCAGAGAACACATGCCCAAGGAAGAGCATAGTGGGAACTCGAGACTGACACTTAGGTAAGTTTATTGTCAGACCACTCTCCTGGAGTTGACGGAACACTTGTCTCAGATGTCGATCATGAGTTTCTTGGTCTGCGCCCCCAACATAGATGTCATCACTGATGTTCTTGTCGCTGGGTATGCCACGGATTGCATCACCCACCTTCTTTTGGAAGATTTCTGCTGCGCACGAGAGACCAAAATCGAGACGTTCGTATTGGAACAGTCCAACGTGTGCAGAAAGCGTACTCAGTGCTCTCGAGTCGGGATGCAATGGGATCTGGTGGTACCCTTGATTTAAGTCGATCTTACTAAACACTTAACTACTGTTCAAGTCCGACACTATATCATCGACGGTGGGTATGATATGTCGCTCCCTGATGATAGCTTTGTTTAATGAACGCATGTTCACACAAATTCTATTGTCGTTCGGTTTATTCGGCTTGGGCACAACAACAATTGGCGATACCCAAGGGGTGGGGCCTTCTACGGGTTCAATGATGTCATCATTTTCGAGCTGTTACAATTTTTCCTCTACCTGTTTTCTTACATGGAAAGGGTCTCGGCGATGTGGCTGAGCCACGGTTTTGACAGATTCATTTACATGTATGAGTGCTGGTTCACCTTTGTACTTTCCCATTCCACTGGTTAGATTAGGAAATTCCTTGAGAAAATCTGGGGCATCAAGTGGCAGGCTAACAGGAGGTTCGACCGTACTAACAGCTTCAATAAGATTTAATGCTTGTGAGGTTGTCCAGCTAAGTATGGAGCTTGATGAACCCTTTGCGACATAGAATGTTTCCACGGATGAACAGCTACCACTGGTGACAGTAGCTCGGAACTTTCCACACAGGGTTAGTGGCTTATCAGACATGTATGGATACACTTTGGCACTAGTTTCAACCAGTTGTGGTTTTGATTTAAGGCCATCAAAGTCTCTCTTGCTTAAGATATTCACGGTTGCTCCTGAATCTGCCATAATGCGGATTGGTGTGTTCATGATGGTGACCTGAAAGATAGGCTTGCCAGCCTCGTGTTCCTGTGCACCAATGTTAAACGTATACTCTTCACTGTTGCGACTATCAACACCGGCTAGAGATGACATTTCACTACTCGGAGACTCTTCAACATCTGCAGACCTGACATGTTATTTACCTCTTGACGTTTTCTTTGGGTGCGAAGATTTGGGTTTGCCACGACAAACTTTGGAGAAATGAATAATCTGCCGCTTCGTTTCCAGTTCGGGATCAGCGAATTGACACTTGCGTGCTAATAGCTGGAGTCGTCTGTGAAACTCGATAATGTTTTCGCCAGACTTTTGCGTTTCCTGACGAAAGACATAGACGTGATAATCCACACACTTTTGAGGCTCGAAATGGTCAGCAAGAGCCTTTACGGCAGTCTTGTATTCGTCACTTCCTTCCGGCGGTTCTGGAACGGTAAGGGTCTCAAACACATCACAGGTTTCTTCTCCCACGTAATTCAACAACATGGCTTTCTTTTGAGATGCTCGGGTAATGTTCATTGCTGTAAACATGTTGTCCAAACGCTTGACATACTTCTCAAAGCGAACGAGTACTGTATCTCTTGGCTGAAGATCAAACT
>NC_090869.1:50680037-50682537 GCF_036669935.1 Montipora foliosa | reverse complement strand
ACTGAGCCTCAGTTGAATGAAGCTTACGTCGGTTACCACTTTGAGGTTTAGCCAATATATTGTTTGCTGTTAGATAGTCGACAAATTGTCCATAGGTGAATTGTTCAGATACCTTTGAGAGAATAGGCAACAGCGAAATTGGTCGATTGTTGCCCGGATCTTCATAATTACCCGACTTTAGAATAGGAGTTACCTCGGCAATTTTCCATGCCCTTGCAGACGTTCCAGTATGAAAGGAATAGTTCATAATACTTGTGATTGACGGAAGTGCCCCGAATTATAGTTAGAGTAACTACTGACGGTAATAGAGGAGGGCTTAACTCTATGCGTTTCTAGTGTTAAGACGAAGTAAATATGATGATGGTCACTTATATAACAGGCGAGGACATCGCTGAGACTCACAATGCTCTTATTTGTAGTCATGATGACATCAATGAGGGCTTTAGTGATCCCATTAATCCTTGTAGGTTTCTCGACTATCTGGTTTAGATACGGTGAGATAAAGTCCCGCAATGATTTAGTCTCAGGGTTAGAGGCTAGCAGGTTGCAATTTAGGTCTCCAAGTATAATAATATCCAAGTCCATGAGTAATGCATCAACAAAGCTCTTAGCAAGAGTTTCGAAGCTGCAGCTAGTTGGTGTATCTAGAGGTCAATAAGTGTTACAGACTAAAAATGACTTACGACTTCTACACTGCACTCTCAGCCAAAGCTGTTGAAAACCATACCACAAGCCAGTGGCAGGTCATCCAGGACAGTAACTTTGAGGTTTAACTTAGCATAGATGCATAAACCACCTCCTTTTTTGGGTGATCCGCGATCTTGTCAGAAAAATTGATAACCAGAGATCTCAAGACTCGTGTCGCTCACGGTTAAATCTGCCCACGTTTCAGATATCGTAAACACATCAAACTTGTTTTGTAGAATCTTATCCTTGGCAAGGCAGAAATGCACTCTTGGTGTCAGGGAGCGGACATTCAGATAAGCGACTTTGACGTTTGACTTCAGTTCCTTTGGTATATCAAGCATGGCCGAGTTAGTTCAAGGGCACCCAACGAGCAACTTAAGCCAAAAGCTATTGAGAGACGTTTCTAGGCTGCTTGCATTGTATAAAGACTGTCTAAAGAGATGTTTTTATCACCTAGAAGAATTTGCTCTGTTCGGATATCTTCGCTGAAAATTGACGTGTCCGATAACTTTAGGGAATGATCTCTTCATTTCAGAAATTTCTAGCTGAACGCTACCCTCTAAGAACTTCCAATCGAACCATTTGCTCTTCCGAAACTGCTAGGCGACCTTTTTAAGTGCCAAAAAACGTAAGGGACTACTTTTTCCTGGTTGCGAATCTTTTAGGTGAAGTTTTAGCAAAGAAATCTGTAGCTGCCTGGCAACGTGGAACCATGGGCGCCCCAAGCTCAGTGTGAGTATGGCCTGCGGCAAAAATAGAAGGATTTGTATGGGAATCCCAATAAAAAAGCCTAAGAAGATAATTATAAAAAAAATTTTCAATTAATTAAAAGCCTAACCTTATTACCAACGTGGGTAACTTCCTTCCTGTGTGGTTATTTTCCAGATCCGACGCAATTTGACCATTTCTCAATTTCGTGGTTGGCAACGGTATAATAAAATCCCAAGGCTGGAAACTAAATTTTCAGGTGCCACCAATTCGAGTTAGATAAAATGTTCTCACGGTCACAATTCCACACCACAATCAATCGACAACGATTGAACTTTCATCTCAACCCACCACCTGCGAGCTACCTCAGGAAAACGAGCTTTCGAAAGGTACTCTTCCATACCACAGTGGCCACGGCGTCGACAGTTGATAACGAACTGAGCCTTACCGGGGTGGCAGACCGAAGTTTTGCCAACCTCAAATTTCTTTGTTCTCCTGGGTCCATACATGACATTGACTCAGTCGTGTCGTCCAGTCACAGTCACGCCTCCTTCCTGTTGACAAACTTCAAAAACACATTCCGGAAGCCGGAAAGCGTTGAAAGATGCGAGAATGAAGGCCTTAGTGAACAAACGTTGGAGCATTCATGCCGCTTTTACTAGTTAATAGGACTTGTACGTAGTAGGCTCATTGCTATCGTAACTGCATTTATCAAGCCTTCGAGGAATTAACATTACTTTACCTTACAAGCAGGTAGGGTAACCCTACTGCTAGGGTTACCCTAGCGGGAGGGTCAAACATAGCCCGGGTTTACAAGCAAAACTTTACAGGTAGGGCTAGCATCGCAAACACAACGGAAACCACTAAAAAGTTGTCCCGGGTAGGCGAGTTGTCCCCAAGGCAGCTAGGGTTACTCTAGAGCTAGGGTAACCCTAGCACTCACATATGATTACCCTAGCGCCAGGGTAACCCTAGCTGCCTTGTAAACACGTCGTTGAAAAAAAGAACAAATGTCTGAGTGCTAGGGTAACCGTCTTATTAGGCTAACCCTATCACTAGGGTTACCCTACCTGCTTGTAAACAGGGCCTTAGGCTGACTTCCTTC
>NC_090869.1:50667537-50675037 GCF_036669935.1 Montipora foliosa | reverse complement strand
CTTATTTGGTCCTCCAATCTTGACGGATTGATGACTGCTTGGTTCAAGAAAACCCGAAGTTCTATTCTCTTTCGCTTCGCTCAGCCGAATAGAAAACATTTCTATTATATGCATAGAAGAGACAAGTAACAAACAAATAGTGGAGGAAGCCCCCAGAAATGGTCGAGTTTATTTAGAAAAAACTGAGCTGGAGACACACTGGATACAGGTTACAAGCCAAGGAATATAAGAAAAGTCATACGCTATTTAAAACGACAATAAAAACAGTAAGGAAAAAACAGCCTCGAGTAAACTGGTCGGCGTCAAGTGGTGTGAAATTCATAAGGAGTGGTATATAAAGCCTAATCATCCCAATGGGAACTAACCCCAAGCAACCTAATTAGACACCTAAAAGAAATACATTTCAATCAGAAATCGCTGACGAAATCCATTTGCTTCGAAGGCGACATGCAAAACTGTCCATCGATAAGCTTTACCTTTAGTGCGGGGATTCCATTTCTGTTTCATTGTATTCTACTTCATGTAGCGTACTTCCGGGACAAGAACCAAATCGGAAGCTCGTTCTGAAAGGAAACAAGAAATGGGCGTGGGATGGAACAACTTTAGTAACAGAACTCCGACTTAAACGCTTTGACTTAAACCAGGTTTTCACTAACGACTCAAGCACAAACGCAAGCATAAGAGCGCTTATTCAACCGTGAAAACTGGGCTCACGCAAGCATAAGCGAAAGGATCCTTTCTTCCCTTTCCTTCTGCTTGCGTTCGCTTGCTTTGTGTGAAAACGGGACGTAGCGCAAGCACAAGGAAATTTGCTACGTCTAAACAAAATGGCGGAGGCATTATCATGATTTGTTTTTCATAACTTTCATATCTACAGCTTCATATTAAACAGGAGTATTTCAACGGTTAAGCCTGGTTTTCACTAGCGACGGAAGAACGAGATCAAGCATAAGAGCGCTTACTTCACCGCGAAAACGGCGTTGACGCAAGTATAAACGGCAAGCGCAAGCGCAAGTACAAGGATCAAGATTTTTCCTTTTCCTTGTGTTTCTTTCGCTTGCATCGTGTGAAAACGAAACGCAGCATAAGAACAGGGAAATTTGCTACATCTGGATAATTAAGGCACTCGTTCCAGATTTCCCGCGTCCGGGCATTTGAACAAAACGGCGGATGCCGTGGTTGAGTTTTATGCTTTTGTCGAAGTTCGTTTTCACTAGCATAAGCCACTTATGCTTGTGCTTGTGCTTGTGCTTGCGTCGAAAACCAGACTTTAACAGGAGCCTATAACCAGGAGCGATCAACAGCCCTATATTCATGTCACGGCGTTTTCACAGACCGATTTACTTTTAGCTTGAATTTCCCGTAATGAGACTCCCGCAGGAGCCCGATGACAAATCAAAAGAAACCTACTTGACGTCAAAGCGTCACCGAACTTGAACTGCCTTTGCTTTTCGCCAAAAAGGTGGTCTAAAAATAGATCGGCCTGAAAAAATTCCGTGACATGAGCTTAGCATGGGAGTCGTTCGCTCCGGGTCATGGGCTCCTGCGGCTAATGAACACTTTTCCGCCACTTAAAAAATTAATAAAATAAGTCGGTTTTAATCTAGACATTTCATTAGTATCTACATAACCAACAGAACATTGCATTGCAGCTTGGGGATACGAATTTTATCTTATCGTGCTTATGGTATCTCTCATTCGTTCGCTGTGCACACTCGTGACAGACACTATCAGCACGAGAAGGTAAAATTCGTATCCGCGTGCGCCCGCGCTCGGCCAGGTGATATCCTCTATATAACTGTAATAAAGAAAAGCAATCACTGCATTGTACAGTACAGTAACCCAACCAGAATCCACAGATGTTTACTAAAAAAAGGAAAAACAATTACATAACAAAAGAAATGTTTTTCTTTTTAATAGGGAGTTTAAGATATGACGACGGATTTGGTGACGACAACGCCACAAACAATAATATAATTGATTAACGGAAGAAAAAATCCGTGCTGCATTTCGGCACGTATTTTTGGACGTATCTTTGGAGTACTCTGCATAAAAGTGATATCAAATCACCAAATTTGAGGTTCTCACGACAACCGTTGATTATGTGAATGTGAACCTTTTATTCTCCTTGTTTTTACTCTGAAACCGCTCCTTCCAATTCACTTTTAGGATTCTTCGTCATCCTTGAACGACGTGAACGAGGCGGAATAATCGCGAAAGACTTACCACTGTGCAAAGTCATATTTTGGGGTGATGCTATCGTCGACGTCGACGGCTTAGATTCAGTGACATCAAGCAAATTATACTTTATACGTCTTAACATCACTTATTCGTGATATACTCAACAAAATATCGCGTTTCTGATTGGTCAACGACGAATATGGAAACAAAGTGATAAGGTGATTTTGCTGAGTATATAATAAATTAAAAAATCGTATGAAGTTGCTGATATAGTTCGTGATTTATGGTCACTCGTGATGTTTTGAAAGTTCACAAGTGCACCCGCCTACAGCAATTTTGAGAACTTTCAAACCATCAGTCGTGCTCGTAAATCACGAAATACACTCGCACTCGTACGATTTCCTATACTTACCGATATTTGACATAAATAATGGCGCCAACAAGAATGGTAAGGCCGAGCAATGTTGTGACGACCACTGCAGTAGTTTTCCATGCCCCTGAATACATGAATCATAAAAGGTCAAAAAGTGGATATGATGTTCTTTCTTGTCCTTGAATTTGGCTTGAATGATTTAATTACTTTTTGCTATCATCAGTTTGATGCTATGGAAGGGATGATTGTAGCGGCTTCTGTCTTCTCATAATTAAGCGAAGTACCGTCGTCCGGGTATGTGTAGTCGTGAGAAGGACTGTTTGGGATGGCATCGATCGACTGACGTTTCGACAGCCTGAGCGGAAGACATTTTCAGAGTTAAGTCAAAATGCTGCAGATGTCTTTCGGTCAGGTTCCTCATGTCCTTCCCAGGACTACACTCACCTGGACGATCGTACTTTACTTAATTATATGGCTCCTGGGTTCAAACCATGTACAATTTTACGGTAGTCTCATCTTGCATCATTAATTTTTTGCCCCTTTCTGAGAACAATGAAACAACAACAAGCAATGCGTTCAGCTCCCAAAATAATGCAAAGGATAACTATCAGAATGACGGGCTTGCTGGAGCTGCACCATCGCTTTATGGCCTGGAGTCTTCCTGTAGTTCACCGGCATTAGCAAAAGCACGCATGTCTACCCGCACATACGCAAGTATATCTGTAACACGAGCATAAAAGCCCGTATGCCTTACTTGACAATAAACGAGTTTGGCCTTATGCATCTCCTTGACCACTACACCAATCTGACTACGTTCAATCTCCCCCTCCCACTCCCCCATAAAAACAGTTCCGAAGTTCCATTATGTCGGCTCGTTTATACCCTACCCACCCACCTACTACCCACCCACCTACCTACTACTCCACCTACCTACTACCCACCCAACAGTATTTATGAACAAGTATCTTGAGAGGCGAACAGCTTCTCGTCCCATACCAAAGAAACTGTATTTTGGCGTAACAGAGTTATATGTTTGGACAGAACATGGGATAAGATTGGCCGATTTTTGTTATCGCCACTTGCACAGACAAGCCAGCGGCGAAATGCTATCGCAATATTCATCTTATGAATAAAGTGATGTGGTGAAAGTAGCATTCAATTTGATCTCGTCGAATTTGATGATGTTTTTGACATTACATGGTCAGAGAAAATGCATCGCAACTTCGGCAAATTGTATGGGACGTGTATCACACGGCAGCCATGTTGAGTCCCGAGGGATTGCAAACTTTTGTTTTTGCGCACCGAAACTCGTTCCCAAACATTTCAACTCGAGGCTCGGGGTACGAAATCTATTGTTTATGGCCAATATGGCCGCCGCGCGAATAAGGCCCATTACTGAATTATAAAAAAATTAGGATAGTACGCGCACTCTCATTGGTCAATAGCTGTGTTTAGATGAGAGTATATGTAAACACAGATGAGACACCACACGAATTTTGATTGGTTATGCGTTGTAAGACGCGCGTTTTGGTTGGCTTGTGGGAAATATGAATGTGTATCAAGAAAATGTTTCAATCAAGAAGTAAAGCAACCAGAATTTTCCTTCATTTATCGAATTATTTTTTAAAAATATTTTATGAAAGCAACAGAAAGCTTTTTTCCGCGTTTACATAGCCTCTTCGGGGAGTTAGGAGAATTCTCGACAGTTAATTATGCAAACCCAAGACGCAGTCGAGCGTTTGCATAACTGTCTCGAATTTTCGCAACTCCCCCTCGTGTTTAGATAAGGCTATGCATGATAGGCTGATCGGATCCTGGTGACCAGCTCATTTTACCTGCGTCGTTTGACTTAATTATTATGGGAAGTAAATGCGTCAAATGTCGTAATGGAAGAAAGAAAATGCTGCTTTTAATTAATGGCAGAGTGATTTCATTTACCCAGGTTGGGTACAAAGATTGGCTGAGGCCAACTCAGCTTTTTAACGGAGCTCATCAGGCGCGCAAGGCGCGCCAGCGAAGCACCATGGGTAAGATTTTTGGGTAATCTATCCACGCGAGAAATTTTGGTTATGACGTCAGCGTCAGCTCTGTCAGCTCTGTCAGCTCTGTCAGCTCAGAGGTCAGTATTTGATCCCTGTAAACTGTATTCACAATGACGATTTATATTTTACTTTATGCAGAAGCATAATTATTTCCATATACACTATATCGCTTTCAGGGGTTACAAGCACGAGCTCCGCTTTTAGGCTTGGCTAAATCTATATATTCACTAGTGGCCTCCCATCAAAAGCAGACTGTCAAATTGTTAACTTCACTTGATGTACAAAAAGAAAAAAGAGAAAGAGATTTCCTACCATTGCTACTAGAATCTTTATTTTCTGAAAGCTGTTCTTGTTTGGCCGTTTCTCTGTTCAGTTCAGTGGGTTTAACACGTGATGCTGACGTCGTTCTTGATGAAGATGGTGCGATACATCGCTTGCACAGATCTGTAGGCATGATTGTAGAAATGACAGTTTTCGTAAGTGTTGTCGGGGGCACCCAACGAGATTTTAACTCAAAACCACCTAAACATAGCATTGTCAAACGTATTCTAGTATTTAATCGGTAGATATAGGCATCTTTTTATCCCCTAAAAATATTTCACCTGTTCGGATTTCCTACCTGAAAGTCTAGTGATTCGAAAATTATAGGGATCAAAACTTACCTTTTCGAAAATTTCAGCCAGAAAAAGGGCTCTCGAAAATTTTAGGTGACCTTTTTAGGGAAAAAATCCATTAAAAATGGGCAATTATACCATATTTGAGATGTTCGAAAATCCTAGGACAAGCAGGCAAGCACGAAATTTTACCATAAATGTTTCGAAAATTCTAGATCTCAAATCGTCTCCCGAACAGATATTTTCCGAAAATTGACGTCGGGTGCCCCTGTGTTGTGGCACAGGCTTCACTCTTGCCGGTAGACGTTACCGCTGACTGGAATTGTTTGGAAGAGGAAACTGTGACAGAAGAAGTTTCGACAGTTTCACTTTCACTTCCTGTTGAGATCTCTGTCGTTGACACGGTCGACATTGATCCAGTAACGGGCGAGAATGTCGAGTAGGTAAAGATCTCCGAGGGAAGTAGTGTTTGAGCAGATATTACAGTCTCGGTTAAATTATCTGTTGTTGTCACTGTTAGCGTTGATGCTGTAATGGGCGAGAACGTCGTGTGGGTAAAGTCTGGAAAAGACAAAGGAGTGGTCAACACAAAGTCAGAAGTCAGAAGTCTTCTACCGCTCAGCTAATATAGCTATCGAGAAAACTGCACAATCACTGGTCGACTTACCTTCATCAGAGATAGTTGTATCACCTACATTTGGCCATGGACAATATGCAGATTTCGTCACTTCAGATGATATAGTTTTCGTAATAACTGACTGGTCACAGACATTTAAAGATGTTGAAGCACTCATTGATGACTGAAACGATGCCGTTGTGGAGACTTCTTCCGTAATGGGGGTGGTGGCTGGTGATGAAATACTTGGATTTGCCCTGCTTGACAATGGTATGACATTTGTCACACTGGGGCACCTCAGGTAGCCTACATCACTTTGACAGCTAGGATCTGTAACAAAACGTTTGTAAGTGACTTTTTATCAAACCTCGGACCTAACCTTGCCTCGATATTTCAAATGGTTTGCAACTCTAAAGGACTCTCACCATTCTAGCCTGAAATTAAAATAACATGGTTCGATCTTTGAGATGCAGAGATCTTCAGATTTACTCTATTAAAAGCTTCAAGTCTTGAAGTTTTCAGGATTCTGGGAAAAACTGTACTCATTTATTTTGAATCTTCAGCACAAAAAGGTAAAAGTTGAAAATGGCATTTACTGGAAACTGGGTATTAAATTGCTTGGGGTGCTCTTGAGAAGGTAAAACAATTATTCGCATCATTGTTCGACGCCAAAAACGCACTGTTATCAGTTCGATGAAGCCCTCAGATTTAAGCACGCAATCATGTGCTTTTCCAGTTATTTCTCGCAAGATAGTGGCAAGATCACACCAAGCATTATTTTGGCTTCGGCTAGCATCAAGAAGGCCTCTTGGATGATTCTCCGTCATTAACTGCTCAAGCCTCGTTAGCAATTCTGTCGCTACGCGAGTCAAGTACATTGAAATTCACGTCAACTCAGGAACAAACCAAATTGACGAATATATTTGATTCGCAATTAGTTGTTCCCTGTAGACGCCAGTTACTTAACAAAGCCTACAGTAGTGCGAAACCGTTTAATTCTGATTTTTGAATATGCGCTTAGTTGTATATGATGAATCCCCTGGAATTGTTACTTTGTATGACTATCAATGCTCTTTTTCCTCACCAAAGAGCTAAACTCAGAATATTCTTGTCCATATGAGTTCTGTCACAAACACTCCTGAGTATTAACGACCCTCATTAACGTTTCCAGTCGAATAATAATGCTTTTCAACGGAACAAAGAGTAGTTGGAAAGCGTGTTCGTTACGGTTCGTAGCATTACTATAATTCAAGGTATTCACAATGTTTCTGAAATAAGGCTTCAGATATTTTGAACAATAGGCCATTTCCGATTTCATGTCTGCCTCCTCTTCAAAGCGAGTCTAAGTGCGAAGTTTTTGTTGTGAAAATTAGTTTTCATTCATATGTAAAGTAGAACTAATTACCATTACAAAAACTTCGCGCTTAGACTCGCTTTGAAGAGGAGGCAGACATGAACTCGGAAATGGCCCATTGTTTCGTATTAACCTTTTGTTCATGATTATGTAACTGCATATATTATATGCTAATCACTTCGGTATATAAAAGTAGAATTTCTAGTTTCTAACTTTATGTTAGTTAGAAAACCTGAAATACGTTGCATTCGATCGAGGAAGACGTTCGCCTTCTCGACAGCCACCAAGAACTGTAACTTAGCTTGTTGGTGAGTCCAGAA
>NC_090869.1:50655037-50660037 GCF_036669935.1 Montipora foliosa | reverse complement strand
TCAAAGTTCTAAGAAATAATTAAAAGAGAATTATCTATAGCCTCTGCAGTTAAAATAATTTGCAACCTAATATCATAAATTTCGCATTCAATGTTAAAAAAAAACCAAAAACATTCAATTGATTAATTGAATGCTTTTTTTTTGTTGGCTCGGTGGCCTGGTGGTATAACAAGGTACCGGCAATTCGTTGATGGAAGGGGGGAGGGGCAGTCCGAATGTGTAGCAAATTGTCCAGAGGGGGCTAAAGATATTCTTATGTATTCACCTAACGCTACATCTCCGACTGGCTGGGACACGTAACTCAAAAACAGACAGGCTTTTCTTTGCAGAACATCTGCATGCTTAGTCTTCTCGGTTTATAGGACAGTAAATTAACCGTAGATCCCGTTCTTCCATCCGTCATCCATATTCCTCATAACGACAATCCAAAGTGGAAGAAAAGAATTTGAACAAAATGGTCAAGTAATCCAAATTGACTTTCAAACACCTGAACAAAGGAACCAATTGGTGCAAGTTTAAAAAAAGGCGTCAAGGAACATTTCTTTAATTAAGAGCTTACAACTACAGAAAAGAAAAAAACTGTATGCTTTATTTAAATGGCAAAAGGTTGACAGTTCAGTGGTTAATTTGAAGCTCACATCAACCTTTCACCAGGGAGAGTCCAACCATCTTACTATATAATTATGATGAGCCTTCTTAGTGTCAGAGCATCCGAACCAGTTATCGGAAGGCCATCGCGAGATCGATTCCTGCAAAAGGGCTTTTACTGTTTTTACGAGTATATCATCGCGTGTCACCATGGAGGAAAATCGTCTTATCAGACTATTTTTACTTCAGTTCACATAATATTAGTTTTATCTTGTTTTCTTGATCGCTTACCAATAAAATAATACGTTTTTCCTCCTTCAAATGTTAGGCCATCATCCTCTGCCGTAAACTGAGCGAATATAACGGAAGTAAAAAGCAATGCAGATGGAGAATTGCAAGTTAAAAGACGTCTTGCGTTTGGATCCAGTGTTATATCACATTTCTCAAACGCTGTTTCGTTCTGAAGCAACCAAAGGTTCTCATACATGGCTGATGTCTGAATGGCGGTTGAACCTTTCTGCAGCACAGTTGCTAAATTCGGACAGATAAAACTGACTTTAGAATTTAACTGGACCTTGAGATATCGGGGTCCTTCTCCGCAGGTGTCTCCGTCTGCTTGCAATCTGATAAAAAAAAAAACCATATTCTTAAATGAGCGTAAAAAAAAAAAGAAAAATATTAAACAGAGCAGTAGGAAACTGAAGTTCAACTGAGACTGGCCGTTGGCAAAATCAGGATTGGATCGGATCGGATCGGACCGGATTGACAAAACTCGGACGCTGTTTACCGTTTTCAAATATCTCTTTTTGTTCTGGAGATATTCAAGTTTTTTTAATATGCAAATTAGCCAAGTGATGACGTCATAAACCCTACCAAATTTTGATCAAGTATGATGGAGAAAGATATCTCAGCCAATTTGAATCAGAAATACTTGGTTCTTTGCACTGAGATTCTAATAGATGTGTTCCACAATATGAGCATACCATTTTTGTTACCATGGCAACATACTGGGTTCCAGACCTCCCTGATATTAAAAGCTTTGCAGACCACCTTTGGCGTTCTGTTTTGATATTTGCAAATGGTGCCTCATCTGCATGATCCTGTCAGCATATAAAGATGTTAAGTCGAGTTTGTGGCCTTGGTAAATGTATTTCTAGCCTGCAATCACCAAAATATTGAAATCAGGTTGGAGAGGACTGGAAAAGAGTGAGTCACCATGGGAACCAATTTTTTTACAGTCGTAGGTGCGTTGCCTTCAGAACTATCAGCTCACCAAGTTTCAATGGTCTCTATTTATATTCTTGATGTTCTATTGGGTTGGGTGAATGACGTCATCAGCCTTTCATTTGCATATTTAACACATTTTTCAAATTTAAATATCTCTGGAACCAATGCAGATATTTCCAATCGGTAAACAGCGTTTTTAATGTTTCATGGTACTCTATGTGATAAACCAAAAAACTCAAGGGATAAAAATTTGATCACAGTAGCACTTTAACAATCAACGCCATTCCTCCGGGATGGCACAAAAGAGACTAAAAAGGAAATAATGACCAATAGGTGAGAGGTGTACATGTTGTAGGTAAAACAGCTGTTAAAAATTGCCATGTGAGTCGAGGAGGTTCCGAACAGTTATAATACCAACATCAATTAACTTTTGGTTGAAAACTGAGCAGGATTCTATGCGTATGAACCTATTGTTCCATAAAAATTGTTCATAAATCTCCGAGGCTGAGGAAGGGCTTACACAGTTAGCCTGATTTAGCAACAGAACGGGAATGTCAGTTGACGATGGCGTGCGCAGCAAAAATATCCACATTAGGTAATATTAGAGTAGAATCCCAACTATTCTGCGGGCTCTCCTTTCGTCAACTGACGTTCCCTTTCTCTTGCTAAATCAGGCTATTGTGCAATTGTCAGGACTGGGGTAAAGTAAAAATTGTTGTCAGTTTTCATGTTTGAAGAAGAAGACTGTCACGCACGCAGTCAATTCGCTTATTGATGTGAATTCGTAACATCGTTGTCTTTCATAATTCCGCTTCGGAATCTGTAATCACCTCTGGAAAAAAAGCATTTCGACGATTCTAAATAAATGAGGAGACCACTACACAAGAGAGAAAGGCACAGAATTCGACTTCTCCTGCCTTCAACACGTTCTCTGGTGACCGTCTACTTTTGGCGGGGATTTTGTTTATTGATCCGGTCCGTGTTTTGTCAATCCGATCCGATCCGATCCGGTCCGGTCCGGTCCCGTCCGGGTTTTTCCAACGGCCACTGAGACTCGAGGATCAGGTTTGGGGTCGAAGGTCAAAATTGGCATTGAACTGATTATGGTGGTACTCAATTAAAGGGGCACTGTCACGCTGCTGTTACAACTGAAATCCAGTGGAAGCTGTTCAGTTAATAGCAGCGTTGAATTCAAAGTTGATTTTGACTCTATACAATACAATACATACTTAATTGACCGCTCCCCACAGGGGCTTTTCAGGGGCAATGAAACACAACGAAACGACAGAAGAGAATAACAACAACTGTTAAGAATCCCAACTGGCTGGAGGCGAGCCAGTTGACTATTTACAAGTGCAGCTGGGAAGTTGAATCAGGGACTACCAGGATCAAATTCAACGAGTGGTCAGAACGGGTCTGGAACCCGGGATCTCCGGATCTCAAGGCAAGCGCTCTAACCACTGGGCCACACTGCCTCCCTAAGGAGGCATCATTGGATTCAAAGTTGGAAAGCAGCCCTCCATCTAGCTTGAGCACATGGCGAACGATCTAGCGAAGCTCTCGGATGACAGGAATGCCCAAACTGCAACATAAAAAATAACCAACTACGCTTGCCATACTCAGCATAAAACCATTTGTTTCCTCTGGGAAATAAATTTCTTTTATTTAATTAATGTACAGACTAGCCTTTTCTGCTTTTGGAGAAGACTAGCAAAGAAAGACTTGCATTCAAACTTGAAAACGTGGGGTGAATTAACGTTCCCATGGTGTTGTGTTTATATTCGTATAAAGTCAGTTATACAGTGTACTTTGGAAGACCCTTTTGTTCTAGATTCACTTGGATCACGTTAGAAAAAACGTAGAAAAGATTTGAAAGCCATCAAGATGTTGAACGGATGGGGTTCATTAAATATTGACCATAAATCGTTACAAAGTTTCCCTTAAAGGAGCGAGAAAATGCCTTAACCTTCCATGAAGAAGATGATGATTGTTGTCATCACATAACAAAAACAACATTGCATTGCTACAAAGCGTTTACCATTTTTCAATAAAAAATGATGAATTTTTAAGGCGGTGTTACACGGGAAAACTTGCAACAATGATTTTTCGCGCGTTTTGGAGTAAAAAATCTAGCACCATCTAACATGCATATTGTCCCGAGGACCATAATTATTCGCGCAACATTTGACTCGATCGTCGATCGAATTAAATTCAGTGCAAGATCGGTAAATTAAATCATGGCCAAACTATCGAACAAAGCTGGATTCAACGCTCCAACTTTGCTCGATAAAACATTGTTCGACCGTTTGGCCACCTATGCATGTTGGAAGATGTTCGTCCATCATTTTTTGTTCGATCAAGTGTTGGACGGAGTTTACATTTGATCAAACATTGCGACCAACAATTTTGCTCGACGCAACAATGTTGCAATGTTTTGCTGCTCTTCCTGAATCGAGTTACGTTCGCGCTGCTAGCCAATCACGAATGGCTATCTTATTATTAAGCCTAGGCTTCTATCATTATTTGCAATAAAATGGCGGACAACGGTCAATGAGACGTCTTGAAAGTTGATGAACTCAACATCCAGAAGCCTTGATCAGCGAATATGAAGCAAGGCCAAGTCTTTAGGGCACTTTTAGTCCCTTAATCACTAAAATCGATCTGTTTTGAGATTTCTGGTTCAATAGCATTTAAAATTTCTGCAAATTGATCCTAGCCCATTCTCATCATCTCCTAAATACGAATGTATCTTACAGTGAACATGTCCTTTTCTACACGCTCTCTTAATCATTTTTCGGGTTTTCGTCGTTTGAATCCGTCACTTCCGTCCTCAAACAGCTCCAGTAACACAAGCGCTCCGAGAGGTTTTCGTTTCAGTGTTAGCTAGCGTCATATTTTGAAATTTAGCGCCAACTTGAACTTGAATCAGTTTTATCAAGCAATGTTGGTTGAGTGTTTTGTCGCTACCTCGACATTTACATCCAACAATGTTGCATGTGGAATCCAACTTTGTTTGATAGTTTGGCCAGGGCTTAAAAAGAAAAAAAAGAATTCCAATGGACCTTTTTTATCTTGCACGTTTTCCCATTTCAAATCAAGTAATTTTCCTTTTGTTTGTTGCATACACTGATATGCACGTACATAAGATAAGACGTTTGAAAGAAACTAGATTAACATCACGTGGT
>NC_090869.1:50627537-50645037 GCF_036669935.1 Montipora foliosa | reverse complement strand
GGGACAGGCTAGGTCGACACCGTCATCACCTTCGACCTTGCTATCTACACAAAGGCAAAGCAAATTCAGATGAAGTTTCCGGAGGAGTTTTCAGGCACTGTCATTCGGCTTGGGGGATTCCACATAGCTCTCAATTTCCTCTCACTGCTTGGTAAGAAGTTTTGCAGTTCTGGATTGGAAGACCTCCTTATTGAGTCTGGTATATATGCAGTGGGGACGACCTCAGCGGTAATGTAGGGGAAGTCTTACAACAGAGGAATTCGTGCTCACAAGCTAGCGATGGAGGCTCTTTTTCGTTTGATGTGGGACGCTTTTATTAGATTGTACACAAGCCATGCTGGAGATGGAGAAGAGCGTCTCGTTGATGAAGATGCCCTGATAGGAAAAGCAGAAGAATGCAGACATGCAATAACAAGAAAGACAGATGTACAATCTAGCGTGAATGAGTTCCAGCAGAAAACTACAGAGCTCCGTTCGCTTTTTCAAGATTTTAGAGCCCAGTACAGAGCTAAGTCAAAGATGTTTGCTTTCTGGGAAGAGTATGGGGAAATGTTGAAGCTGCTTCTGCAATTTGTCAAAGCTGAAAGAACCTGAAATTGGGAACTACATCTGTCGAGTGTGTCAGCTATGGTCCCACATTTCTTCGCGATGGATAGGCCAAACTATGCGCGCTGGCTCCCTGTATACATAATGGACATGACGCAGTTGGCCACCAAGCATCCTCAAGTTCATCAAGAATTTGCGAATGGTTATCATGCAGTTAGTCGCTCTGGTAAGCCCTTTGCCCAGGTGTGGACAGACATGGCACTGGAACAGACCATAAATGCAGACTCCAAGTCAAAAGGGGGGATAATTGGTATTTCCCAGAATTCTGGTGCGCTAGATCGTTGGTTCCTCACCAGTCACGAGAGCGCGTCAGTTACTACAGCCCTTAAAAAAATGTTCACGCAAGAGCACGACCATGTAGACATACACAAAGAGGCTAGCGCAAAACGGGTAGCACGCGATGAGGCTGATGTTAAGAAGCTTGTTTCATGCTTTACAACTGAACTGATGGCTAATACCTTCACGCAAGAATCTGAGTCGTTAGTCAACTTCGCTACGGGCGTCGTCTTACCCAATGACAGCGCTGATGGTTTTAATAATAAGAAGCACTGAAAAAGGACGCGAGCAGATGAACACCTTTGTGGAGAAACGCTTGAACACTAACCAAGTAAGCTTTTGGGATCCTATTCCAAAGCTCAAGGTGAAAACGTTCGAAAGCACAACAAGGAAAATCCAGGTAAAGGCAGTCAGTGATAAGCTGGTTACAGTTGGTGCTGATAGAGAGCTGTTTGGACGCCTTTTGATCGCCGCCAATGTGAGGCAGATTAACCTCAAAGAAGTTCTATGCTATGAGCTTTCATCTGTCCCGTTCTCCTTGGCTTATCAAGATGGCAGCTTAAGGAAGACAAACAAGAGCACCCTGGCAGCTCTTATTGAAAGCAAAGTTAATGTTTGCCCACGACTCGAACCTTTTCCACGATACACCATTCAACTTATCGATGGCATGGCTTTAGTTCAAGTACTGAAATCAGCGGGGAGTAGTACCTTTGGCGAACTAGCATCCAAGTACTTTAAAGCTATCTCCAAATCACTCGCCAACTGCAAAGAAGTTCACATTGTCTTCGACCAATACTGGGATGTGTCGATAAAAGCAGGAGAACGTGCACGCAGAGGTTCCCTGAACGCTTCGTTGGAGGTTAAGATCCACGGACCTTCTACTCCTGTACCGAAACAGTGGGGGAAGTATATTCCTAATCCGCAGAACAAGACAAATCTATGTGGCTATCTATCAGAGTCGTTTTGCCTCTTAGGACGGCAGCAGCTCCCTCCTGAGACGAATCTTGTCATTGATGGAGGATTTGAGAATGGCAGACGGGCAGTGATAGTCAGAAGAGGTCACTGCGAAGACGTGGACGTTCTGGAATCAGACCACGAAGAAGCAGACACAAGGTGAGATAAATAGGTTCTCAAGTCCAGCTATAAAGTCGAATCTCAAACGTTGATCTCAATCCAATTGAAAACATAACACCCTTTTATAAGTTCAACAACATGATATAATCATTAATTAAATGTGTATTATTGTTCGACAGGTTACTGCTGCATGCTAAGTATGTTGCAAATACCTATCTAGAGTGTCGTATTGTCTTACAATCACCAGACACGGATGTTCTTGCTCTCAGCGTATCCCATTTCTCTGATATAGACTGCACTGAATTTTGGTTCAAAACTGGCGTGAAAGACCGTGTCCGTTATGTTCCAGTTCACGACGTATCACAAGAGCTTGGCGCCCTTGGCATCTTAGAAGCCAAATTGTATCCTACGGATGAAAAATACTTATTCATAATGACAGGAACGTCAGAAGGATTGTGTGATACTTGATTGGTCCTAGGACATTTGAGAGCGATTATATCCTTACGGGGTTTGTTTACTCTACCTAAAAGACTGTTGATGCCCTCCCATATTTTCTTAATATTACTGAAATTTGCCTGAAAAAACTTGTGGAAATACCTTTTCTTACTAATTCGCGTAAGCACCGAAATTTTATTGCGGTAGATCTTATAGGAAGCAGTTTCACCAGAACAATAAAGATTGTTTTTTGCATTTATCGATCTCCTGATTCCCTTTGTTATCCAAGGTTTTGCTAATCTCTTAGTCTTACGGTTTGAAATTGGTTTTAAAGGAGCATGCTTATCAAGGAGGTTGTTCAGTTTATTATAAAAGGAAGAGAAAGATTTGTTAACATCAGATGTTCTCGAAACAATTCCAATCAAGTCAATTCGAGACAAATCGCACAAAAACTCGTCTCTGAATAATTAGAGTAGTCACGGACCAGCCTTTTCTTTCTCAGATGATCATAGAGCTTTTGAGGAGAATTAAGAAAACAGAATTGCGAGAAGTGGTTGGTTAGATCCGAGATTATGTTACCACTTATTATGTTATCTTCCAGATTACTAACAAAGATATTATCAATAAGTGAGTATGAGTTGTTATGTACTCTCGTTGGTTTATCGATTGTTGGAGTTAAGTTTAAGCTTTGTAAAGATAAGATTTTGGACGTATTTGCAATTATGAAAGCGAAGAAGATTTAAGTTGGTATCACCCATGAGAAAAATTTGCTTTCCAGAAGCGGTAGCTTTGTCAATTATTTCATCAAGATATTCTTGAAAACGCTCCGGGGAATTGTGTTGCCTATAGACAACTCCTCATATTATATTGCGATTTTTTGGTAAATATACCTCAATCCAAAGAGCCTGAAAGCTTCATTAGAACATTTTTCAACAACTGTGTATTTGAGTTCCTCGTCAATATACATGCCAACACCTCCAGCCGAAAGAGGTGTCGACACATATTCAAAGTTGTAATTAGGAATAGCAGGATTAAAGTCCAAATTTGCATACTCGTTTTTTATCCTAGTTTCTGTAATACCTATGATATTAAAGCGAAAATCAAGCTCTTCCAATAAGTGAGTTGGAAGTTTTCTAAATTACGCCTCAGGCTTCGGATATTGGTATGAAAAAGTGAGAATTTTGGAAAGGACGAAGGTTGCATGTGTTTATTTAGCTGAAAAAAGCTATGTGGAGAATAATACTTACAACTGATTGCGGGAGAAAGGGTGTTAAAATCAGAGTTCTTATCTAGTAGAAAACCATTTAAGGTAAATAACTCTAAATCTTTGAAGCTTGGTAGACAATCAAGGTTTTTTTTTTGTAGGGAGGTTTGTATTTAGACCATTGTTGAACTGGCCATGCGAAGATATAACATAGTAGGAATAATAAGGAAGCTCTCGAAAGAGAGCTTTGTCTGAAGAATTAATGGTTACTTAGCTCTGGTAATCCTTGACGAGACTTGAGGTTCTCTAAATCTCTAGCAGTCTTAATCGCGATAGGCCGAGAACCTTCGTTTTCCCTCAGCCAAATGGTGGAATTTTTGGCCCAACAATATGCGTAGCCAAACCTCTCATTGAAATTTCTTGCATCGGACATCAAGTACTGAAGCCGCGGAGAAAGATGATCAAAAATACCAACACTTTCCATAGAATCCTGCTCCCGGAGACCGATGCTTGAAGGATTGATTTTAGTTACCTCCCTTCGAAGCGCCATGACTTGATCACGGGCAAGACGTCTGGTAAACTTACAAACTATCGGCTTAGGTCGCCCTCCGGCGCCCGCAGCGTGGCGTGGTGTAACTCGGTGAGCTATGTCAATATCATAGGTCTTGATGTCCACTCCAATGGCACTAAAAATTTTTAAACAGAGTTGTGATGTTTCATAGGCACTTTCACCTTGTTTGAGCTCGGGAACACCAACCAGCTTCACATTATATGAGTAACTGTATTCCTGAGCAAGATCGATGGCCGATGAAAGTTCATTAACTTTGGTCAATAAATCGCTCAATATTTTCTCAATAGCGTTCAATTTGTCCCCAACTTGTTTTCGAAATTTCGTTAAGTCATCATACTCCTTGCTAAGATATTCAAGAGACTTCATTTGCTCAGCAGCTTCACTCGAACTTTCAACATGGCCGTCATCTCCCCTCGTCTTGAAAAGATCTTGCAATTGCTTCAACTCATTAAAGACGTGTTCAACTCTTTTTTTTAGCTTTTCATTCTCTGCTTTCAAAGACTGGACGGTTTCTTTAACCATTCTACTGTCGAAAGCTGTTTAGTGGTAAAATTAGACAAATAACTATGGAGCTCTCCCACACACGTCTGCACTCTGCGCGGTCTTCACTATCCAGCCCAGCCCCGAGTAGCCTTTTGGAACTGACGACTTGCACATGTCAGAGCGGGTGTCAGAGCAACTGCTCGTGTAACAACACAGGCTTATCATGTTCAGAGGCATGTTATTGCATGGCCAGCAGTGACATGTGTAGAAACCCGCACGGAGTTCTGTTAGACCTCATTTCTGATTCTGATTCCGAGGACTCTGATTCAGAGTGAGAACAATAATTCTCGTTGTTGTCATTAGTACTATAGTCACAAATCCGAATATTGCAGTATCTTAAATCAGAAACGAGTAACGGCGACATTTTCTTTATTTTTCATTTACAAGTGATATGTTTGTTTGCCTCCAAGGGACTACACTCGTTTGCGAGCTAGATCTAGACTGATAAAAGTGATATACAGTAAACAGTTTTTATTCCCAAAGGCTTCGCTAAGACGATAGAAAGAGCAAAAGAAAGTTAATTTAATAAAGAAGGGATGCGTGTTTTGTTTTTGCGAGGCTGTTCTTCCAAACAACGGCGAACGCACGTTTGTTAATAGTCACTGATTCGTTACTGGTCACGTTTAAAATCACGTGACCAATCACGTGACATACTTAATAACTTCCAAATGAAGCAAATGCGTATTTAGTGAATTTCGCTTAAATGGCTGATTTCGTTGATTTTCACCAAGAAATAGCGATGTAAAATGCGTCTGAGTGTTTAGCCTCGTTTCCATGCTGAGCCGTGAGGTGGGCAAGAAAACATCCCCTTAACTCGAAACTTATACCACAATTCAACTTTACGAACTACCTGGCCTTAATCAGGAGGTCTTTCTCTATAAGAATTAGGCGGCAAACATTTTCTGCGGCGATGGTTGAACGAAACTCTTATTTTTCGGTTTCTGCTCCCTGACTATGTTGTATTGTTGTATTCTTGGTTTTCACCCACGTGACCTTAGTCCTTGACAACCGTCGTTAACCGCCATTGTGGAGCCCCTCGAATTGTAAACAGAGACGCGTAGAGAGAGATGTGAGTGAGTTGTAGTGCGATGGTTCTCTGTATAATACCTGGCTGTGGAGTAAAATCTGGAAACAAGGAAGGTATTAGTCTATTCCGGATACCTATCGTTGTTGATAAGAACGGTGAAAGTTATAAACAGCTAACAGAAGATCGTCGAAACGCGTGGATTTCACAGATAAGCCGAGACGACACGAAATCGAAAGACTTTGTTTCTGGGAAGCCTGCCTTACTCTGGGACAGATACAACGAACAAAGGACAATTTAAAAGCTTTCGCAGCGATTGACTCACGGTTTAATGTTAGATTTTAACTTTAAGTGTGGGGTTGGACTTATTTTGCTGAAATTGTCTTTACAGGTTTAGCAATTAAAGCTTTTGCGGTGATTGCCAGTAACGGCTTTTGCTGTGAACAGTTGTGTTTTATCCTGTAAAGCTTTCGCAGCGATTTAGCACGCGTTGGTTCAGGGTTTTAGGGTAAAAGGCGAGCGAGTCAGAATTTGTCGAAAGTTGGCTTTTTTTCGATAAAGCGTTTCTCGGCCGGGTTTCCACCGATGTCTTCCCAATTCACACCACCAAAGCGTTTGAACCCCTCAAACAAGTGTGCTCAATTTCGACCGATTAAACCACAACGTCGCGGAGAAATTCATCTTCGAAAATTCATCTCATTAAATATGCCCGATGCAAATGAGGTGCTCCGTTTTTGAATATTTTTTTATATTTTTAAAATGAGGTGAATTTAACCTGAGTATCAGGCGTTTGTGATACTCAGGTTAGCAAATGTCTAACTCGGAGGCGTTTTATTCGATTTCGCTGAAATTCGACAGGCGAATGCGAGGGATGGAGCGCCCAAATTGACTGAGTTTGAAGGAAATCGGACGAATTTCGAAGGAAAAAAGCTTCTCACCTTCTCAAGGTGAAGGACTGAGACTCTAATCGACCAAGTACTTTGACAGAAGAAGAGGGAAATCATCGAAACAAAGGGAATGAGGAGGCCTTTTCTTCTCATCTGGCGGCCATAGCAGTTAGCGAAGGTATTAAAAGAAATCCAACTGGAAACTGATACAGATAAGGTCGACGCCGAGTGTCAAACTTCCGAGTCACCTTGGCCACAAACAACAACAATCTTGCCCGCGATTTCCTTCCCTTGCTTAAACGGACGCAACGAAACCATCTGGTTGTACGCTTTCAAAATTTTGAAGGCCTTAAACTGCTTGTTTGTATAGTAGCTTGTCTCTAAAACTAACTAGGAAAGCAAGTCTGAGACTTCTAGAGGAGCCAAACTGATCGCTCGGTATGGCCGCTGGGTCTACGCAAACGACAGAAAATCTTCTTCAAATAGCGCTCTCGAACGTGGCTTTCGAGGTTTTTTTTGCGTAGGATGAAAGTACTGGTACCTCGTCGAGTGATTTTGGGTCGCTTTCTTGGGAAATATCCATTGGAAAGATGAATTATTTGAAGACTTCGAACGTGAGGGCTCAAAATGTCATACATTTCCCTATAATCAGGGGCACCAGAATGTCGGAAACCTAATTTGCATAAGGTTATGACGTCAGCTGAAATTCCTCGCCTTTAGATACATGTATGCAAATTTACCTGTGCAATATAGCGAGGCAAAAATAAACCAAATGGAATTATTCGCCAGTTCTTCGTTAAGACTAGCCTGCATGTAAGCGGTTATAAGGAGACAAATTTTCGATTTTCGTTGTAAATTTTGGTTTTCAATTCCCTAGAAATGTTCTTATAAATTGAAACACGGCTTTGCTGCTGTACGCCCTCTTGGGAATCGGATTGCGGAATTAACCAACAAACTCGATGATAACAGGTCTTTTCCTTCACGCAGCTTAGAATTAAAGTAAACGAGTTACTTACATTGGATTCTGTGGGACCCAGTGTATAGATGGGTAAATATCGCTGCCAGAGACGAAGCTCAACTTGACGAAGAGACTCAGAAGAAAACACAAGATAAACTCCATCCTTTTGTATTCACCACTTCAAGGTATTGAAGTCCGTTGAAGATCGATTGATTTGCTTCGGCTCTCACATCCTGAGCACGCAAGTATCATGCCACGAACGAGATTGTGTAGTCTGATATAATGTGATAATTTGAGTTTACAGCTCGTTCTATTTGTCACATAACGACCAGTGCGGTCTATGACCATGCTTACAGTTAGTAATAATATCCTATAATAGTCAAGTGCTATATATATCCCAAAGTCCCTTGTTGGCAGACGGAGGATGAACAAATGAATTTTTCACTGTGCACGTGATTCCCTGACACCTGTAATTTAGATTCTACCTCAGAGTTAGAGCACATTTCGTTTCTACCCTCAGGCTTCACTATCACCTTGAGTACTTTCCGGGTTTCTATTGTACACTCAAGTTCCCTTTTACGCTTGCAATTACCAGCCTCATTTCTTGTGTCATTGGATTTTTTCTCTCATCTCAGTTTCCCTTTTTCCTTTAAGCTGTAATTCATAAGTTAGTCGATTCTTGGGGATGAGTTTATTGATCCGTCTTCTTTGAGGAAAACGATTAAATGATTAAAAGTGGATCGGATTTTATTTGTCCGAAATATTTTATTTAGAAAAAAAAAAACGACATTGCGCGGCTTTGCGGCTTCGCAGCTACGTGGCAACGGTTCTTCGTGGCTTCTTGGCTTGCGGCTACGGGGCTACGCGCTTGCGAGGCTATGTGGCTAAGTTGTTCCGTGAGTTGATGTGTAAGCGACTATGCGGGCAATGCGGGTGCGTTATGCGGTTGAGGTGCTAAGCGGGTACTCCACTATGGGGATACGTCACTAAGAATGCACCCAACACTCAACATAATAGAGGTAGTTGTCATTTAAGTAAAATACCTATTTACATGAGAAAAAGGGAGAAAGGTCTTCTGTGAAATTCATTTTACACAGAGAAACGTATCGTACAATGGAAGCGTCATGACTACTGCAATAGTGGATGCTAATGAAATGTCTGATAAGACAGAGGTGGATATCCAAATAATTGTAGCTTGCCCTTTACAATAGTTATAAGCCACTTTTAAATACAATATTAGCAAACGACAGAAATTCATCATAAGAACGTGCGGGTAAGAAAAAAAATGTTCATACATTATATAATTGTGTTTTTCATTTGCCAAACACGGGGGAACATTTCATGTGAAATAAAGTCTGTATCAATTAGCCACTATCAAAAATACCATATTACTCTTTGTTTGTCCCTCCAGCATTTTGCATAAGCATTGTTTTTATTTTCTCAATTTTTTATTTTTAAATTTTTAAAATTTTTTAAATGGAAACTAGTGAGCAGCACACAGCAACTGATCTAGTTAACTTTGTTTATTATCCGAACGGTCTCGTCTGATCAAACAGACTTCGTCAGGGATGCTAAGAGAGGTCTAATGGAAACTAGTTTTATACATGAAGTTAAAGTACAAAGCACGTTCCAGTAAGGGTGTGAACAGCAAAACACCCACGAGAAATACGAGCAGGATATAACGCAAATCCTACGTAGAAGAGGTGCATTTATTTTTGGGGCTCACGATTTAACGTTAAATCGATGAAAAATGCAAAGACAACTTGATCAACGGTATGAAAGTTATTTATCCGTGTTTCTTTGATTATTTTACGCTGATAAGGAAATGCAGAAACTAGAAACATAAACTGTCATCGATCGCACAAATTTTTCAACATTGTGTAAGGGGAAGAGGGGACGCGAAAAACGCAGCGAAAGAAGAGCAAGCGTTGCTCGTATAACGATGAAAGCATGTACAGTGAATTCTCTACCTTTCGGCCAAATTTGGCAAGTGTCCCAAAGTCTTTTGACCAGGATTGTAGTTTCTTGCTCTTCATTATCGTGCAAAGAAAGTCACTTATCAGCTAAGCCCGGGCCTTGGGACGACCTAAAGTAGAGGTACATGGATCAGTCCTTTCAACGGGTTTGGTTTTCACACTAGGTGACGACCCCTCGAAAAATTGTACCTTTACAAGTAATCGAGAAATAACCGTTCCTTCGATACGTTTTGAGGAAGAAACTGCAATTCGGAGGCACATGGGATCGTCGTTCAACACGACATGCTCGCCTTCTCAGGTGATGGGTGGAGCCCCTCAGCATCAATCACATGACCCAAGAACTGGACCTTCTTCTGCAGGAAACTACACTTGGATAACTTGAGTTGCACTGCATACCTCTGAAGCCTACTCAGCACGGCCTCTAGCCGATTTCGGTGCTCTTGGTCATTCCGCCTGTAATCAATATGTCATCGATGTAACACACAACACCATCGATACCCTTGAGGATGGTGTCAATGGTTGACTGGAAAATTGCAGGAGCACTTGCCACACCGAATGGGAGACGGTTGTACTGGTAGAGTCCCTTACTGGTGTTGATGGTGAAAAACTGTTTGGAATCCTCACTCAGAGGAAGCTGCTGATATTCATGCTTGAGATCCAACTTCATAAAACGCGTTCCTCCTGCCAGAACACTTAGCAAGTCTTGGGGATTTGGTAGAGGGTATTTGTCAACATCCAAAACTTGATTCACCGTGACCTTGAAGTACCCACATGGACGTATACCGCCATCTGCCCTAGGGACGACCACAACATGCACTGTGTGAAACCTTGGTCACAACTCCCTCCTTCTCCAGGCGATCTAATTCTGCCTCAACCGCAGGTCTTAAAAGGAGTATGGCCCAGGTCTGGTCTCATGAAACTTCGGGGTGGCCTCCGAGTAAACACATAGCCTGGCTTCGAACCCATTGATTTTTCCCAGGCCTGGACCAAAAACACCCTTTTACCTAGCAGACAGTTCACTGACAAAATCAAGAGAAGAAACATTTAAAAGCTCCTTCCAGTTCAGCTTAATAATACTGAGCCAGTTGCAACCAAAAATAGTTGGTTTTGTCATCAACGCCTGCAACAATTAGAGGTAACTTAGCAATCTGGCCCTGATACTCATGCAACTCAGTTTCTCCACATAAAGGTAGCACAGTCCCAGTATAAGTTTTCAGCAAGGTGCTTGCCGGCCTCAGCTCCAGATGACCCAATTTCTCCTTGAACATTTTCTTGGGAATGACTGTCACGGATGCTCCAGTGTCCACTTCCAATACCAATTCCTTACGTTCCACTGTCGTGGTTACAGTAGCGGCTTGGTTATCCTGTTCACGGATTGTGAAGAATACAAAGGAATCATGCATCTCATCACAGTTACTAGCAGTCTCGATGTACCACTGGCATCGTTAGACTCCTTGGAATGACAAACCTTTTCAGATGACCCACTTTACCACATGCATCACACGGATATTTCTTATATTTACATTCAGAACTGTTATGTTCAGTGTTCCCACAACGACAACAAGTAGTTTTGGACTTCTCTCCCTTATCCCTTATTAAATTTCTGGGGTTTGTGAACCTCTTCCCCCTACCGGTGAACTTCCTCAGTTTTTGTGATGTTTTGAATGGATTTCAAAACGGGATGCAAATGATTAACAACGATTTAATAAACAGTTGCAAGAAGACAATTTACAGCATAGGTGGACGCCATGATCGTTCTGTTCGATATCCCATAGTTCCTAGCGAACATCCGGTTTCAATAACTTCCGGTTTATATGAACATTACATCTCTTTTCCCCTAGTGGGTAACTCTCTAGAGTAATATGGAAAGAAATAAAATAAACTTCAACTAATCAATGTCCATTAAACTATGACTACTGACTGAAATCAAAGTTCAACAGAAACAAACGTTTTTGTACAGGCGACAGCATTGTTAACTTAACACACTATACTGTCATAGTTCAGAGCTCACAGTTGACTAAGAATCTAGGCCTACAAATCAAGAATCTGACAAGGAACTCGTTTCGTGGAAGATCTACGCAATGGTGGTTGACCAACTGGGTGAGACGCACTAGCTTGGCTCTCTGGGATAGGGCTAAAAGAACTTGTAGGACTAGGTTGCATGCCAGGGGAGCTCACAGGTTTTGGTGCAGACGGGTCAGAAGCATGAGCACGTGTGCGTGAAGCAGGCAGCTCTTGTTGGTGTTTGATGTCAGCCGGAGAGCTGAAACCACTGTCACGGGACGGATCATCATCATGGTTGATGACTGACTGGTCCAGAGTTTTAAAGAAAGAGGAATTTCTGGCAACCGTGCGGTTCTCGTTTTCAGCGGTAATCATGCTGCCTTTCTTATCCACTACAGTCAAAGGGGTAGGGTCGTAAACAGTTGCACCTTTAGACGCAGTAAATGGTCTCTTCACTAGTACGGTTTCACCAGGTGAGATGGGTTTCACATAGACCTTGCTGTCAGCATGAGCCTTGAACTTGGATTTTTGCCAGAAATCGCGCTTGCGGACGATCTCCGATACAGGGTCAACGAAGTTGGTCTGTGGTAGCTTGGTACGCACAGGACGTTTCAGTAACAATACTGCTGGTTGTTTGATGAGGAGAGGTGCGATAGTTTCTCAGAATCGCTTCCAGTTCCTTTCTCTAGTTTCTTCCTTCCACTTTAGCGGCTTAAAGACACTTCTTCAGGGTTTTCACGAATCTCTCCACTTCACCGTTGGCCCTAGGTCATAATGGAGGTACCTTGCAATGCTTGAAACCGAGCGCATGAGCAAATTTGGCAAACTCTTTTCCGCTGAAAGGTGGACCATTGTCTGATCTAACAATCTTGGGATTTCCGAATGTAGCAAATAGCTGATCGAACGTAGGTATGACAGCCCTAGCGGACGTTGACGACACTGATTCTACGAACGGGAACCTTGAATAATCATCAACCAGTAGAAGTAAGGTTTCACCCTCAACATGCGCAAAGTCAATGCTTACTTCATCAAAAGGACTGTCAGGAAGAGTTGATACTTGAACAGGCTCTCTAGCGTACACTGGGGTTACAACTTGGCACAGTAAACAGGCCTTGACCTTTGTTTCAACCAGTTTGTCCATGCATGGGAACCACACCTTTTCTCGCAGGAGGGCCTTAGTTTTAACTATGCCCAAGTGACCTTCTTGGGCGATGGCAACAATTCGTTCTTATAGTGCAGCAGGAACTACTAAACGATCCGATTTTAACAGGACAGTGTCAGTGCAGGTTAACTGCTCCTTGACTTGCTCGTAGCGGGATAGCTCAGATAATGATACACCAGGTGGCGCCTTATGCCAGCAACCAGATTTCATTTCAGATATAACCGCTTGTAGCACTGGATCCGTTTCGGTTGCAGATTCTCCTCAGACAATGTTACAGCTTTTGTTACTGCATTTCTTGTAAGAAAAGAGATGTGGTCTTCAGAGTCGATTTCATAATTGTGAGATTCCAAGTCTCCTACTGGGTGTCTCGAAGCTCCATGAGCCAGCGTTCTATCCTGGCGGACGGTTTAGAGGTGGGTTGTTAAACAAGGAAACCAGAGGTTGATGGTCTGTGATTACTTTAAATTCCCCTCCATAGTTGAACAGGTGAAAGCGCTTTACAGCCCAGTAAACTGACAAAGCTTCACGATCAATCTGTGGATATCTAGCTTGAGTTGGTGTCAGTGGAGAACTTGGATAATGCAAAGGTGTCACTTCATTAGTCGAAACATCCTTCTGGGTCAGGACAGCACCTAAACCAATGGGACTACCATCGACAAAGATGGAAGTAGGTTTCTTTGGATCAAAGTATCCAAGGGTAGTCTTGGTAGATAGTGCCGCTTTTAGGCGTTCGAATGATGACTGCTCTTCCTCAGTCCACTGCCACTTCACTCCATTACAGGTCAGCTGTCAAAGAGGCCTTGTGATTAGTGCAAAATTTCTAATGAACCTAGAGCAGAATGCAGCTGAGCTAAGGAGGCTTCGTACTTCAGATGCATTGGTTGGTGGCACAACATTTTGAAGAGCTTCAACCTTTTTAGGGTCAGGTGACATGCCCTTTTCAGAGAACACATGCCCAAGGAAGAGCATAGTGGGAACTCGAGACTGACACTTACGTAAGTTTATTGTCAGACCACTCTCCTGGAGTTGACGAAACACTTGTCTCAGATGTCGATCATGAGTTTCTTGGTCTGCGCCCCCAACATAGATGTCATCACTGATGTTCTTGACGCTGGGTATGCCACGGATTGCATCACCCACCTTCTTTTGGAAGATTTCTGCTGCGCACGAGAGACCAAAATCGAGACGTTCGTATTGGAACAGTCCAACGTGTGTAGAAAACGTACTCAGTGCTCTCGAGTCGGGATGCAATGGGATCTGGTGGTACTCTTGATTTAAGTCGATCTTACTAAACACTTAACTACTGTTCAAGTCCGACACTACATCATCGACGGTGGGTATGATGTGTCGCTCCCTGATGATAGCTTTGTTTAATGAACGCATGTTCACACAAATTCTATTGTCGTTCGGTTTATTCGGCTTGGGCACAACAACAATTGGCGATACCCAAGGGGTGGGGCCTTCTACGGGTTCAATGATGTCATCATTTTCGAGCTGTTACAGTTTTTCCTCCACTTGTTTTCTTACATGGAAAGGGTCTCGGCGATGTGGCTGAGCCACGGTTTTGACAGATTCATTTACATGTATGAGTGCTGGTTCATTTTTGTACTTTCCCATTCCACTGGTTAGAGTAGGAAATTCCTTGAGAAAATCTGGGGCATCAGGTGGCAGGCTAACAGGAGGTTCGACCGTACTAACAGCTTCAATAAGATTTAATGCTTGTGAGGTTGTCCAGCTAAGTATGGAGCTTGATGAACCCTTTGCGACATAGAATGTTTCCACGGATGAACAGCTACCACTGGTGACAGTAGCTCGGAACTTTCCACACAGGGTTAGTGGCTTATCAGACATGTATGGATACACTTTGGCACTAGTTTCAACCAGTTGTGGTTTTGATTTAAGGCCATCAAAGTCTCTCTTGCTTAAGATATTCACGGTTGCTCCTGAATCTGCCATAATGCGGATTGGTGTGTTCATGATGGTGACCTGAAAGATAGGCTTGCCAGCCTCGTGTTCCTGTGCACCAATGTTAAACGTACACTTTTCACTGTTGCGACTATCAACACCGGCTAGAGATGACATTTCACTACTCGGAGACTCTTCAACATCTGCAGACCTGACATGTTATTTACCTCTTGACGTTTTCTTTGGGTGCGAAGATTTGGGTTTGCCACGACAAACTTTGGAGAAATGATCATAATAATCTGCCGCTTCATTTCCAGTCCGGGATCGTCTGTAAAACTCGATAATGTTTTCGCCAGACTTTTGCGTTTCCTGACGAAAGACATAGACGTGATAATCCACACACTTTTGAAGCTCGAAATGGTCAGCAAGAGCCTTTACGGCAGTCTTGTATTCGTCACTTCCTTCCGGCGGTTCTGGAACGGTAAGGGTCTCAAACACATCACAGGTTTCTTCTCCCACGTAATTCAACAACATGGCTTTCTTTTGAGATGCTCGGGTAATGTTCATTGCTGTAAACATGTTGTCCAAACGCTTGACATACTTCTCAAAGCGAACGAGTACTGTATCTCTTGGCTGAAGATCAAACTCAGGAAAGGTCGGTAGGTTAACTGCCATTGCAGAGGTTGCTGAAGGCTGCGAAGGCGAAGTGGTTGATGAAGAATCTGCAGGCATTGAAAACAAGGCTGATCGGTAGGATTTTCCGGTTGATTTAACACTTTAAACGTAAAGATTTCCGTTTTCGATTACTTGTATCCCATCCTCGTCGCCATTTGTGATGTTTTAAATGGATTTCAAAACAGGATGCAAATGATTAAAAACGATTTAATAAACAGTTGCAAGAAGACGTGTTACAGCATAGGTGGACGCCATGATCGTTTTGTTCGATATCCCATAGTTCCTAGCGAACATCCGGTATCAATAACTTCCGGTTTATATGAACATTACAGTTTTCAATATTCCAGAGGATCCCGAGTCCTTGAGTTCCGAAGACCTCTTTTCTCCCATTCCCATCGACTGTGCCATCTCCAACGCTTTCGAAAATTCCAAGGATTTCTCGCCAAGAAGTTTTCTTTGAATCAACTCCTTTAGCAATCCACACACAAAACGATCCCTTAGGGCATAATCCAAGAAAGTTCCGAACTCACAGTGAGCCGAGAGCTTCTTCAGTTGTGCCGCAAAATCCGCCACAGATTCCGAGTCTTTCCTAAAACGATTATGAAAATTAAAACGCTCAGCGATCACAAGAGGTTTTGGATGGAGATGACTGTGGAGAATTTCCACAGGTTCCTGGTATGGCTTTGCGTCTGGCTTGTCCGGAGTCAAAAGGTTTCTCAGAAAGCCGTAAGTCACCGGTCCCATTGCTGTTAGCAAGATTGCCACTTTATTCTAAATTTTAACACCGTTCGCTTTCATTAAAATTTCAAGGCCCTCGATATACGCTTCAAAGGACTTTTTCGCTCGGTCGAACTCTCTTAGCTGACCAATTATACTCATAGTGTTCTTGCAATCCGGTCCTCGTCGCCAGATGTAATAATTCGTAGCTGATAACACTAGAAAACACAAACACACGAACGTTGAACACAATAACAGAAGCAATTTAATGTCAGAACATACAGAAAACTTTACACGAAGCTCTCCGTATATGCCCAAATATGGCCAAATATGGCAATGAACACGAGAGACCCAAAATACAACATGGGTGCCTCATATGGGTCTGTGTGTCCCATTCGTACCTTTACCCTTTGGGAATCCCATTCATATTTTATCGATATATTTCAATATCCATCTACTACCATTCATTTCTTTGGTGTGTATTCCCCAATTAAGTTAGGAAGAAATAAGTTAATATTAAAAATTACAAATAGAACATTTCTTAAAACTTTGTACAGAGTGGTCTTTTACCTCTGTCTGCACAATCACGTTTAATGGGATATGTGACTGTTTGTGTGCAAGGAGTGAAGAGAATGAACAAAAAACAGGTCAATTTGATTTTTGACACACAAAACAGCATAGCATTCAGCTCTACCTTCTCTTTAATTTTAAGACCATACTCTGTTAAGTAAGAAAAAACAAATGACGAAATATTTCACATATTTTATTGCAACTCCCTAAAAGGGTTTTTCAGTTACAAGACTACAAATCAACCAAAATAACTAATTACTGAATTTACCAAATAACTACGATAATAAAAATATACGTTAAAAAATAAGTGAGATACAATGGATTAATATACTCATTCAGTGATCTTCGTGTTTCAAGCAATCTCATTCGTTCGCTATCTCGGGGTAATTGAGCATTATTCACTCCCTACGGAGTGAATAATGCTTGATCCAAACAAAACAAAATGGCCGGTGTAAACTCGCCAGCATTTATGAATCGGAAATGTTGAGTATACAAGATGATGCTGTGCTACAGAAGACAACGAAGGCCACAAAATTTTGCCTGAAAGTTTTCAAAGGTAAGAGAAGAGTTCACACTTTTGCCAACCAGTGTTTGACTTCGTTTTTCCAGATAATTATTGCTGAAAATTAAACAATCTTCACGCCAACAATTTGTTTCACTCGGAGTAATTCTCTCTTGTAGGGCTGGTCGCCCACCAAAACGAATTTCTTAGTGAAATCGAGGAATTTAAATAATGTTTTAGAAAGTTCCACATGGTTGCAAGGAAACAAGACGGGTCATTTTACAACAAACTAACGCTCACCTCAATTAGAGCCACCATTTCATGTGGATCCTTTACCAACTGCACTTTCAATTTCCATTTCAAATGAACCTCAAAAACTTTGATCGAACGGTGAAAATGTTTTAACAAGCA
>NC_090869.1:50610037-50625037 GCF_036669935.1 Montipora foliosa | reverse complement strand
AGCCTGTCATTAACAGGCAGCCAATTTAGCGATTTGATACTTTGTGAGATGTGATCGAACAATACGGGCGTGAAATTCTGCACTAACTGAAGTTTCTTGATATTATATGTTTACGAGTATTTGACCAGACAGTTGATAAAAATATAACTTACTGAAAACGAAAGAGCTCATAAGGAGAAGTATTGATTTCCTATCTAGCAAGTGTTTTATTCTATTAATTTGTACTAGTTTTTAGGCAAGTAGTGACTGTTTTAGTGATATGATCACTATAAGTTAGGGACTGATACCGGTCAATATAAATGCCACGGCCTTTAGCAGCAGTAGAGGGTGTAATTTCTGTTCCAAGCATCCGAACAGAATAATGACACTGTGGGCAGCTTATTGAGGAGTTGAGGCACACCAATCGTTAGAACTTTGGCCTTAATTTTTCAAGAGTTTTGACAACACCATCTGGAGACACGCTCCATGTCCGCCTTTGAGATTGTCAATTGCACTGGACATGTCAGACGAGGAAAGGACAAATACAGTTTAGAATCATCAACGTAACATGCCGATTTGCAGTGAATAGGGACAGACAACAAATCACTTACATAAATAGTAAACAGGACTGGACCTAATATTGATCCCTGAGGGACTCAATATCTCAGGGGAAGTGCGTCAGTGATAGCATCATGGATGCGTACTCTTTGTCTGCGGGTAACAAGGTACCTATGGAAGCAGTAGAGGTTTCAAAAGGAAACACCTGGTGCTTGTAGTTTCTGCAGTAAAATATCATGTCTAACGCTGTCAAAGGCCTTTGACATGTCGAGTAACACTAGAGCTGAGATCTTTTTATCATCAATTGCCTAGAACAGGTCGTCTGTAACAAAGAGAGGGGCCGGCACTGAGTCTCAGTTGAATGAAGCTTACGGTTACCACTTCGAGTTTTAGCGAATATATTGTTTGCTGTTAGATAGTCGACAAATTGTCCATAGGTGAATCGTTCAGATACCTTTGAGAGAATAGGCAACAGCGAAATTGGTCGATTGTTGCCCGGATCTTCATAATTACCCGACTTTAGAATAGGAGTTACCTCGGCAATTTTCCATGCCCTTGCAAACGTTCCAGTATGAAAGGAATAGTTCATAATACTTGCGATTGACGGAAGCGCCCCGAATTATAGTTAGAGTAATTCCTGATGGTAATAGAGGAGGGCTTAAGTCTATGCGTTTTTAGTGTTAAGACGAAGTAAATAAGATGATGGTCACTTATATAACAGGCGAGGACATCGCTGAGACTCACAATGCTCTTATTTGTAGTCATGATGACATCAATGAGGGCTATAGTGGTTCCCGTGATCCTTGTAGGTTTATCGACTATCTGGTTTAGATACCTTGAGATAAAGTCCCGCAATGATTTAGTCTCAGGGTTAGAGGCTAGCAGGTTGCAATTTAGGTCTCCAAGTATAATAATATCCAAGTCCATGAGTAATGCATCAACAAAGCTCTTAGCAAGAGTTTCGAAGCCGCAGCTAGTTGGTGTATCTAGAGGTCAATAAGTGTTACAAACCAAAAATGACTTACGACTTCTACACTGTACTCTCAGCCAAAGCTGTTGAAAACCATACCTCAAGCCAGTGGCAGGTCATCCACTTTGAGGTTTAACTTAGCATAGATGCATAAACCACCTCCCTTTTTGGGTGATCCGCGATCTTGTCAGAAAAATTGATAACCAGAGATCTCAAGACTCGTGTCACTCACGGTTAAATCTGCCCACCTTTCAGATATCGTAAACATATCAAACTTGTTTTGTAGAATCGTATCTTTGGCAAGGCAGAAATGCACTCTTGATTTCAAGGAGCGGACATTCAGATAAGCGACTTTGACGTTTGACTTCAGTTCCTTCGGTATATCAAGCATGGTCGAGTTAGTTCAAGGGCACCCAACGAGCAACTTAAGTCAAAAGCTATTGAGAGACTTTTCTAGGCTGCTTGCAATGTATAAAGACTATCTAAAGAGATGTTTTTATCACCTTGAAGAATTTGATCTGTTCGGATATCTTAGCTGAAAATTGACGTGTTCGATAACTTTAGGGTATGATCTCTTCATTTCAGAAATTTCTAGCTGAACGCTACCCTCTAAGAACTTCCAATCGAACCATTTGCTCTTCCGAAACTGCTAGGCGACCCTTTTAAGTGCCAAAAAACGTAAGGGACTACTTTTCCCTGGTTGTGAATCTTTTAGGTGAAGTTTTAGCAAAGAAATCTGTAGCTGTCTGGCAACGTGGAACCATGGGCGCCCCAAGCTCAGTGTGAGTATGGCCCGCGGCAAAAATATTAGGATTTGTATGGGAATCCCAATAAAAAAGCCTAAGAAGATAATTATAAAAAAAAATTCTCAATTAATTAAAAGCCTAACCTTATTACCAACTTGGGTAACTTCCCTCCTGTGTGGTTATTTTCCAGATCCAACGCAATTTGACCATTTCTCAATTTCGTGGTTGGCAACGGTATAATAAAATCTCAAGGCTGGAAACTAAATTTTCAGGTACCACCAATTCGAATCAGATAAAATTTTCCCACGGTCACAATTCCACACCACAATCAATCGACAACGATTGAACTTTCATCTCAACCCACCACCTGCGAGCTACCTCAGGAAAACGAGCTTTCGAAAGGTTCTCTTCCATACCACAGTGGCCACGGCTTCGACAGTTGATAACGAACTGAGCCTTACCGGGGTGGCAGACCGAAGTATTTCTTTGTTCCCGTGGGTCCATACATGACATTGACTCAGTCGTGTCGTCCAGTCACAGTCACGGCTCCTTCCTGTTGACAAACTTCAAAAACACATTCCGGAAGCCGGAAAGCGTTGAAAGATGCGAGAATGAAAGCCTTAGTGAACAAACGTTGGGGCATTCATGCCGCTTTTACTAGTTAATAGGACTTGTACGTAGTAGGCTCATTGCTATCGCAACTGTATTTATCAAGCCTTCGAGGAATTAACACTACTTTACCTTACAAGCAGGTAGGGTAACCCTACTGCTAGGGTTACCCTAGCGGGAGGGTCAAACATAGCCCGGGTTTACAAGCAAAATTTCACAGGTAGGGCTACCCTACCACCCGGGACAACTTTGCGTGCTTGGTAACCGCCAGCATTGCAAACATAACGGAAACCGCTAAAAAGTTGTCCCGGGTAGGCGAGTTGTCCCCAAGGCAGCTAGGGTTACCCTAGAGCTAGGGTAACCCTAGCACTTACATAGGATTACCCTAGCGCCAGGGTAACCCTAGCTGCCTTGTAAACACGTCGTTGAAAAAAAGAAGAAATGTCTGAGTGCTAGGGTAACCCTCTTGTTAGGCTAACCCCAGCACTAGGGTTACCCTACCTGCTTGTAAACAGGGCCTTAGGCTGACTTCCTTCCTGCGCTGCATACAAGTTAAATAAATCGATATTTTCTGCCGATAGTACTCCTTCCCAACAAAGGAATCTGGTCTTTCCTCGGGTCTTTTCGCACTTTGAGCATCTGTCGCGATACATTCAGTTACGTTGAGAAATAAAGCTAAAAAGTATAAAACCTGACTCGGAGCAACTTCAGAGGTGTTGCTTCCCCGAGCAAACTAAATGGACTGCTTACAAAAAGCGTAAAGAAAGAAAATTCCCGCCAACTAAAATCACCCATGCAAAATCGTTCCCCGTCATTTGAAGTTTAAATAGCTACCTTCAACTGGCAGAAGCTATATAGAACGATCGAAGAAGGTTAAAATCACCGCTTCCAAAGCCATCTTTGTTCACATCACAGCGCGCAGTCTGGAAACTGGATACTACAATTTTCAACAGCCAATCAGACAAAAGTCTCCTTTGTTCCTGCGATCTGTTCATCAAGCTCTCGAGAGTTCATTAGTCGACCAGCAGGTAAGTTTTTATATTGCTATTTTGGAACTGATCTATAATGTCGAATTCTATCAATCACTGGACCTATTCATCAAGGTCATGCTCACGAACGAAATAGTGACATCTGCAGGGGAGGACAATGCTCTTTTCTGAGTTTTTTCAGCACTGTTGTGTGCAATTATTATTCAGGAATCACACAATAATTTATATAAACAGTTTATGACAGATACAAGAGAGTTATGCATTTGTAGCTTTATTATGTGACAAATCAAATACAAGTATTACTATTTTGATGAGATGTTAAAGCTCCTAGAAGTGACTTCAAAACAATTCCCTAAGGCTTTACCTTTTAGATGCTCAGAACTCCTAATAATAACCTACAGTTTTAAATATGTTATGCAGCTTCTAAAATTAATTAGTGATTTCCTTGTATTTTTGTTCTCTCCAAGAAATGCTAATTTATAGGACAAAGAAATCTCTTCACAGATATGCGAAATTATCGTCGTTACCTCTTACCAATTTTCTAGTTCCTGGTTCTTGTTGACCGTCCAAAGAGCAATATCAACATAACCATTTACATTTCGTTCTTAGTGTTCACACAATGACCAAAATCCAGAACAAGAGAAAAAGTAAAATACCCTGAACATCGGGGAGGCTGTTTGCCTTTACTGTCAGTGTTTCATTTTCCTTTGATTTACAATGTGATAAATCGTTAGCTATGTAACTTAAAAACCTTCCTCGTAATTTTAGTTGACTTTTGCTCAATGGTTGTTTGTTGTATGGTTGTTCAAATAAAGCTTCTTGTCGTTGCTGTTGTATTTCGTTTATCCCCTCGCAGCATGTAACTTGCTATTAGCAACCCCTAGTTATATAAGATAGACCAGTTTATTTTAAGCGTGGAAACCTTACTCATTATAAGCCTCGTGGTTTCCTTCAGGTTTCTCGCCATTTATTTTTTTCTTAATTTCATTTCAATTTCATCTTGAACTGAAAAATGTTGTATATATGGCAAATAAATAAAATCTATCTATCTATATATATATATATATATATATATATATATATATATATATATATATATACGGAAGAAAAAAACACATAAACTACAAGTTCATTCCTACAAGCCTGTTTCGTGGTCGCCCACTCATCAGGGGATTATATATATATATATATATGTATTGTATCTACTCGTACACATTGCTTTCTTAGTTTTAGGTAACTTTCTGGCAAATTCCGGCTGAAGAAGAAAATCAAAACGCTTTACAAAGATCCATAGATGTTACACCGATCATATTGCCATTGTCAAGTTCTCTTTCTTTTCCAATCCTCTGGCTTATCGAGAAGAATTGTTGAGCATCGCTAATGTTTTCTGTAAGTCGACAGGAACTTACTTAATATTTCCTCGAAATAAAGTGGCAATTGATGATGAAGGTACTTCTCAAACACATTCTCAATAGCCTGTAGCCAAGGACAGACATTGGTCTGTAATTGGAATTGGTGGTCTTTCTGGAATATAAGAGTGTAAGTTATTTCGCATGTCATGTATTGCTCAGTTTCAAAAATCTATTTTCTTAACATGTTTTTCCTTGTTCTGTTCCCCCTGGAGCACCTTGTATTCTTAGAAGTGTGTAGATAACATGCAAGATTTGAACATACGCGTAGATGAAATATCATTTTTATGAGCCTTGCATTGTGGGTATTGAGATTTGAAAGAGTATTTTAACCACGAGTAAAAGCACTTGAAACTGATGATATTTGACTACTAAGCAGCCAAACTCGACCATAAGACACCCTAAGTTTACTTAAAAGCACTCAGTGAGAAAATAACAGTGAAGCTCTCAGCAGCTATACTTTGCAAATAAAAGGCATGGTTCAAATAAATGCATTGTCTATGAACTAAAAACATTATTTCAGAGTGTTTTACTTGCATATACATTTATTTTAATTTGTACGTTTTATATAGCAATAACTTCGTATATTCTGTTGAATCGAATTCTGTGTATGATAAATGCTGTTTACAGGTTCGTAAAATGGGTCTTTTAGAGACCTTCTCTTTATTAATTGGAAAGCACTCCGACCCTCTCCACTTTGGATTTTGTGGCTGCACACCAAAAGAGATAGCTTTTACGTTTCGTAAGAGAGGAATAAGAGCTTAGTCACCCTTCGTAAAGCAGGGGCCAATGACCCGAAGCCAGGGCCCAGACTGTTGAAATAACGTAACTTAAGGCTGGCAGTTACTGGTCATGGGCTTCTTAGTGCCAAAATATGATCGACCTTTCATGTTTAAACTGAAGTTTAAATTGGAGTGCAAGTTCTGAGTAAGCGCGTGCTCTTCATGGAAAACGTAAGTCGCGCAGTCGCAATTGAACTCCAATCTTACGTTTGCTTAGTACGTTGTCTTGATCTGACTTCTAGTTTTGGCTTGGCTAACGCACACTCTGAGAAGTGTAAGATAATCCACTTTTTGTTAAAATAAGTCTATTTTATACAAAACTGTCGAAGTCTAGGGCTGCATCAGTTTTGGTTTTCCTTCTTCAGAAAGTCACATGATTGTTACCTTACCATCCTTGAAGTGTAATTTAAGAAACTTTTTACCTGTTGCATCAAAAGCGCGCAGTTTCTCTATGTTTGCAATAACAAAAAGTGCTTTGTTTATAGCTATCACGCTAGTTCACAGGCTCCCCGTTTTTAATAATCTGAAAGAAACAATTCAAGCTTAACAGAAACGTGATTAAGAACCCAACTGGCACGAGGCAACCCGTCGGCTTTTTACAAAGCGATTTGAATCCGGAACAACTGGAAACTCCGGTTGCGAAAAGGACGTACTCAGTAAATATATTACAGTCCTCAATGACAATGGCTAAATGCATATGAAACCACAGGGCGAAGTAGAAGGTAGCCTGCGTTCTGAGAAAAGCGTTTTCGAAAAAAGCGACGAGCTGGAAGGTATTTTTTGTCTGCCTGCAGTGCAACCGATGAAGATAGCCGAAGAACTGATGTTTTTACAAACGCAAATGTGTTCCTAGTCTAAGAAGTCCATTCTTCTCAATCAATGTATGTATATACTAGGCAATCGTTTATGCTCCTTCAATCACGACTGAAACTCGACTTATTTGGTCCTCCAATCTTGACGGATTGATGACTGCTTGGGTCAAGAAAACCTGATGTTCTATTCTCTTTCGCTTCGCTCAGCCGAATAGAAAACATTTCTATTATATGCATAGAAGAGACAAGTAACAAACAAATAGTGGAGGAAGCCCCCAGAAATGGTCGAGTTTATTTACAAAAAACTGAGCTGGGGACACACTGGATACAGGTTACAAGCCAAGGAATATAAGAAAAGTCATACGCTATTTAAAACGACAATAAAAACAGTAAGGAAAAAACAGCCTCGAGTAAACTGGTCGGCGTCAAGTGGTGTGACATTCATAAGGAGTGGTATATAAAGGCCTAATCATCCCAATGGGAACTAATACCAAGCAACCTAATTAGACACCTAAAAGAAATACATTTCAATCAGAGATCGCTGACGAAATCCATTTGCTTCGAAGGCGACATGCAAAACTGTCCATCGATAAGCTTTATCTTTAGTGCGGTGATTTCATTTCTGTTTCATTGTATTCTACTTCATGTAGCGTACTTCCGTGGCAAGAACCAAATCGGAAGCTCTTTCTGAAAGGAAACAAGAAATGGGCGTGGGATGGAACAACTTTAGTAACAGAACTCCGACTTAAACGCTTTGACTTAAACCAGGTTTTCACTAACGACTAAAGCACAAACGCAAGCATAAGAGCGCTTATTCAACCGTGAAAACTGGACTCACGCAAGCATAAGCGAAAGGATCCTTTTTTCCCTTTCCTTCTGCTTGCGTTCGCTTCCTTTGTGTGAAAACGGGACGTAGCGCAAGCACAAGGAAATTTGCTACGTCTAAACAAAATGGCGGAGGCATTATCATGATTTGTTTTTCATAACTTTCATATCTACAGTTTCATATTAAACAGGAGTATTTCAACGGTTAAGCCTGGTTTTCACTAGCGACGGAAGAACGAGATCAAGCATAAGAGCGCTTACTTCACCGCGAAAACGGCAAGCGCAAGCGCAAGTACAAGGATCAAGATTATTCCTTTTCCTTGTGTTTCTTTCGCTTGCATCGTGTGAAAACAAAACGCAGCATAGGAACACGGAAATTTGCTACGTCTGAATAATTAAGGCACTCGTTCCAGATTTCCCGCGTCCGGGCATTTGAACAAAACGGCGGATGCCGTGGTTGAGTTTTATGCTTTTGTCGAAGTTCGTTTTCACTAGCATAAGCCACTTATGCTTGTGCTTGTGCTTGCGTCGAAAATCAGACTTTAACAGGAGCCTATAACCAGGAGCGATCAACAGCCCTATATTCATGTCTTAGCGTTTTCACAGACCTATTTACTTTTAGCTTGAATTTCCCGCAATGAGACTCCCGCAAGAGCCCGATGACAAATCAAAAGAAACCTACTTGACGTCAAAGCGTCACCGAACTTGAACTGCCTTTGCTTTTCGCCAAAAAGGTGGTCTAAAAATAGATCGGCCTGAAAAAATTCCGTGACATGAGCTTAGTATGGGAGTCGTTCGCTCCGGGTCATGGGCTCCTGCGGCTAATGAACACTTTTCCGCCACTTCGAAAATTAATAAAATAAGTCGGTTTTAATCTAGACATTTCATTAGTATCTACATAACCAACAGAACATTGCATTGCAGCTTGGGGATACGAATTTTATCTTATCGTGCTTATGGTATCTCTCATTCGTTCGCTGTGCACACTCGTGACAGACACTATCAGCACGAGAAGGTAAAATTCGTATCCACGTGCGCCCGCGCTCGGCCAGGTGATATCCTCTATATAACTGTAATAAAGAAAAGCAATCACTGCATTGTACAGTACAGTAACCAAACCAGAATCCACAGATGTTTACTGAAAAAAGGAGAAACAATTACATAACAAAAGAAATGTTTTTCTTTTTAATAGGGAGTTTAAGATATGACGACGGATTCGGTGACGACAACGCCACAAACAATAAGATAATTGATTAACGGAAGAAAAAATCCGTGCTGCATTTCGGCACGTATTTTTGGACATATCTTTGGAGTACTCTGCATAAAAGCGATATCAAATCACCAAATTTGAGGTTCTGACGACAACCGTTGATTATGTGAATGTGAACCTTTTATTCTTCTTGTTTTTATTCTGAAACCGCTCCTTCCAATTCACTTTTAGGATTCTTCGTCATCCTTGAATGACGTGAACGAGGCGGAATAATCGCGAAAGACTTACCACAGTGCAAAGTCATATTTTGGGGTGATGCTATCGTCGACGTCGACGGCTTAGATTCTAATATTTCCGCAGTGACATCAAGCGAATTATACACTATACGTCTTAACATCACTTATTCATGATATACTCAGCAAAATATTGCGTTTCTGATTTATCAACGACGAATATGGAAACAAAGCGATAAGGTGATTTTGCTGAGTATATAATAAATTAAAAAATCGTATGAAGTTGCTGATACAGTTCGTGATTTATGGTCACTCTTGAGGTTTTGAAAGATCACAAGTGCACTCGCCTACAGCAATTTTGAGAAATTTCAAACCATCAGTCGTGCTCATAAATCACGAAATACACTCGCGATCATACGATTTCCTATACTTACCGATATTTGACATAATTAATGGCGCCAACAAGAATGGTAAGGCCGAGCAATGTTGTGACGACCACTGCAGTAGTTTTCCATGCCCCTGAATACATAAATCATAAAAGGTTAAAAAATGGATATGATGTTCTTTTTCTTGTCCTTGAATTTGGCTTGAATGATTTAATTACTTTTTGCTATCATCAGTTTGATGCTATGGGAGGTATGATTGTAGCGGCCGCTGTTATCTCATAATTAAGTGAAGTACCGTCGTCCGGGTAAGTGTAGTCTTGAGAAGTGAATGAAGGGGTAGTTTCTAAAGAAACTGTGGTGCTGCGTCGGTGGGGAAGTAGTATACAAAAATTTGGTTTTATCAACGGAGTTGATAATGTAAATTGGCCACCGTACAGAGATTCTAAAAGCTGACGTTTCGAGCGTTAGCCCTTCGTCAGAGCGAATCGAGGGATTATGGGTTACGTGTAGTTTTTATAGTAGAGTAGGAGCTACGCTATTGGTGGTAACATGGCAACGTGAAAAATAGGAATATATTAGTTAAATGAAAAGCGTTCGTTAATACAATGAGGATTAAGGGTGCCGATTTGAAAGATGAATTTTTGTTCCAGATTCTTGCGGCTTTCCGTCGTACCTAGATGTAGGGAAAGGCCGCAGATAGCCATGTGTTTTTTGGAGTGGTTAGGCAGATTGAAATGGCGAGCGACTGGCTTGGATGCATCCTTGTCATTCTTCTCAACATCGCGAAGGTGTTCGCGGAATCGGTCACCTAGTCGTCTACCTGTTTCACCAATGTATAATTTATTGCATAACATGCAGGTTATGCAATAAATGACATTTGTGGAGGTACATGTGAAACGATCGGTGATCTTAACAGATCGCTTAGGTCCCGATATCTTGCTAGTGTTAACAATGAAAAGACAAGTTTTGCATCGTGAGAGCGCGCATTTGAAAGTGCCGGGTTGCTCGTTAGTTTTGAGCGCACTTCTAACTAAAAAGTTGCCTACGTTTTTGTCGCGTTTGAATGAAATAAGTGGAGGTTGCGAAAAGATTCTACCAGTCTCGGGATCATTTTGGAGTAATTTAAAATTACTAAGAATGATGCTTTTGACTGCGTGATTATGAGGATGGAAAGTGAGGGTGAATGGAATTCTGTCATTCTTATCTTTTTGTGACGTTTGTAGCGATGACTGTCGATCAAATTGTTGGGCGCGATGATGGCCCGCTTTGACCACAGAGACAGGATAGCCACGTTTTTCGAAGAACTGGCACATCTCCTCTGATTTGCCGGAAAAATCGGAGTCATCACTACATAGACGTCGAAGTCTAAGAAATTGAGAATAAGGGATGGAGTTCTTGACATGTGATGGATGTGACGATGAATACAACAAATAACTGTGTGAATCAGTAGGTTTGTAGTGCACACTAGTACATAGCACGTTGCCTCTAATAGAAACGCTGATATCTAGAAAAGCCAATGAAGTTTCCGAAATTTCCCAGGTATATTTAAGAGCCGGATGAAAAGAGTTGACGGAGGTTATAAATTGATCGAGTTCTTCTCTGCTGGATGAAATAGCGCCGATGCAGTCGTCGATGTAACGGCCGTAGAGTTCAGGTTTGGGGCCGTTGTACTGACTAAAAAATTGGTGTTCAACATATCCTACAAAAAGATTGGCATAGCTAGGTCCCATTCTTGTGCCCATCGCTACACCATTAATTTGTTTGTAATAGTTGCCGGCGAATGAAAAACAATTAAGCGTTAAAACTAGTTCGGCAAGGCGGAGGAGCGTTTCCGAGCTAGGTTCTTTGACAGTGCGTTGATCGAAAAAGTGTTTAAGTGCTTGAAGACCTTCGCTATTAGGAATGACTGTGTATAGAGATGTAATGTCCATGGTGAAAATAAGTTTGTCTTGGCCGGAGAAATTGAAATCGCGGAAAATTTGTAGTGCGTGTGTACTGTCTTTAATGTATGATGGCAAAGATTTGACGATAGGCGTCATAATCCTGTCTAAGTAGCTAGAAATGAGTTCGGTGGGGCAACTACAGGCAGAAACGATAGGGCGACCTGGGTTGCTGGGTTTGTGAATTTTAGGCAAGAAGTAAATGCACGAAGTTCTAGGGCTGTTGATGATGAGATTAGTGGCAGTGTCCGGTAATTCCTGATTAACTATAAGATTTTGAATGGTGTCTTTGACAAAAAGACTGTTGAAGGACTGAGAAGGACTGTTTGGGAAGGCATCGATCGACTGACGTTTCGACAGCCTGAGCGGAAGACATTTTCAGAGTTAAGTCAAGATGCTGCAGATGTCTTTCGGTCAGGTTCCTCATGTCCTTCCCAGGACTACACTCACCCGGACGATCGTACTTCACTTAATTACATGGCTCCTGGGTTCAAACCATGTATGATTTTACGGTAGTCTCATCTTGCATCATTAATTTTTTGCCCCTTTCTGAGAACAATGAAACAACAACATAAGCAATGCGTTCAGCTCCCAAAACAATACAAAGGATATCTATCAGAATTACGGGCTTGCTGGTTTGCGGACTTGCACCACCATCGCTTTATGGCCTGGAGCTTTTCTCTAGCGTACCGGCATTAGCAAAAGCATACATGTCTACCCGCAAATACGCAAGTATATCTGTAACACGAGCATAAAAGCCCGTATATCTCACTTGACAAGAAATAAACGAGTTTGGCCTTATGCATCTCCTTGACCACTACACCAATCTGACTACGTTCAATCTCCCCCTCTCACTGCCCCACAAAAACACTTTCATCAGGGTTCCATTATGTCGGCTCGTTTATACCCTACCCACCCACCTACTACCCACCTACCTATCTACTACCCCACCTACCTACTACCCACCCAACAGTATTTATGAACAAGTATCTTGAGAGGGGAACAGCTACTCATCCCATACCAAAGAAACTGGATTTTTGGCGTAAAAGAGTTATATGGTTGGACGGAACATGAGATAAGATTGGCCGATTTTTGTTCCTGCCACTTACACAGAGAAACCAGCCGCGAAATGCTATCGCAATACTTATCTTATGAATAAAGTGATGTGGTGAAAGTAGCATTGATCTTGTCGAATTTGATGATGTTTCTGACATTACATGGTCAAAGAAAATGCATCGCAACTTCGACAAATTGTATGAGACTTAATCACACGGCAGCCATGTCAGTTGAGTCCCGAGGAAAAACTCTTGTTTTGCACCGTCGAAACTCGTTCCCAAACATATCAACTCGAGACTCAGGGTACGAAATCCATTGTCTATGGCCAATATGGCCGCCGCGCGAATAAGGCCCATTACTGAATTATAAAATAATTGGGATAGTACGCGCACTCTCATTGGCCAATAGCTGTGTTTAGATGAGAGTATGTAAACGCGGGCGTGACATCACACGAATTTTGATTGGTTATGCATTGTCAGACGCGCGTTTTGATTGGCTGAGGGGAAATAGGAACGGGTATGAATAAAATCTGACACAAACAGCAGTGATAAACGTATTGAACTTGTTCATTTTGATTATGACTTGACGTTTCGTATGTGCTCTACATACATTTTCAAAAGTAACCGTTGAAATTTAACACAGCTATTTATATATAACAAAGCCCCCTCATCCGCTTTGTTATATATAAACAGCTCTGTTTCAATCAAGAAGTAAAGCAACCAGCATTTTCCTTCATTTATCGAATTATTTTTAAGAAATATTTTATGACGCCAACAGAAAACGTTTTTCCGCGTTTACATCGGTAGCCTCGCAGCTCCTACAAGGTCTCACCTGATTGGAGACCACCCTTGAGGTTTAACAAAAGAACAAATAACAGAAACAATGGCCCTTTTGTTTTAGGCCTAGGGTGACAGAAACAATGGCCCTTTTGTTTTAGGCCTAGGGTCCATTGTTTCTGTTATTTGTTCTTTTGTTAAACCTCAAGGGTGGTCTCCAATCAGGTGAGACCTTGTAAGAGCTGCGAGGTGACCCGTTTACATAGCCTCTGAAAAAATTCCGTGACATGAGCTTAGTATGGGAGTCATGGGTTCCTGCGGCTAATGACACTTTTCCTCCTCTTCGAAAATTAATTAAATAAGTCGGTTTTAATCTGGACATTTCATTAGTATCTACATAACAAACAGAACATTATATTGCAGCTTGGGGATACGAATTTTATCTTCTCGTGCTTCTCTCATTCGTTCGCTGTGCACATTCGTGACAGACCCTATCAGCACGAGTAGGTAGTTTTCCATGCCCCTGAAGCACCATGGGTAAGATTTTTGGGGAATCTATCCACGCGAGAAATTTTGGTTATGACGTCAGCGTCAGCTCTGTCCGCTCATAGGTGTTTGATCCCTGTAAACTGTATACACCAATGACGATTTATATTGTGCTTTATGCAGAAGCATAATTATTTCCATATACACTATATCGCTTTCAGGGGTTACAAGCGCGAGCTCCGCTTTTAGGCTTGGCTAAATCTATATATTAGGCCTTGGCCTGTTCACTAGTGGCCTCCCATCAAAAGCAGATTGTCAAATTGTTAACTTCACTTGATGTACAAAAATAAAAAAAAGAGAAAGAGATTTTCTACCATTGCTACTAGAATCTCTGTTCAGTTCAATGGATTTAACACGTGATGCTGACGTCGTTGTTGATGAAGATGGTGCGATACATCGCTTGCACAGATCTGCAGGCATGATTGAAGAAATGACAGTTTTCGTAAGTGTTGTGGCACAGGCTTCACTCTTGCCGGTAGACGTTACCGCTGACTGGAATTGTTTGGAATAGGAAACTGTGGCAGAAGAAGTTTCGACAGTTTCACTTTCACTTCCTGTTGAGATCTCTGGACAATATGCAGATTTCGTCACTTCAGATGATATAGTTTTCGTAATAACTGACTAATCACAGACATTTAAAGATGTTGAAGCACTCATTGATGACTGAAACGATGCCGTTGTGGAGACTTCTTCCGTAATGGGGGTGGTGGCTGGTGATGAAATACTTGGATTTGCCACCCTGCTTGACGATGGTATGACATTCGTCACACTGGGGCACCTCAGGTAGCCTACATCACTTTGACAGTTAGGATCTGTAACAAAACGTTTTACAGTGACTTTTATCAAACCTCGGACCTATCCTTGCCTCAATATTTAAAATGGTTTGCAACTCTATAGGACACTCGCCATTCTAGCCTGAAATTAAAATAACATGGTTCGATCTTTGAGATGCAGAGATCTTCAGATCTACTCTATTAAAACCTTCAAGTCTTGAGGTGTTCAGGATTCTTGGAACAAATTGTACCCATTTATTTTGAATCTTTAGCACAAAAAAGTAGAAGTTGGAAATAGCATTTACTGGAAACTGGGTATTAAATTGCTTGGGGTGCACTTGAGAAGGTAAAGAAATTATTTGCATCATTGTTCGACGCCCAAAACGCACTGTTATCAGTTT
>NC_090869.1:50587537-50600037 GCF_036669935.1 Montipora foliosa | reverse complement strand
AATTGATTGCGGGAGAAAGGGTGTTAAATTCAGAGTTCTTATCTAGTAGAAAACCATTTAAGGTAAATAAATCTAAATCTTTGAAGCTTGGTAGACAATCAAGGTATTTTTTTGTAGGAAGGTTTGTATTTAGACCATTGTTGAACTGGCCATGAGAAGATATAACATCATAGGAATAATAAGGAAGCTCTCGAAAGAGAGCTTTGTCTAAAGAATTAATGGTTACTTAGCTCTGGTCCTTGACGAGACTTGAGGTTCTCTAGATCTCTAGTAGTCTTAATCGCGATAGGCCGAGAACCTTCGTTCTCCCTCAGCCAAATGGTGGAATTTTTGGCCCAACAATATGCGTAGCCAAACCTCTCCTTGAATTTTCTTGCATCGGACATCAAATACTGAAGCCGCGGAGAAAGATGATCAAAAATACCAACACTTTCCATAGAATCCTGCTCCCGGAGACCGATGCTTGAAGGAATGATTTTAGTTACCTCCCTTCGAAGCGCCATGACTTGATCACGGGCAAGACGTCTGGTAAACTTACAAACTATCGGCTTAGGTCGCCCTTCGGCGCCCGCAGCGTGGCGCGGTGTAACTCGGTGAGCTATGTCAATATCATAAGTCTTGATGTCCACTCCAATGGCACTAAAAATTTTTAAACAGAGTTGTGATGTTTCATAGGCACTTTCACGTTGTTTGAGCTCGGGAACACCAACCAGCTTCACATTATATGAGTAACTGTACTCCTGAGCAAGATCGATGGCCGATGAAAGTTCATTAACTTTGGTCAATAAATCGCTCAATGTTCTCTCAATAGCGTTCAATTTCTCCCCAACTTGCTTTCGAAATTTCGCTAAGTCATCGTACTCCTTGCTAAGACATTCAAGAGACTTCATTTGCTCGGCAGCTTCACTCGAACTTTCAACATGGCTGTCATCTCGCCTCGTCTTGAAAAGATCTTGCAATTGCCTCAACTCACCAAAGACGTCTTCAACTCTTTTCTTTAGCTTTTCATTCTCTGCTTTCAAAGACTGGACCGTTTCTTTAACCATTCTAGTGTCGAAAACTGTTTAGTGGTAAAATTAGACAAATAACTATGGAGCTCTCTCACACACGTCTGCACTCTGCGCGGTCTGCGCGGTCTGCGCAAACAATTCCAGCTGCGCGGTCTGCGCGGTCTCACTCAACCAAAGTAAGGTAAGACGATTTTTATTTAAATCGCTACATTTTCATAGGTCACAGAAACAATCGTTATTTTCCCCATACAAATCCTTATGAATATGCAAATCGCTCGCGTCACGTAACAATGCAAAAGTCATCATACAAAGAGCTGCTCATATATCGAGCTTGGGTTACCTGTGGTATTTTAATATTTGCATCAGAGTATGTAGATACGGGAAAACGTTTTCTATTGCTTTTATAAAAGAAGCCATGAACATTATAGTCGAAAGTAAGGTGAAATTTCGTTTTATTTCTTGACAATAGAAATTTGAAAACTTTGGTTACAGTACAATACCTCAACAGAAAAATTATAATCAATGCAATATGAATCATTTTAATACATTTATGGAAAACAATTATTAAAATGTCAACGTGATAGACATGTACATTAACATAGTATATTGTCATAAAAGACTCCAATGTCACATATACATATATGTGGAACAATGTCGAAAACTTCAACAATGTACTCATGACATAGTATTTTTCACCGTATCAGGTGTTAGTTTTCTACTTTGTGCCACATTGGGCCCTACCATAATAGGCAGATCAGTATTTTTCACTGTATCAGGCGTTAGTTTTCAATTTTCTGCCACACTGGGCGATTTAGTCTCATTGGACGTTTGTTTTAAATGATTTTGTGCCGCATTGGGGGATCATCAATTTGATATGTATTTGCCGTATCAGGTTGTTGACACAATTCAATCGCTTGGTTATGGTTTGATTGTTCGTCCATGGCTGTTGCTATCGTTGAGAAAAAGGATTCGATCAGGCAGATAGTTCACTCAAGGAAATCGTCTCATCATCGGGTATAGAGCGTTCTTCAAAAGCTTTTAGGTACCTTCGACTAGAATTCCGTAGACAGTTTCGGTTGTCCATGTCAAAATATGGCACGAATTATCACATAATAAAGCTGAAAAACTCATAAAAGCACACTGTCCTCTAGAAATGTCGCTAAAACGATTATCACCTTGATGAATACTTCCACGAGCGAAAAGAGTAGAATTTAAGATGATAAACTTTCACCTACCATTCCCAAATGCATCCAGAAATGCAGAGATTGACCATGCGCTCAATCGCGCAATCATTGCTACCGCAACGGACTACCGCTGATGACGTATCATATTGCAGGCGCTAAAATCATCCATCGCCCTCCCACTCACGAGATAGACTACTATCGTGCGACACAAGGATCCCACAACGGACTATAATAGTGTTGCTGCTGCGCAGCAATAACGAAATACCATTGAGCTGTGTGTCATATGACTAAATTGAGCCTATCAATATAGACCGTATTCACAAATGGTGACCAAGAAATTATTATTTTGTCTTTGTGCTAATCCTCCTTACAAGCCTCACTTTGGAGCAAAAATTCTTTTGAATTTTTTCGTGCTAAGGAGGCTAGAGAGGATGATTAACGACAAAAGAATAATTGCTTAGCCGCCATTTATGAATACAGTCTATGACCATGCTTACAGTCCGCAATAATATTTAACAATTATTCCATGAGCGCACGTTGGATATGAGATGGTAAATAGCCAACGAGGCGCGTAGCGCCGAGTTGGCTATAACCAGTCTCATATCCAAAAAGCGCGAATGGAATAATTGTTTTATTAAATTCCTTTAAACTCCAAAAGTTTAGAAAGTACGAAATACGAGCGAAAATCGAGCAAATCCGAGCGAAATCAAAAAAACTTGATGAGAACCGATGCGATGTCGTGTAACACCTTGTGGTCAGACAGACGCAGGCTCGTCACAAAAACAATTTACCTTTTCGCGTACTTCTAAACGTCGGAATTTAACCCAGCTGTCCAGAAAAACTTTTTTTTCTGCTTTCTTCAGAGAGAAATTTCGCTTTCCGGCGAAAAAACTTTTAGCTTGGCAACACTTTAATCAACCATTTACCATATAAGATCAAACCAAGGTATATGAGCTGATAGCCGAGATTGAGTGAACCAATCAGAGCACGAGAATTGCATTATCCCAGGTTGAGAATTTAATAACTTATATTATTAAATTCTCAACCTCGGATAATGCATTTCGCGTGCTCTGATTGGTTCACTCAATCTCAGTTATCAGCTCATATACCTTGGTTTGACCTTATATGGTAAATGATTGCGTTAAGCGTTGCTAAACTAAAAATGTTTTCGCCGGAATGCGAAATTACTCTTTGAATAAAGCCAAAAAGGAGAAAAAAGACTTTTTTGTGGAAAGTTTGGATCAATTCCGACGTTTAGAAGTACGCGAAAAGACAAGAAATGTTTTTGTGATGAGCCTGCGTCTGTCTGACAACAAGGTATTACACAACATCGCATCAGTTCTCATCAAGTTTTTTCGATTTCGCTCGGATTTGCTCGCTTTTTCCGCTTGTATTGCGTACTTCCAAATTTTTGGAGTTTAAGGAATTTAATAAAACAATTATTCCATTCGCGCTTGTTGGATATGAGACTGGTTATAGCCAACTCGGCGCTACGCGCCTCGTTGGCTATTTACCATCTCATATCCAACGCGCGCTCATGGAATAATTGTTAAATAGTCAAGTGCAATATTCATCCCAATGTCCCTTGTTGACAGACGGAGGATGAACAAATGAATTTTTCATTGTGATTCTCTGACACCTGTAATCTAGATTCTACCCGTTAGAGCACATTTCGTTTCTACCCTCAGGCTTCACTATCATCTTGAGTACTTTCCGGTTTTTGTATTGTACACTCGAGTTCCCTTTTACGCTTGCAATGACCAGCCTCATTTTCTTGTGTCATTGGATTTTTTCTTTCATCTCAGTTTCCCTTTTTCCTTTAACTGTAATTCATAAGTTAGTCGATTCGTGGGATGAGTTAAATGATCCGTCTTATGTGAGGAAAACGATTAAATGATTAAAAGTGGATCGGGTTTTATGCGTCCAAGATATTTTATTTAGAAAAAAATTACAACATTGCGCGGCTTTTCGACCTCGCATCTACGTGGCATCGGTTCTTCCTGGCTTCTTGGCTTGCGGTGACGGTGCTACGCGCTTGCGAGGCTATGTGGCTAAGTTGTTCCGTGAGTTAATGTGTAAGCGACTATGCGGGCAATGCGGTTGCGTTATGCGGTTGAGGTGCTAAGCGGGTACTCCACTATGGAAATACGTCACTAAGAATGCACACAACACTCAAAATAATGTAGGTAGTTGTCATTTAAGTAAAATACCTATTTCTATGAGAAAAGGGAGAAAGGTCTTCAGTGAAATTCATTTTACAGAGAGAAACGTATCGTAAGTTTTAAAATGACTTATGCCATTAACTTTTACTAAAAACACAACATTTTCAAGTGACTTGAAATGTAATTTGTTCTTAGATTTCATCGATGTGAAGATTGCTAAAAGTTTTTGCTTCATTATGTATGACAGTATACTTTTGAAAATATTTCTTACAAAATTTCATACATTATTTCAACTGTAGAATGATGAAAATCTATTATTTACTTATTCATTGTTGTGTCATGTAAACAGGCAATAAAAATGGCAACTGGTTCTGTTCATTCGTTTGATCAATCTCCTCGTGGAAGAGTTTGCTCCATATCTTGGGGAGATGGAAGGGAAATGCGTGGATATTTCTTGGCCACCTGCTGTGTTCCCCCACCATAACAGAATGTGTAATCTTTCTTCATGTACTTTCTTGGGTTCCTTTCATGGTCTTGCAACGTTTCCTGACGTTTCTCCACAAGCAGTAAGGAGGTGCATGCGTCCCATCTATTGATCGTCCTGTGGAAGAATCGACGAAAATCATCGTTCTTCTTTTCAACACCTGGTAAGATACATATTATTATTTCCAATACCTCTAATTCATTTTTTAAAGCTGCATTCCTCTTAATCCTTTCCCTCCTATGAGTGACTATAAATTTTACTCTGGCTAATGCCAGGCAATGTTACTTGTCAAAGGAAGACACCTTGTGAAGGAATAAACTAGTTAGTAGTAACACCAGTGTTATTACCTGTCCTTCTTGTGGACTAAACACCAAATGCATGAGTTGTTTGATGTTGCACCTTTCATGCCCAGTGCCACGAGAAGAAACTGTTGAGAAGAAAAAGGCTATTATTTGTTTGAAATAAATAAATTCCTTGCTACAACAGAAGGGAATATTACAAGCTTCATTATTTTTTTTAAGGACACAATCATTCTCATGTTCAAATTTAATGTGGAGAAAATTTTCCTTTTCCTACATTTCCTTACTTTGTAATCACCTCCCAAGTGGAAGTGTAGATTTATCTTCTTGCCATCAACAATCACATATCCTTGGTCCATGAGCTCATTGACTGCTTCACACACATTCTTGAGGCCATTTTTTAGCGTGTCGTAGTTCTCTGGGCCTTTAACAACTGCAACAGTGTGGTTACCTAAATAAGATATCAAAGTGTAAGAACAAAATATGATTGTAATGTACTGTAGGAACACAGAGATGAATGATAATTATTAGTAATTGATATACTGTGGTATGGAGGTGTAAAATGAACTCATACCTGCACTTGACAGCATATTCTGGCCCTCTTCCTGCAATGCAAAAGAGCACACAAACAAGGAACTAGAATGGGACATTCGTGCCCCATCCCCAGATACTTTAATTTTCACGGTAGGCTCATCAGCAGCTGAATTCTTTAACTGCAATCAAATGCAGAACAAAAAATGTTATCATTCAAGTTATGAGTTTTGTTTTAATTTTAACTGATAAATGTGTATCTTTCACCTTTTTATTATTTTTTTCTTGAATTCCTTTTTGCCAAGTCTGGTTTTATAACACATGTTTTGGAAGTCTTTCATATTGAATGTGATGACATATCCTTTAGGGAAAGTGCTATATACTACTTACATGTGTTCTTAATTCCTTTTCTAGAAGAAGATTGAAGGGAAGTTCAGCTCCTGGACACTGCCCTGGGGTCTTTCTTACTTTCCACTGGCCATCTGAGGATTGTTGGCAGGCTTTGATTTGGTAACTTCTTGGTAGTTTTGGTTCTTGCTGGGATAATTCATGGTATGCATCGTGGGAAATGGAGGACTTGTCCATGATATAGAGGATGGCCATTACTTTTTGCTGTTCTTCAGGTGGAAGGTTGTGGTAGTGCTGAGATGCCTTTTCTAAAGAAATAAAAAGAAAAAGCCTATGTTTGTTTGTTTTTTACATAGAAATACTATGAACTTTCTGTTAGTCTTATTGGAATTCTTGCTTACCTTTGTTAATCATATTCTCGTTTTCACATTGATTAACTCCACTTGTGTCTATGTTGTTTTCTGATCAGAGAATGAAAGAAGAGTCTGTTATTGTTTGTGGGAAATAAAACCTAAAAATAAATTAATGAAAATACTGAGAAAGAACAATTTTGATTACCTGTCGGGGAGCCATTGATGTTGACTGTATGCTTCTGACCATTACCATCTCTCACCACAAGGGATTCTGGCATCAGACCATAAGTTTCAGCAAACCACACGGCCTCTTTCGTCTTATTCCTACGTGTCATGAAAAATGCTGTTAAGTACTGGCAAGATGCAACCGCGAAACGATAATTTAAAACAAAAATTAATTAGAACTCATCTGGCAGAACTTACTGGATTTGCAGCAGGTGTCTTTGTTGTTGTCTGTTGCCAACTTCGCTGAAACGTTTTCCCTCATGTCTGCAGCTGCCCACTGTAGCCTCTTTCATTTGCTCATACAATTCTGTCGCTTGCTCTTGGACCGTTTCGTTTAAGTGATCAACTTTTTGACTCAGCTCATTTACTATGTCGTAAGGCGAATGCGAAATTTCGGCGGGATAGATGGTCAGTTTTGTCCAAGTTTCGGCTTTCTTCTTATTCCTCCGCGTTCCATTTCTCTCTTCTTTAATTTTAGCCACGAAAGTTCTTGTTTTAGTTTTCAGTAAAAGAGAGACCCGATCAAACGCAGACTCCTCAAGTTCATAGCCATTCGCACGAAGGTTGCTCTGAATGACAGCGAATAGTTTCTTCAAGCTGCCATTCATGATCCTCCATTCCCATAAAACTTTCCCGTTAATTTGAACACAATAATTTGGATCGTTTCCGTTTTCAAACGGTGCAACTACATGCACAAGTAAAGGTTGGACCAGGGATTCTATGAGCTCTGAAAAGAGCTCCTGGTCCAAGTCAGTTACCCTTACATCAGACATCTTTGAAACAGTGTTGTTTATTACCGACCGCAAGCTGTGATTGCTAAGCGACTTTAAATTTCGCGCGCGACTGGTTTTTCTGCCTTGTTAGAAGTTTGTCGATTAGGCTGCTACAGATGACTGGTTTTCATCAATAACGTATTACTGCGTATTCTTTCTTCGTGGCAACCATTGCTTTCGCAAAGACAATGGCTTGACTCCGAAAACGCGCCAAGTTTAAACCGTATATTTTAAAACGCAAAAGTCTACAACTTATTCTGCTCCAAATTTCGAGAAAAAGCTATTAACGTGTAGGTAATACATGTGTATTAACTAATCTGCTCTATCATCTGAACATTTGTCCTTAGTTTGGCAGAAAATCGATGTGTAACTCTAATAAGGGTCTTTTTCCATACTGCCGATACCGCAAAAAGCCCGATTTTCAAAGCAAAAAGTCTACAACTTAATCTCGTTTCTTTCACTTAAAAATAGGCCACCATGATATATTAACCCTTTAAGTATAAGAATCTGCTCTATCATGTTAAAGAAATTGCATTTTTACGTCCAGAAAAGACGATTTTAGTCAGTATATCGCCCCTTAAACATCCATTTCCTTTACTATTTTGACGCTTTTATCGCGCATTCACGCTTGAATAGTCCGCTGCAATGGCTCATTGATATGCGTCGCACCATTTCGCCCGATGCTCAGGCTTCACTATCACCTTGAGTACTTTCCGGTTTTCTATGGACACTCGAGTTCCCTTTTACCCTTGCAATTACCAGCCTCATTTTCTTGTGTCATTGGATTTTTTCTCTCATCTCAGTTTCCTTTATTCCTTTAAGCTGTAATTCATAAGTTAGTCGATTCTTGGGAATGAGTTTAATGATCCGTCTTCTTTGAGGAAAACGATTAAATGATTAAAAGTGGATCGGATTTTATGCGTCCAAGATATTTTATTTAGAAAAAATTACAACATTGTGCGGCTTTGCGGTTTCGCATCTACGTGGCATCGGTTCTTCCTGGCTTCTTGGCTTGCGGCTATGGGGCTACGCGCTTGCGAGGCTATGTGGCTAAGTTTTTCCGTGAGTTAATGTGTAGGTGACTATGCGGGCAATGCGGGTGGCCGTATGCGGTTGAGGTGCTAAGCGGGTGCTCCACTATGGGGATACGTGACTAACAATGCACCCAACAGGTAGTTGTCATTTAAGTAAAATACCTATTTCTATGAGAAAAATGGGGAAAGGATTTCAGTGAAATTCATTTTACAGAGAGAAACGTATCGTACAATGGAAGCGTCATGACTACTGCAATAGTGGATGCTAATGAAATGTCTGATAAGACAGAGGTGCATATCGAAAAGATTGTAACTTGTCCTTTTCAATAAGCCACTTTTAAATACAATATTAGCAATCGACAGAACTTCATTATGAGAACGTGCGGGTAAGAAAAAAAATGTACATACATTACATAATTGTGTTTCTCATTTGCCAAACACGGGGGAACATTTCATGTGAAATAAAGTCTGCATCATGAATTAGCCACTATTAAAAATACCATAATACTCTTTGTTTGTCCCTGCAAAATTTTGCGTAAGCATTGCTTTTATTTTCTCTTGGGACAATTATAAGTCCAAAAAGAAACTGGAAACAATGCTTATGCAAACTTTTGGAGGGAAAAACAAAGAGTATTATGGTATTTTTGATAGTGGCTAATAAGTGCACGCTTGATTGCCGTTCTGAATGCTATCTTTGGTGAAAGCGCGATCGATACTCTGCTTGAATGCAAAAATCTGAGGCCCACTGAATGTCACGGAGACCAAGCTGAGGGCAACCTTACTTGGAGAAGCGATATTGATAAATTAACCAAGAAAATTGCTTCTGGTATTGGGGCCATAAAGCGAATCAGGCATCTTGTCCCCTATGGGACCTTACATTCTATTTATCAGGCCCTAGTACAACCTCATTTCAACTACTGCAATATTGTTTGGGGAAACTGTGGAGTAACTTTGCAGGACAAACTGCAGAAACTACAAAACAGAGCAGCCCGTGTCTTGACCTACTCTAACTATGACGCTGATGTCAACAATTTGTTTGAACTCTTAGGATGGAAATCCCTAGTCTCTCAAAGGCAAATTGAAAGAGCAACAATGATATTTAAATCCCTACAGGGACTAGCACCTGAGTATCTCTGCTCGAAATTTGTCCATCGCGACTCTGGTTATTGTTTGAGAGACTCTGTGAATAAGGTAAATGTTCCGCAACTGCGCGCGCACAAACTACTACAAAAACAGCTTTAGCTATAGTGGCGCAGTTTTGCGGAATAGTTTGCCATTAGAACTAAGGAAAGCAGAGTCCCTCAATCAATTCAAACGACTAATTAAAGAGGTTATCTAGGCCATTATTCCAAACATGGCATTCATGGAAAGCAGCTTTTATTTTTTGATATTGAGTAAGATAGTTAAATGTAGTTTACATAGATTTATCTCATTTGTAAAAATATCCGGTAAGCTGTATAAATCTTGTATGTGTTTGATATTATCACAATCGCGAAGATGTTTATATAGAGCGCTTTCTTTGTCCGTGAGTGCATGTTCTTGTGTTCGGACAAACAGAGTTCTGTTCGTTTTGCCGATGTACGAAGAACGATACATGTACGATACAGCTTACCGGATATTTTTACAAATGAGAACATTTCATCTACTACTGTAATCAACATAGATTTATCTATACTCGGTTTTAAATTTTTAATTGTACATACGGTTTTATATTGCTGGTGGATTGTACCGTGGTTAAATAAAGATTAAATAAAATTAATAAAAGAAATAAATAAAATAAATAAGCCTTGGTAATGTCACTGTCACGTTTCTGCAGTTGCATGCTGATGCTCTGCTAGTGTTCAAAGTACAGACAAACACTTCACTTCAGTTTATCACCGTGATCATTTATCACTAACGACGTCACTTTCTTTGCAAAATCACTTTCGGGCAACGTCCGTGTTGACAAAAACGTCTCGTGCTTAAGCTCCCTAATATGAAACCATTGCAGTATCTCTTTTCACTCTAACCAACGCCCGCAGTATTATCGACCCGCAGCTTCGGCCATTGAAAATTCAACATACGCGTTCGTTTCAACTATCCTAGAGCAAAAGAGAAACTCTCGCAGTCTACATCCGAACTCGCTTAACTTCGGTAGACATCTGACTACCATCAAATTTAATGATGTGTGATGGGTCAAGTAAATGACATTCAGCAACAACAAAAAAATCAATTCCACCTAGTACAGGAACCAAAAACGTAAAAAGAATATTAGAAAAAAAGCCTTAAACAACCAAATATACAAAAAAAATCAAATACAAAAACACATGGTGCTCTATTTTGTTTTATACACAAACCAAAGTAAACGAATAAAGCGGCCGATCTCCCACGGTCAGTATTTCCAAGAAATGTCAACTTTAAACCTGACCGTTTCCTCAAAAATTTTAAGTAAAAGTAAATTCTGGTTGTGTTGCTGTGCTGATTGTTGAGGCTCCATTAGGGCAGGGAGGAGGGGGGATCTAAGTATCCCTTACATCCCATTAATTGTTGGCCTAAATATCCTGTATCCCCTTAATTCCTGTGTTTTGTATCTCTATAATGACAGTTCGTTATCCCGTTAATTTTCCCCTAAATATCCCGTATCCCTACGATTTTTTACCTAAATATCCCATGCCATGATAACCCCTAGTAAGGCCTCGTTGTTTCCATTTGCAAATTTAGTACCAGTAATAATAAGAGCTAACCTCTTTATGTTTTTTAATAAATAACTTCTAGTTAAATTACACATTTATCTTTCTTCTAATTTTTCCCCATTTTTCAACGTTTCCCGAAGTTGTTTATTAATTCGCTGTAACTGGACAATTTGTGTTACCTGTTTGTGCATCCCACGGATACGCGCTTAAAGGCGTCTTGTTTTGAATAGGTAAGACATGTAGGAAGCATTCTTTTGTACTTTTCGCGTAAACGTTTGGCAAAAATTCCATCTCCTCTTTTGAGCAGAAGGAGCTCCAAAAGAGCAAGAAACTGAATCAATTTTGTCGAATTTTGGTATTATCATCCACTCTGGATTTTGCATACCCACCAAGTGCAATCTATTTTCCTAAAAATATTACACGCGATACAATGCTTCTTAGAACCTTGCGGTTGTACTCGGACGAGACGAGAAGGCTTTTTTTGGAACGGCGCATCATCTCAAGTTTATACCGTAAAGTTCCGATAGTAACGACCCCCCGAAATGAACGTCAACGTCAACAAGGGGAAGCTTTATGCCACCATTCGTCCCTGACATCAGTTCACTGATGTAGCCACGTAAGAACTACCGCACACTACACCGCGCACTGGTGGCTCAGTTGGCAGAGCACCGGGCTGTCACGCGGGAGGTCGTGAGTTCAACTCCGGCCGGACCAACACTCAGGGTCTTTAAATATCTGAGGAGAAAGTGCTGCCTTTGTGATTACACCTGCAAATGGTTAAACTCTCTAGTCTTCTCGGATAAGGACGATAAGCCGGAGGTCCCGTCTCACAACCCTTGTTCATTAACTCTGTGGGACGATCCCACACACTATTCGAAAAGAGTAGGGGACAGTGTTCCCGGTGTTGTGGTCTGACCTTTCCAGCATGTGGTCGGCTTGACAGGATTAGCTTGAAGGGCTTCCTTGTGAATGAGACCACAATTGTGTATAACAGCCAGAAGGCAGGCTACTTAGTCAAGTGCTGGAGCCTTACTCAAACCTCAAACCTCAAACCAAACCTACCGCAAACCGGTATATTCGTATATATGTTAACAACAGGAACGTTTCCTCAAATTGAAATTGAAAACTCTATATAGTTTTCTAGATAGTTTTTTGTTGTATTTATCATTATTATCTTCTTTTTATGAAACGCAAACAATAAATATGGAATGTAAATAAAATGTTGTTAATTTTTTATTTCGGAAAAAAAGCTCGCGCCAGCTCTATTTGTAAACGATTTTTGTTCCCCGAAAGTAACGACCCCCCGTAAGTAACGAGCCCCGAAAGTAGCGACCCCCAAAGGGTGTTAATTCCGAAAGTAACAAGGGTCGCTGCTATCGAAAGTCTTCCGTAAAAGATTTCGGCTTGAAGAAGAGAGTCATCGTA
>NC_090869.1:50572537-50582537 GCF_036669935.1 Montipora foliosa | reverse complement strand
AGGATGGGCGACTTAGCGAAAAAGATTTTCCTGAGCACAGCATTTGGATCTGAAATTCAAATCACAAGAACTACTAGCAGAGCCAGCCCTAGTGAAGTACCTTCACCAGTTCCATGTCAGGTGTCGAGAGTTCTACACGCAGGAGCAAAGAAAAAACTCTTGCAAAGGAAACCCAACGCAGCACACCGCAAGTATATATAGAAAACTGGAGGACCAGCTGATTCTCAAAGCTGTCAAAGTTAAAGGACGTGATTGGCGAGCAGTTCTACCGTTTTTGAAAAGGAATTGGGAGTTCCTTGGAGAAAAAGGAGAGCTTTACCGAAGCTGCGACATCGGCGACAAGAGATTACATGGCCGCCTGAGAAAACGAGCCTCAACTTTGCTAGGCAAAGAAAAGGAGAAGTGAGTATCACTGCTGAAATTCTTAAATGTCATTACGGTTGCAGAATGGTCCCTCAAATTCGAAAAAAATCTCTCAAATCTTAAGTGACAATCCTTGACTGGACAACTTCTTTGTTCTTTGGCTAGTCACATAACCTTATCGTTTTATGCTCTTAAGACAAATTACGGGAACTCAAGTTTTACTCGCCTTTAGAGCTTCTGAGGTTTCCAATATTGATAACGAATGCCTGAACGTCAGTAGTGACATTGAGGAAACCTTGGCAAACATTAAACAACGAGACGACCGATACAAACTCGATGCAAATGAACAGCTTTTGGGGGCTGCTAGCGCTCCTGTGTTGCCAAAGGAATCAAGAAAAGGTCAAGAATTGATGGAGAGGAACACACAGTTATGCTCTATTTGATTATACTTGCCTTTGTTGACTTATCTGAAATGGAGAAATCCTGTCTTTTTTTTGCTGCTTTTGCTATTGCCCAAATAGAGCGGTTTTCAATTGAGTGTCGTAAAACCAAAACCAAAGTAATTACTTTGGCCAATCAAAAAGGACGGAGACAATCCCGTAAACCAATAAAAACTCCAAGTAATTACATGTAGCCAACACAAAGCGCGGGAAAATGTGCACACGCGAGCCACGATTGGTTTTGGTTTCTCTTTTGATTGGTTGAAAAGGTGGAGCGAGAAATTTCAACCAATCACTGAGTGAAGTAGTGCAAAACCAAAGCAATTCGCTAATTACTTTCGACACTCCATTGAAAACCGCTCTATTATAATGGGAAATGTGAACCAAAAAGGTCACCGCCGGTGAGTATAAGGCTCCTGACAATGTGATTGATTTGATTGATAGAAGGCTTCATTTCAACAGCCGATTTAGTTGTTCATATACATTCCTTTATGTTAACTTGAAATCGGCAAAGTTCCACTTCCGTAGGACTTCCGCTAAATCGGAAAAGCCTATTTGAAAAGATTCCCCCGCATTAGCCTCAATTGCAAGCGAGTTCCAGTCCAATTCTGAGAATACGAATATGGTCCATTGCGAGACTTCAAGTCATATCCCGTAAGAAGTGAATGGGCAATTGACCAGTCTACCACAGAGGGTCGTCAACTCTGGGCTAAAAAGAGTGATAAGCACGAACAAGGTGGAGAACCCCTCATATTTAAAGACACATAAAGTCCCTGTAGGCAGTTGCTCTCAACTTCGTTCCCACGGTTTTTCACCGCCGAGAATGGTGAAAAGCCCTGGGAACGAGTTTGAGTAGCTCTGCCTTTCATGCCTAATTTGTTGGCAACCTTTATACACGGTAAAGCACCGAGCCTTTGCGCAGCATTAGTCGAAATAGTGGAAATATGCTTGGTATAACCTGAGTCCGGCTCTTGAAGCGCGCGTGCTATCGAAGGTCTTATCGTTCTCCAACCTAAGCGCGTAGACCACACTCAAACTGTCCAAACATTCCTTTACGTAGTCTGAGGTTACCAGCAAACGTCTTTGCAACCTGTGCCTAGTGTGAATGTTGTCGATTAATGACCTTGGATAGACTTAAACGTCGGTTTATTTCAAGCGTCTTCGAGATTCATTAACTAGTTTATCAAAGTCTATTTGTCACGATTTTCTTCAGTTCTTTCGCGCTCAGGCCAATGTCATCTCTGGGTTGATCAAGAGCAGTGGTCGAGGACTTGTCCTTTTGACGATTCGGTGACGTAATTGAGTTGAAAGGCTGTAGCCCCTTGCGACCTCAAGTTCCAGGAAAATGCCCTTTTCTCGTTGAGATCTATTCCCTTGCAACGTCCTTTCAATGATTGTGGCAGCTGTAAAAATGCCGAAGACTTGTTCCACCATGCACGTAAAACTTCCTTAAGGCCGTTACGATAACTTTGAATGAATGTGAAGCAAAGGACTGGGTTGATCGTCCAGGATACGTGCATAAGACCGAAGGAAGCATTCCAAAGCATTCTCATCGAAGCAGAGCAATCATTTACTATTTGATATTCCCGTATGAGAGAGGCTGTAAGCAAAGGAAAGAAAAAAATATAAAACGCAGTGACAATGCTGAAGGTCATTTTGATCGCTCGGCCTTTCGTTTTGCTGTGCTGATGTACTTTATTTGCGTTGAGGAATTTGTCTTGTCTTTTTAGAGTCAATGTTATAGCGCCGTAGAAAAAAGTCACGGCAAGAAATGGAACAATCTGAAAGACGGCCGTATAAACTTTAAAATAAGTTATGGCCATGCGAGACACGCCTGGGTAACCGATAAGCACGCACTTAGTTTTCTCATTTTCTTCGAAGAAGATGAAAAACAATAAAGGAGAAACCGCTACAATAGCAAAAACCCAGGTAGATGCAATGGCAAATGAACGAAATCTTGTGGAGATGAAATGAACTTTCATTGGAATGACTACAGCAACAAAACGATCTAACGCAATCCAAACGAAACTTTGTGAAGAAACCGCGAACGATATAGCTTGTAGCAAAACTTTTAACATGCAAGGGATTAATCCAGTCGAGCTACCGAATGCCATGTACGAGGACCAGGAATTGTCCACTAGCGATTGTGATGCCATCCCAATAATTAGTCCTGAAATCAAGAAGTCTGAAACCGCCATATTGACAATGAAGTAGTTGATCGTCCTTCTCAATTCCTTTCGTTTATAGACGACAAGTATGATAAGAACGTTGCCAATTAAACTAGTTGTGGACCAGAAAATATTAAACCTGTTGATTATAGAATCTGCATCGTCAATCCACCAACAGCTTTCCGTGGAATTTTGAATTGATGATTTTTCGCTGAAATTTCCTGATGTACCAATTTGAAAGGAGATCGTCTTCATCTTGGAGTGCTGCAAATAGATGGCAAGGCTTTTAGAGTCTTCGAAGATATATGAACAGAGAGCCAACTGAATAATTTATTAATGCCAGAAAACATACCACACCTGAAAACGACATTCAAACCAACATAATACACCCAACCAGCGTCTTACATAGCATTATTAATTTAACAGTTGCACAGAACTGAACAATGATTATCCTTGCAAATCACAATAATTCAATAGGGATGACACCCTTTTCTTGAGATTATGAAAGGGTTTACACTTTATCAGATTCATCAAAAAACCTCTTGATTAGCCGTAGGCTATCATCCCCAAAAGGTACTATTCCAAAATAAAATGATTACCTTTAATGGCTTGATTTTTCCCGGTGGACATCACAATAAGTAAACCAGCTTTGGTGTCGATGTTTTCTTGTGGATAACTGCTCAGGGAAAATTAATAAACATTTCCTTTGCTCTAGTAAATGAAGTTTGGAAAAAAACATACCCTTTAATATAACCGGCAGGATATCAGGAAACGGTAGAACAAAGCATGCAAACTGGAAATAATACACTGAATATGTCAACACCTTTGATTTCCTTTATTGGGGCCTGCAGCAAGTTCAGTCATGCCGAACTTGTAATATTTGATTTTGTTTTAACTAAAAACAACGTGAATCGAGGAAATGTAAGAATAAACTAAATTAACATTGCCATAATTTGTTGGTGATATGTAATTCACTATCCTTTCACGCCGTGTTAATCTTCGACAGATCCTTTCTTTCATTGTTTTTAATAAAAAATAAAGACAAAAGTCTCATGGAGAAAATTTTAATAATCTTCGAGTTGTCTCTTCTTCTTCCTTTCTTTATCAGGCAAGTCATTTTATTAACTCGATTTTTTTTCTTGTGTGAGTTCAAGCTTACAACTAAGCCCAGAATTCTCTTAGTATAATCGCAGCCTTCGACATGACTTTAAGATATTCAAGTAGTGTAATTGTAAAAAAAACCTGATCAATTGCACCCTCTACTTACTTACTTATCCTCATCGGGCCCATGAGGACTCTAAAGGCCGGAATTGCACCCTCTACGTACAAGAAAATGTTGAATCTTTACTACCTCTGTCACCGCTTTTAAGTAAAATATTAGTGAGTCCCTTTTACATTCTTGTTAAAGTATGTCTTGACTCGACCATTCTCTTGCTCTAGTCCGCGCAAAAAGTGGAATTTATGTGTATTGCCGGGATCTTTGTTAGTTGTTTAAGTCAGTATTCCTTCGCTGCAGGTCTCAATGTTCTCCATATTGTCTGTTTTCAACTTTTGCCCCCTACATGACTTACAAATTTGTTTCAAACCATTCCGATAGTTTTTAATAAATACAAAGAAAATCACTGGGTTCACAGTTAAAGACAGATCAGTAGAGCAGGACAGACACAATGAACCACAAGGTTCTCGCAAATGTACATGTCCACTCCGAATTCCCACATCACAGTTACGGTAAGAAATGGCAAACAGCAGATGTAGAATGCAGCCATAGTACAAAGTGTCATCTTATTAATCGCACGCTGCTTTCTTCGATTTCTGAGAGGATCACTGTTAAACGTTTTAATAAGCACCTTAACTTGTCTTGTCGTTTGAGCGTGATTTCTATAACACTGTACAATATTATATATATGTATGATAAGAGGTAAAATCTGAAATAGCACTATATGTTCGCGTTTAAATGAACCTGGGGTAAGAAGAGGACGATTCGAAACTTGAACATGATATTGTTTCACCCCCCGTACAATGTGGGAGAAAACAAATTGAAAGATTTCGCTGGGTTGCTGTGGTCCAAGTTAAAGCAACGGCAAAGCGGCGAAATCGGGAAAATATAAGATGGACTTTCATTGGCCAAACAACCTCTACGAAACAATCTAATGCAAGCCATAGCAAGCGTTGCGATGAAACAGCGAACGAAACGCCCTCCAGAAACTTTCTGAGTACACAGATGATATCTCCTGCAGGTCCATCGATAGGTCTTGTCCAAGAGCTCCTTGCTACCGATACTCTTGCAAACGGAGTAGCTACCGATGAAAATAGAATGACGGAAACGGAGTTAGCCGTCCTCTTCAACTCGTCTCGCTTATAGACGACCAATATAGTATTAGAAAGTTTCCAATCCAGCTCTTCGCTGGTAACAAAACCCAAATCGCACCGTAACTAAATGCATTTATATTACAAACGCTATTAGTAGTTGTATGGGATCATATAGACAACTTCGGAGGTTTACGACCTTAATCCTGGAAAATGCTTTCAAAAGCTACCACCAACGACGCACCTGTTTTCGAATTCAAGGGCACCACCCGCGCGTATTTGGAAAGGACATCGACACAGGTCAGCGGATACTTGTATCCTTGATTCCACCGACTCAAATTCAAAATGGCGCGTGACTGCAATAACACTCTGGGCTTGGGGTCACGTTCCTACAAAAAGGAGTGAAAACCTTATCGTTTTAAAGCGAGTCAAACAGAATTTTAAAAGACACAGACACACAAAAAGAGGCTTTACACGCATGGACAAGTCCACAAACGCTTCGTTATTTTTTAAACTAAATTTGCAAAGAGCCGATCGAAGCGTGAAGAAGGAAGAATATAAAAGTTGTTTTGTGTGGAAAAGAGGAGCATTCTCAACTCTTTCACGCTTTTTAAACAAACGTGAACTCCGTCCAGTCCAGATTGTCAGTTGTCAGATTGACCTATCTCGGTAGCATCATCAGTAGAGACGGAAGAACTGATCTGGACATTCAGAGCCGTCTCAACAAGGCCAGAAACTCGCTCAACATGATGAATGTAGTATGAAGTATGGCACTCCTCCGCTTACATTACTGAAACTCTATCACAGCTGCATCCTTTCGATGCAACTCTCCTGTATGGTTCAGAATGTTGGCGCCTAACGGAGACGGATTTATCAAAACCCTCCACATTTCACACCAAGAGCCTTTGACGTATCCTACGCATTTTCTGGCCTAATGTCATCTCAAATAAAGGTCTCTTTGAACTGTGTGGAACTGAACAAATGGCTCCCATCCTGATGAGGAGACGTTGGAAGTGGATTGGCCACGTCACCCGTCAAGAACCTTTCATTGTCAAAACTGCTTTACGTTGGACCCCAGAAGGGAAACGCTAGAGGGGCCACCCCAAGATCACGCGGGGAGGAACAGACGGACAGACGGAAAGCAAGGAGATGGGGAAGACCTGGGGAGGCATCAAGCTTATGGCAAGGGACCGGCAGATGTGGAGAGAGCTTGTTGCTGCCCTACATGTCATGTAGGCGTAAAGGGCATGAGTGATTGAGTGAGTGAGTGAACTCCGTAGACTCCTAGAGGGATGATCCTTGCCTGCTTAGAGTTTCTGGTTAATGTATAGATGGCTGGTAGTGGTGCGCTCCCTTTGTGCCATGCGCCATTTTGAATTTGAGTCGGTGAAATCAAGGATACAAGTATCTACTGACCTGTATCGATGTCCTTTCCAAATACGTGTGGGTGGTGCCCATGAGATCGAAAACAGGTGCCTCGTTGGTGGTGGCCTATGAAAGCATTTTCCAGAAGAGTGTAAGCCTGCGAAGTTGCAAACAGATGCCAGAACCGAATTGACAAGTTGTTGCTTGACGGTTTGGAGATCAAAGTCAAAGTGGATCTGAACAGTGACGCTTTTTGTTCTCATGGCTGGGGAGATTCGAAACAACTGCAAACTAAAGATCATGTCTAGCACTCTTCGCATACGCACAGTGCGTGTTGCAGACAGTGTGAAACTAGAACATGTACAGATCATGCAAGCTCAATAAGGGAGCGCACCGCTACCAACCATCTATACCTTAATCAGAACCCCTACGCAGGCCAGGATCATCACTCAAGGAGTCTCAAAAACAACATTTTTGGTTTATATTCTTCCTTCCTCACGCAATAAAGAAACCTTCGTGTACGTACGTGAGTAGCATCTCATTGACCTAACCCTAATTTATGCGATGCACGTGTTGTTGCACGTGTTAGGGTTACGCTGTTTCGGGCAAATTTAGCTGTTTGTTCTACAAAACCGAAATCATCGGGCGTCGGAATGCCATGTTGTGACGAATATCGAGGAAAGAAAGGGCATTTTGAAGAAGCGAGGACGGTGTTGTATTTCTTTACGGCGTGTAGGTCACTTAGCGCGCAATTGTGATTCTAATATTCAGTGTTTAGGATGCCAGGGTCGTCATCATTTGGCTGTTTGTGATAGTAGAGGTGTACGTGGTAGCGACAATTCTGATTCTGCAGTAGATGGTGGTAGCCTGTAACCAACCTGAGTCAGCTACATCTGCAATGCATGTAAGCTCAAGTATGCATGTTTTTCTTCAAACAGCACACGTTTTGTTGTCAAAACCAGGATTAGAAGGGACTCAGAAACTGAGCATTTGGGCTATTTTTGAAACTGGAGCACAAAGGTCATATGTTTCCCAAAGAGTGGTGGATGCATTGAAAGTGAAACCATTAACACTGAGAAACTAAGGATTGCTACATTTGGAAACCGGGAACAAGAAGTGCAAGTGGTTAATCTCGTTGAACTCGTTGGGTTGGGTACTGTCCGGCTCGGGGAAAAATCTTCCCAAAGAAAAACTGTCGAGCATACAGTTTTCATCGACTCATGTGTTGAGATTTGATTCAAGAAGCAATGACACCCTATATGAAGATTTTGAGAAGCTATGGGACTTAGATTCCATTGGTATTCGACAGAAGGACACGGTCCACGAAGCCTTTAAAAAGAATATTAGTTTTCAAGATGGAAAGTATTCTTACGTTACCTCACCATGGAGTGGTGCGAGGAGATGCCCTAACTACTAAGATACGGATTGTGTTTGACGCCTCTTCAAGGGCTACAAGTAAAGGTCCCAGTTTAAATGACTGCCTGTATTCAGGTCCAGCTTCAACTACTACCATTTTCAAGATTCTCCTCCGGTTCAGAGAAAGGAAGATTGCCCTGGTTGGGGATATTGAGAATTCCTTCCTGAACATTAAGGTTCAAGAACAAGATCGCAATGTATTACGATTCATACATACATACATACATACATACTTTATTGCAACTCCCTAAAGAGGGTTTTTCAGTTACAAGTTAAATAAAAAATACAAAGAACAATAATTGATATATAAATAAGAATAAATAAGCAATTAATTAATACAAATCTAAATTATGTGTTTTCCTAAATAGATGAAATTAAGTTGAAAGTAATTGTTTGGTCAGTTTCGATTTAAAGGCCTTTACAGAATTTACATTTTTAAAATCATTACTTAGGTTATTCCATAGTTTGGATCCACGGTATGAAAAAGAACGCTGACCGGTGGCCAATCTGCATCTCAAAATGTTCAAATGGTTGCTCTGTCTTGTATTTCTAATATTAGTTTGAGAGCGAAATGTAAATTTTTCTGCCAGATAATCTGGGACGAGATTGTGAATACATTTAAAAATCATTATTGCATCATTTAGATAGAGTCTATCGCAGACAGGCAGTCAATTAAGAGATCTGATGCCTTGTGAAATATGATCGAACTTTCGGAGTCCCAATACAATACGAGCAGCGAAATTCTGAACCAATTGGAGTTTCTTAATATTGGAACAACTAGTGTTCGACCAAACCGTCGAACAGTACAAGAGTTTACTAAAAATAAAACAGTTCATAAGTAAAATCAATGTCTTCTTATCTAATAGGTGCTTGATTCTGTTTATTTGGATCAGTTTGTTTGTGTTGGAAGCGGTTTTGGTAATATGATCATTATAGGTTAGTGACTGGTCAATGTAGATAACAAGATCGTTGGCAACAGTAACAGGAGTGATTTCTTTTCCAAGCATTGAGACAGGTACTGAAGGCAGCCGTCTTAGGAGATGTGGTACGCCAATAAACAGGACTTTGGTCTTGTCTGGGTTTATTAGTAAAGAATTTCGACAACACCAGCTGCAGATGTTACTGAGGTCCTCATTCAGATTGGCAATGGCAATATTTATGTTGGGAGAAGGAAATGATAAATAAAGTTTATCATCAACATAGCAGGCCGATTTGCAGTGTTCAGGAACAGACAGCAGATCATTCACATAAATAGTGAACAGAACTGGACCCAGTATGGATCCCTGGGGAACTCCATATTTCAGTGAAAGTGGATCGGAGACTGAGTCGTGGATCCGTACTCTTTGGTAGCGATCAGTGAGATAACTATGAAACCAGTCCAGGCTTGGAGAGGAGATACCAAGTTCGTGGAGTTTCTGTAATGAGATGTCATGACGGATACTATCAAAGGCCTTTGACATGTCAAGTAGCACATTAACAGAGACCTTTTTATCGTCCATTGCTCTCAACAAGTCATCGGTAACACATAGAAGGGCTGTTTCCGTGGAATGGAGCTTACGGTTACCACTCTGGGTTTTAGCTAATATCTTGTTTGTAGATAAGAAATCAACAAACTGTCTATGAGCCAGGCGCTCAGACACCTTTGATAACACAGGCAAAATATAGATAGGTCTATGATTGCATGGTTCTTCATAATCACCTGACTTTAGGACTGGAGTTACCTCAGCAATTTTCCATGACCTTGCAAAGGTTTTAGTGTTGAAGGAATTGTTCATAATGGTTGTTATCGCCGGAAGAATTGCTGGCAGACTATCTTTGAGTACTCGAACAGACACTTTATCATAGCCTGGTGCTTTGTTGGAGGCGAAGCCCCTAATAACAGATTCGACATCCCTATCTGACACAGCATGAAATTGAAATATTTTAGGACATTCATCAGGT
>NC_090869.1:50550037-50567537 GCF_036669935.1 Montipora foliosa | reverse complement strand
ATGAGACAGAGTTGGTTGTAATCATCTCATATCCACAAGAAGGTGAGGAATTATATTGCTTTACTTGTCAAAATAAAGTTTTCAAGTTGCTACCTTGGAATAAAATAATTTTCATTTTCATAACATATTTTAATTTGTGGCTTGCCTTGTGCTCTCTGGTGTTGCATTTTGTAACAGTTCGAGGACTTCTTAATTTAACTCCGGTGCAAAGTGATTTTAACCGGCTGTCATTGCATGTTTCTTCAGTGAAGTTTGTTACATTTTTTTTCAATTCTTGATCTGAGGCATGTGCTTACCATATTTGTAGAGACTGGTATGTTAGTTCATATACCATGATGGCTAGTTAAGCGAATTAAAACTTCTGAATTGCTCTATACAATGATGAAGTTTTAAATAATATTTATTAAAATTACTCTTCAACATCCACTGAATATTCAACTTGCTCAGGTGAAGATGTGGTATTCTCTATTTTTGCATTCCCATAATACACTTTGTTTGCCCCCCAAAGTTTGCATAAATCATTGTTTTCAGATGCTCTTGGGTATACTTCATATTCCCAAGAGCGTTTGAAAGAATGGTCTATGCAAAATTTGAGTGGGCAAACAAAGTGTATTATGGGGAATGCGAAATAGAGAATACATCACATTTGCTGAAAATGAAATCTGCAAGAAAGCAGTATTTGAGGTATGCTGAAGAGTAGCCAGCATGGAAAGGGCTGGCAAGGAAAGGGAGAAAGGTGGAAAAGAAATTACACAAGGACTAGTGTTCAAGCTGTCTTTCAAAGGAATTTATTTTTTTAAATTAGGGGTGGTCCACAAGGGGGCTCTATAGAGTGGTCCATGGACTCAGAACTATTATTGCATCTCGTGAAGTCCTTATATAGCATACATAATCAACATAAGGAAAACGAGGGATGTTTACTACTGTCACTACATGTTCAGGGGAACTTCGGAATCCAAGACTCAAGATGCAGTAGCCTTATGGCCGTGGTTTTTCAAACTAAGTGAGTAGCGGTCTTTGGTGTCTGACAACATTCCTTTCGGCATGGCTGTGACTGCCACGGCAACAAGAAGAACAGAGTTAAGGAGACAATTCTATGTGTTCTTCGGCTGGGAAAGTTTATTGAAGTGTCTGAAATCCCAAACAGGCCAATCAGCTATCTGCTTGTAAGACCCTCTTCTCTAGATCCTCACCCAAAGTAACTTTAAACTCCTTTTCACAAGCTGGATACTTCAAGATAACCTTCAATAGAAAAAAAAAGGAGTATAAACTTATTAACGAATGTACGCGAGCAACACAGCTAATCAATGTGAAACTATTTTGCTTAGTTTATGGTATCCTGGGGTACAAGAATAGCAAATACGAATAACTGTGGTGCTAAAGAAACAGTCCACCGACCTGAACAAATGGGTTTTGAACAGCTTTCCCTATAGGTTGAGTTTCCTTGCCTCCTAGATTGTTAGACTTGCTGAAAACACAGTTAGGAAATGCGCTCAACACCAAGGCCAAGGGAACAGAACGCCCGGTTGCTTCATATCCAACAACTTAACCTGCTGGAAGAAAGCTTGTAGGATTTTCGATTTCAGCTGGATGAAATAACGTTTTCCTTATCGATTTCACATTGGTAGAGGTAGTACTCGGGGCTTCTAACGAAGGCGTCGTCATAGACACGTCCTCGCTCGATGCACTCTTCCCCGCTTGATTCGCACTGCGGCCGTCTTTGAAGCTTCGGCTCTAAGCTCGTCTTGAAGAGTCTTAAGAGTAGAGGACATATTTTCAACCTTGGAAAACATTTCTTTATACAAATGAATTGCGACCCTTGGTTTGTCGGCTGCAACTCTCCTCCTAAAATCTTGGAATCGGCCCCTCTTAAATCTTCTTTTAAATCCTGCTGTGAACGCCCAAACACAGCGATTAACAATTAACCAAATTGGTTTCATATGAAACTGCTTTTTTTGGAGTAGAAGTTATCATATCATTCTATCACTGTTTTTAGCAGACATCATAAGACTTCGCTGAACAGAGAAAAACTCGCGCGAAAATAAACGCGTTTGTGTATTTCTTACAAGCATTTTCATTGGCGTGTATAAAAACAGTAGAACCATGACGTCAGGAACATGACCTTGAATGAAGTTCATCAGACGGGAAAGGGAGAAGAGTGCGTGTCACGAGCGACCTGGACCGTCTGAGAATCAGGCTAATCAGTGTTGGAGTGGATTATGCCGGGCCCTTGTACATAAGGGAACCAGACTATTCGACATCAAAGAAGGTTTGCATCCTGTTGTTTACCTGCTGTTCGACTAGAGCTGTTCACCTAGAACTTGCTACAGATTTGCCACCTGAGGAGTTTATTCGTTGTCTGCGGATATTCACAGCAAGAAGAGGCTTGCCAGAAATCATTGTCTCGAACAATGCGAAAACATTTAAGTCTGCGGCATGCAGCGCGCAAAGGCCTTACAAAAGGTGTTTTCGTTCCCAAGTGTCAAGAGATTCCTTGCAAATAGAAGGATTTCGTGGAAGTTTAACATGGACAGAGCACCCTGGTGTGGTGGCTTTTTCGAAAGGATGATACTGAATGCGAAACGAAGTTTGCTGAGGACACTGAGGAATGCCAAGCTTGACTATGATGAGCTTCATATCATCCTAGTGGAAGTTGAGGGAAGCCTGAACTCTAGACCACTAACATTCCTGTCTTCAGATGATGTTGAAGAGCCATTGACACCCTTCCATTTAATCTATGGGAGGAGAATTCTGTCTTTACTTGATTTCACACGAAATAGAGAGGCTTCACTGAGACAGGCAGTGTCGTTCGACGATATGCTAAGAAGAAGAAAGTATCTCCAGTTGTTGCTAGAACACTTTTGGAAACGTTGGAGTAGAGAGTATGTTACAGAGTAACGGAACCTGCACCGCAGGAATCCCAGGCCAGAATGAAGTATTTCTATATCTGTTGGAGATGTTGTTACCTTGTTCGAAGACAACCTACCCCGTAGTCAATTGAGACTTGGAAGGGTGGAACAGCTGATCCCCAGTTCCGATGACAATTTTAGAGCAGCAGTGGTGAGGGTCATCACCAAGACTGGGAGACCTGGGACAGTGGAGAGACCTATTCAGAAGCTGTTTACCTTGGAAGTACAAGATGGCGTGACTAATGATGAACAGTCTCCTCAGGAACAGAGACCGGAGGCCAGACGCCAGACGGACTCGACGCGCGGTAGCTTTGAATGCTGATTACATAAGAAGATTGATTGACCAGTAATTCAACTGGTCAAGGGGGAAGTGTCATAGGCTTTTTCGCTTAGTTTCGTGACTCTAGGACTTTGAGCTCTGTAACGCGGACTGTCAAGTTCTTGAACAAGTGATCTGTACTTGAACATGTGATTTTGTGTATTTTTTGAGATCGATCAGATTTGAGATTGAAAATTTATATTCGGGCGGTTTGGAATTCCGCATGCATTTAGCTGGATTTGTCAGATATTCGTTGGAATTTTAGGTCCATTAAAGGGGAAGACAAAATCTATCACAATAAATAACGGTCACGCGACACCCTTCTTTGAGTTAGAACGCGGCGTGGGACAGGGTTGTCCGCTCTCCGGTATTCTTTTTGTAATTGCTGTCGAAATCTTAGGAAATTCCATAAGAAATGATCAGTCGATGAAGGAATATATATTAAGGGACCGTTCATTTTTTATGGGGTAGGGGGGGCTGGTGTAATTTGGAGGAGTGTAATTTGAAAATTGCATGACCCCCCCCCCCCTCCCAATTTCCGATTTTTTTTCTCCTGGCCCCCCCTCATCAGAGTAATTTTTTGGAAGCCCCCCCCCCCCCCCCTTGAATAAAAAATACATGATATGGTGTTAAAAGTTACTGCAGCATTAAAGTTTCGTTTTGTTACATTTCTCATAATTTATTGAAAGAAACCTGAAAGCTAGAAAGCTGCTTTTAACAAATCACTCAAAAGAATGAAAAGTCAATTTCTGCTCTTCTTGTTACAGCTCGTCCTGAGCGTGTTGTAGCTGGCCGCTCGTCTGCGTATTCCTCATCTGAGGCGATAAAAGCAAGAACGACATCATTTGAGTCGTCTTCAGAGTCAGGGGCATCACTCTTGTAGTCATCATCAGTTTCCTCTCCCTCACTGCTTTTAGTAGTTTCATGCCCCTCCCATTAAATTTCTCAGAAAAAGCCTTCGTAACGCGGTCAGTTCCAATTACAGGACTCAAATTACTGGTCTTTGTTTAATATGCGCTTGACAACAACATTTTTATGAATGAAAAGAAAGTTGTTACTATTCAAGACTGTTATTATGGTACGTTCACTGTTATTATAAAATATATACAAAGCTGTTGAGAAGCTTTCTTGAATACCCTGGAAATGTTTTAGTATATTTGCTATAAATAAAAGAGGTCTATTTTTTCCTCAATTTGTAAAATCTCTTATCCTATTTTTAATCTAAATTTTTCGTCCAACCCCCCTTTTTCCTTCATTTTTTTTCGGCTGGCCCCCCCTTTCAAGCCAACTTTTTTTTAGTGGCCCCCCCCCCCCCCAAATCCCACCAGCCCCCCTTTTCTCATAAAAAATGAACGGTCCCTAAAGAAAGGGAGTATAAGGTATCCCATTATGCAGACGACACATCATGTTTCGTAAATGGCTTTAACTCAATCCAAAAGCTGTTTCAGAAATTACAACTTTTCAAAAATTGCTCGGGATTGGAACTCAACAAATCCAAAACGGAGACAATGTGGCTGGGGAAAAAAAACAGGCCGCAACCTACGAATCTTTTGGGAATAAACTGGCCATTAAAGTGTGTGAGTCTGGGCATTTGCTTCTCTCATGATCTGGCAACTTCGATAAAAGATAACTTTGAAAAGAAACTGCTCTCTCTAAAAAAGTTTCTTAACATCTCGTCCTCAAGGGACATAACATTTTATGGGAAAATAAATATAATCAAAAGTCTAGCTCTTTCTAAAATGATTTTTGTCTCTTCCGTTCTTAGCGTGCCCAATCTTTTTGTCGATCAGGTGAACAAGTTATTATCAAACTTCATATGAAATCATAAACCACCAAAAATCAAACGATCGACAATGAAGGATAAAATTAAACACGGGGGACTCAATATGCCGGGTGACCCGAAAACACTGACCCCCGGTCCACGGACTGCCTCACGGACCGGTCCACGGACTACCTATACGGACCACCTTGAAACAACATAGAAATGAAAATAAATAAAAACTAAATATTTGACTTACCGGTTGTCTTGATAGACCACTCGTGTCGGCGAAATCTCAACAGTTACGCTCCGCAAATGTAACAGACTAAGACTCAGGTTCGGGCGCAAAGTCTATTAATCACACATTGCCCCTTCCTTCGCTGTGGACCGGAATGCTTCCAAAAAGATTGATGATAAGTAAGCTCTATTTGTATTTTCTTTCCTTCCCTCCGCCATTTTGTTCGGATTATTCTCCCGCGGGTTTGTGAACTCGCCCCAGGCTTCACAATCTCTCTGTTCCGAACAAAATGGCCGAAAGAACTTTACTACCGGTCTTCTTCGAAGCACTCCGGTCAACAGCGAAGGAAAAGGCAACATCTGAGCCTTTGTCTGATTTGCGGAGCGTAACGGCTGAGATTTCGCCGGCAGGAGTGATCTATCCAGACAACCGGTATAAACAAATTTTCAGTTGTTATTTATTTTTCTTTATTTATTTTTAATTCTGTGTTGTTTTGGGGTGGTCCGTAGAGGGGGTCCGTAGGGGTGGACCGGTCCGTAAGGCAGTCTGTGGACCCGGTCCGTAGGGGGGTCCACGGATCGGGGGTCAGTGTTTTCGGGTCACCCCAATATGCCTGACTTCGAAATTATAAACAAATTTTTGAAAGCAGGCTGGATGAAACGGTTTTTAACACCTGGGACACAGTCCTGGAAGACAATACCATTAAGCCTTTTACAGGCGGTTGGGAGTTCCTTGTTATTTAAATACAACTTCTCGCCAAAAACTTTACCTGATCTTCTGTTTTTACCACAATTCTACAAAGACGTATTAGGTGCCTGGGAAGAAATTGTTAGCCATACTCTTAAGACGAGAAAAGAAATAAAAGACGAGTTTTTGTGGAACAATCACCTTATACAATTAATGGCGGAAAATCTGTGTTTTACAAAGAATGGTATAACGCTGGTGTAAGGAACTTGTCAGATATATTAAATAAAGAAGGGAAACTCATGTCTTTTTCCGAGTTTACGAGGAAGTACACGATTAAAACAAATTTCCTGCGGTATCTTAGCTTATGTAATGCGATCCCAGCAAGTAGGAGGCAAACCTTAATCAGTGGTGTTGACAACTGTGAGATGAATTTGCTCCATTCCCCAAGTGATCTAGGAAATTAGACATGTCAGTATGCCCGTTCTTCCTACATTTCAAAAATCTTTCAAAAGCCTACATCAGAAGCATGCCTTCACTGATCACATCTCTGCGTTATACAGCCTCCCTTTTAAAGTCTCTAAAAATATGAAGCTGTCCACGTTTCAGTTCATTATAAACCACAACATCATTTACACACGCGACAAACTCTTCAGGGCTAAAATTGTCGAAAATGATAAGTGCCAAGTTTGTGGAAGTAAACAGACCCTAATACATTTATTGGTAGAATGTCAGTACGTCGATACGTTTTGGAACTCCTTTGCCTCTTGGTGGAATTCTTAAAATGCGCCCAGGGTGACTCTAACGGTTACAGATAAAATTTATGCACATCACCCTGAAAAACTTTCTTTTCGCACTCTTAATTTTTGCCTGATAGTGGCACGTTTCTATATGTACACCGCTTCCAAGGAAAATGAACCTCTTAGCTTCCCAGCATTTAAAATTCTACTAAAGAGTAAATTAACCACAGAGCCGTCGTACGCCCAGGAGTCCGTGTGCCTTTAGTAAATTCTTTATTGTGTTGGTTGCTTAATGTTATTCAAAGCCTTATTATTGTAAGCTAGTTAGGCAACAAGAATATTGTAAGCACTGTAATCATTGTTTGTAAACAATATGTCAGTAAATATAGTATCTCTTGTTAATGTCAGTATCGTAAGTTATAAGTAGTCTATGTAGTGTTTATTATTGTAAATGTAGGTGTTTTAAAATTTAAATAAAATTTAAAAAAAAGGATGATTTGTAAATGGATGTAATAATGTGGTAATTGAACTTCGTGTCGCGCAAACGTATGATTTCAGACCAAATCGCACTCCACTCAGTTCAATTACCATTATTAATTTTCTCGATATCCATTCTTCCGAAAGTATAACCGTGGAGGCTGTTTGTATCAGTGTAAAATCATTCTCCATTGCTTCTGGCTTATAGCTGATGACACTACAACATTACCCTGCGAGCAGTTGGTTTCTCCTACACTTCCCAAGAGAGAAACCACTGCGAGTAACCGTTACTAACCTTGTTTTGGCGCTTGCGTGTGCGTTCAGCTACTTAACTGTTGCGTTTGGGCTGGCTTGCTGTGTAGTGATTTCCCGCGAAATAATACGCGCAAAGTGATGTCAAATACATCACGTGGGGTGTGACGTACTTCGTACTTCGCACATGCTCGACGGAAAATCAAACGGTTGCTCGCAGTGGTTTCTCTCTCGGGAAGCGTAGGAGAAACCAACTATTTCAAGGGTACTACAGCATACACCTCAGCTCCCAACACTACGGCATTAGAACTTTCCTTGATTCAGGATCTTCAGAAACTATCTACCTGGTTTTCTTCCAATTATCTGACAGTAACAGTATGGTGTCCCGCAAGGATCTCTTCTGAGACCGCTTTTGTTTAATATATATATTAATGACATAACCCGTATTACCAAGAATATGGAATTGAGGCTCTACGCAGATGACACAACCGGTTATGCTGCTAGTAACTCACCTGCGACCTTGGAATTCTACATCAATAGTGACCTGGCGAGATTATCACATTGGCTTGAAGATAACTACCTCACCATCAATGCCACTAAGACGCAGGCTATGATTGTTGGCAAATCCAACTATAATTATGAGCTCACCTTAAAGTCAAATCATATTCTGACTATCGATGAACTTAAGTTGCTGGGAGTGACGATTGACAATAAGCTCACTTTTTCTTCACATATTAAATTGGTTCTTAGTAAAATTCATGCAAAGATAGCCGCCTTGCGCAGAATTAGGAATTTTATTGATAGTGACACTGCGGTTAAACTATATAAGTCGCACATTCTACCTCATTTTGACTATTGTAGTCCTCTTCTAATAGGAATTAATCAAACTTTATCTGATAAGTTAGAAAATGCCAATTATTACGTACTTAGAACTCTCTTCAATCTACCTAAGTCTATTAGTTACGAGCAGATCATGTTGCAGTATAATTTAGATTCCATTAAGCATAGGCGCCTGGTCCAAGCTCTGACACTTGTGTACAAAAGCTATCCCAATTATATAAGTAGTATGTTTAGAATCAAAAACTGTGCATACAATCTTCGCGGCAATGGTAGCAGACTCGATCAGCCGGCCCCTAATACTGGTTTTAAACACAGATCTTTTTCGTATATTGCGTGCCGCCTCTGGAACAAGATACCTTTGCATGTTAGGGAGGCCCCAAACCTTAAGAATTTTATGGCCAAACTAAAGAAACTTAAGTTGAGCCAGGACGAATGTCTTTGTGATTCCTGCTCTAATTAGATGCTATTTTAAATTTATAGTATGGATAGGTAATTTTATTATAGATTCTTAGTCTAGTTTTTTCTTTCTATTGTAGATACACGTACATTTTTGTAACGAGTCCTTTTTTAGGCTCATCAGTGTCACGTGTTTAAATAAAGTTTTTCAGTTTCAGTTCAGTTTCAGTAAATCCCACCAAAACTCAAGCCATTATTTTCGAAAATTTTAACTACCAACCTGTCCTTAGTATTGGCAATCCTATCACTGAAATTAAAAGCTTTCTAGAGATCCTTGGTGTCCACATTGATTAAAAAAAACTCTCTTTCAAGGCCTACACATCTGCCATCTTAAAGAAGGTCTTTGCTAAAATTGGTCTGGACTGGTACCTCCTGATGATGCACTAATTTTATACAAGTGTTATATTTTACCCCATCTGGAATACTGCAGTCCACTTTTATTACAAATACACAAAACCCTAGCTAATAAACTTGAAGCTTCTAATCATTATGCATTGAAGATTATTTTAAGTGTTGGAAGCGACTTAGATATCAACTGTATATTGTCCATAGCGGGAATTAATTCTTTGGAATTTAGAAGATGTGAACAATCATTTTCATTACAGTAACTATATAAATGCATAAAAGTGCTACTATCCAAGGGGTCCCTTAATGCGGAGCTTATCCCGGTTTCTGTAGTATCCAGCGACTAGGAGTATTCCTGCTCCCCCCTGAGCTGGATGGGATGCCAATCCATCGCAGGGTTATCCCCTGCATTAAATTCGCCAAATAAAGAAGAGTACAGGCTGCCCCAAATAACCATAGGAGGTAAAGAAAAAGGGCAGCCAGGGCAGTGGAGGACTGCGACCACTTCTTTTGAAAGTAGCGAATATACAAAAAAGTGATTATGCTGATACACTTAAGGAAGACGTTAAAAATTGCACCCTTCCACGGAAGACGCATGTCTGACTTCCAATAGGCATCAATTTCCTCCTAGGAGCTGACTGGCCTACCTATCGACCTTTCAAGCGTTATGCTATGTACGCTATGAACACTTACTGACCCTTTCTACAAGGAAGTCTTTAGTCGTCATGGAAACCCGCCTACGTTTGGTTGGGTTCTGGTTTTGCGAAAAAAATGTAGGAACCAGCTTCTCAGTTCCTGGAGACTAACCGTGCTGGGAAAGAGAGCCATTGGTTGTGGAAGGAAACAACATTTGACAATGAATTTGAGGTCCCGTGATTTCAGGCTGACGCATCATCTCATTGATGACTTTACATCCCTTGTCATACATCTGGTAGAGGATGAGCATGTCATCGTATCACTCGTCAAAACATCAAAACTATGTTTCGAGAAGTTTCTAACAAATTTTCAGATTGTTTTTTTCTTTTTACGAACTGAATGCCGGCAATCGAGTTAGTAACCGGCGACTCGATTGCTTTGTATTAAGGTATTCCAGGAGATTGCAGTTTGAAACCTTTCTTGGCTTGCATGATTTTTGTCACGGTGGCCACGATCCACGTTTGTCTTCAGGGTTAGGGGCAGTGTGTTTTATAACTTTTTTACATTGGCCACATGCTTGACCATCAAGATCTTGAAATGGACATAATCAATGTTTGTTGTTCGGCAATTTTGCATAAACAGTTGATGCCATGATCCCTAAGATTTTATGCATTTCTATTTTCAAATGCGTACCGGGTTTCATTGACCGATGTCCAGGTCAAAACATTTTATTTCAATAATAGTAGTAGTAGTAGTAGTAGTCTTTATTTCACTGATAAAATACATATCAAGTGTTACATCAGATTATAACTATTAAATACTTAAAAAAGCGCGAAATATGCATTAATTACTAATAGCTAAATTGAAATGAAAACTAATAAAAACATTTTTAAAACGCTCAGTATAACAAAATGGAAATGTAGGCTTGACTTGTCTCATCTTAAGGGTAGCAGGGTTAATCCTTGGAAGGGAGTGATATAAAGGATGACCTTCCCACTCGCTTAATTTCTTGAAAATACCTTTATCGGACTTTTCTAAGCAATTAATAATGGAAACAGGAGAGGACGTATATCTTTGTTTACGACAACGATCAAGGAAACATTGTATGGTATTACGTTCTGGTGGAGATGAACCGTATAAAGATATTCCGCACATAAGCTTAGGCAAAACGTAAGTGCTGAATAAGTTGTCCAACTCCGCTTGACAATGCCCTTCCTTCCTTAGAGTTCTTAGAATGTATAGACATTTATTAGCTGCGGACACCTTATTCTTGACATGAATAGAGAACCTACGATTTTCCTGAAATGTAACCCCTAAGATAAATAGTTCTTGATTTTGCGGGATATTCTGTACTGTCTCTACTGTAGTACATTATTGTAACCTTTCTTTCAAAAAAACCATTTCTTTACATTTAGAGAAATTACATTTCATATCATTATTGATTGACCATTCTATAAAGTTGTTGACTACAGGAGTTGCAGTATTACTATCACTTTCCTTCCAAACAGGAATAATTAGAGTGGAATCATCCGCATACTTCAACAACAAAGAATTAGACTCTGGATCTGTTTGTATATTTCGCTCTTTTTTGGTCTCGCACAATCATTTGTTAAACAGGGATCTCGAGACCTCAGCTATGCCTGGATCAACCCCCTCAAGACTTTTTCTCTGGGACCTAATAGTGTTCTCATAGAGTCTGCCACTTGTTACTTTCTTGCCGATCTTTCCACCCAGCTGGAACACGCAAACGTCGAAATGAAAGCTTGGTCTTGGCTTTGGGCACTTCATGAGACATTTTTGTACCTTTCTGGAATCTTCGAAGAGTTTTTAGAGCCTCCGTCAAGTTGACTTCTTTATTTTGTCGGTAAGGGCTTTGGTCCCTTCCTGGGGCTTGAGGCCATCATTTTTTCGATCATTATCATTTCCTGGGAAACAGGATGGCAGTTTTTGCATCTGGTACGTCATGAAGAGCGTTTACGTGCCACGTAATTCAGACAATTGAAATTCATCTTGAAGAAGTTCAGTGAAAAACGAAGCACTCTTGTCCAGATCTTCATAGTAACAATGACAGCTTAGTGAGCGAAAGGAAAGGAACTTTATTTAAGTGTCTAGTCGTTCTAGCGCTGGAGCGCTAATTGGGGACACTGTAAACTGAAATCGGGAATCGGGACCCGGGCCACATTGGTGGGAGGCGAGTGCTGCGCCACTGCGCCATCCCTGCACGCCACTCAGAAACACTGTTTTCATCCTCACCCTTAGTGTTAACAATAATTGCATGAGGAAGTGCAAGTGCAAAGTCCGACCTTTTAATGGCAATTGTTCCATAGTTTAACAGGCCATGATGTCAAAGGTTTTTACCAAACCCACACGATGAGGTCATCCTAAGAGGTACCTGGGAAGAAGTCACTTATGTCCAGACATGCGCCTTTTAGATGCACGCCCAATAGACCCTTCTCCAAAATGGCGCCGATCGAGGGAGGTCTGGAAACTGGGGGTATAGATTGTTTTGCTGTGTGCGTGCCGAGACCTTGAACAACCAAAAATGCCGCATAATTGTTGTGTCCCCTTTTGCAATACTTCCTCGAAGAAGAACAAAAACCTTCGATTTCATCGTTTTGCTAAGAAAAAAGAGCAAAAAGAGCTGTGGATTAGCAAAATTCGCCGAGACGAAGGAGAATATTTTACTGTTCTAGCAATACACGGGTCTGCTCGAGGCATTTTCGCGAGGAGGATTACACCATAAGCGAAGATGGGAAAGGAAAAAGGACTGTCTTGAAAAAAGGTGCTGTGCCGTCAGTGTTTCAGTGGACTACCACAAAGCTACCTCGGAGTACTTTAGCAAGCAAAGGCAAGCGCAAAGGTGGAACTTTGGAGGTACCACGTAAGAAACGGCGCCGAGAAAATTGTCAACGCTGCGAAAGAAAACGTACCGTCATCGAAAAACTGGAAACTGATCTTCAAAACAAAAATGCGCAATTGAAAGACCTTACTGAAAACGAGAAGAGAAGCAAGACCGAGAGCAGGAGATTGCCAGTTCCTCCATGGGGGATAAACACGTGTGTTTTTGTGCTGAAAACTTTCGCAACCAAGACAAATTAATTCGATTTTACACAGGTATTGTTAACTGGAATGTGTTTTTACAATTGTTTAACTTCATTGAAGATAGGTGTAAGGATCTTAAATACTGGAGGTCGGATATCAAGGTGGATGAAAATCATCAACAACAGCTGCGACAAGGGAGACCTCGCAGCCTGTCGATGCTTGACGAGTATTTTTTAACTCTTGTGAGATTGAGACATGCCTTCCCAGAGGAACATCTAGCATATCTTTTCAAAGTATCTAGGTCAACAGTTTCCAGAGTGTTCCATTCTTGGATTAACTTACTTTACTTTGAATTGGGATCTCTTCCCATCTGGCAAAGCAAGGATTTGATCTGGGAAACTATGCCAGTTGCCTTCAAAGAAAAGTACTCAGCTACGAGATGCATTCTTGACTGTACAGAAATCAAAATCTGCAAGCCATCATCCTTGAGGACTCAAAGCCAGTGTTTTTCTTCTTACAAAAACACGACAACTGCCAAGGGATTACTAGGAATTGCACCCTCAGGAGCCCCAACCTTTATTTCTGATCTTTACACAGGTAGCATTTCAGATAAAGACATAACAAAACAAAGTGGTATCCTTGAGCTGCTGGAAGAAGGAGATGAGTGCATGGCAGACAAAGGATTTAACATCAAGGATTTACTGGAGCCAATTGGAGTAACTTTAAATATTCCTCCATTTCTTTCTGATAAAGGTCAATTTGATGGAGGAGAAGTTGAAAATACACAATCAATAGCTAGTGTCCGCATCCATGTAGAAAGGGCCATTAGTAGAATCAAGATGTATAAAATCATTTCCAACGTTGTGCCCTTGTCCCTTTCAGGGCTTTTAAATCAGATTTGGACAGTGTGTGGTATGTTACTGCTATTTCAGGCCCCAATTATCAACCAAGAAAGTGTAGAAGATTGATCATGCTTTTAATGAATAAAATTTTAACCGTTTATTATTATTATTATTATTATTATTATTAAAATAAAATGGAAATCTGAAATACCATGGTTTTGTGTGTAGTAACACCAATATTGTCATTGTTAAGAGATGCACATGTTCATTTTTCCTTACAGTTTTACAATAACATGACTGCACATTGTAGTCAAGTTTTTCTGCTGTGTTTTTCCTCTTCTGTGCTTTGTCTGTTTACTTCCTTAATAGGTAAGGCAAACAGTGAGAAAAATATAGTTTATGAACTTTTGAAGCAAGGTTTTGAAAGACTCCAGAATCAAACTCAATTTTTTCTACAAACAGATTTTGTGACCCCTCTTTTGAATGGATACATATTTTGCTCCATAACAACCCAGAAATCCCCATTAGGCCTTGAAGTTGAAAGAAAAACTTGTGGTTACGTTTGAGTCTTATAGCACCACTTTCGTCTCTATAAATACAAAGGTCTCTCCTCAGGTTTAAGCACTCATCAATGGACTTTCCCCTCAATGAAAAAAGACTCTTAATTTCCAGAATACCAACAGATGGATTTTCATTAGGATCATAAATAATTCCATCGGGTGAGCATCCCATCCAGTAAATATCAGGATGAACCAGCAAGCCACATTTGAAAACTTCTACTTGAGGTCCTGTCAACTCCTTAAACTCTTTTACAACTGTTGGTTCCATATCTAATCCATATTTCATTGCCTGAGTCTGCACCTTTGTTAGTGCAAATAGACTATGTAAGAATTTGTCATTAATTGGGGCTTTTCTAGAAACAACATCTCCAAATCTTGAGGCAGTGATTCTGAATGCCCGCTCTTGATACCAAGCAGAGCAGCTCGACTGACTTCTCGTGTTTTTTTCGATATCGATGGCCTTTTCTGGAGATAAAATAATGTTTGCTAGAAACGCTTTCTCTTCATCTGGAAGGGAAGGTGGTGGACCTTTTCTTACATCTTCTGGTAAACTAATTATTTGTACAGGGAAGTCAAACACTGCCTCTAGGTCTTCACTATAAATAGTCTCTACTACGCTACGGGGATAGACATCTCTTAACTGATTTGCTAATGGACTTCCCTCTAAGAAATTTCCCCATGGAAGAGACTGGTAGTTTGCTGAATTCGAGTATTGGAGCCAAGAAGCATAAGTGGTAGGGTTGTTAACGGAGATATTCTCTCCAAGTTTTTTAATATCTGTCTCTGTAATAATTCGTTGCTCGACGGGTCTTGGATCATATAAATACTCTTGTACAGTCTTTGGTGCCATTTCGCGAGGTGTGCGATCGATGCGTGGTTTTACAAACTCGGATTCAAACCATCTCTGTGGTTCCAGTGAAGGGCCTCGAGGTCTATGCCACTGCTGTAGATGCGAAGTTGGCGAGTCATCATCGCGCAGTTTTGCCATTACATGGGTAAATAATGCCGATAAGTGCTGGCATTTTCCTGTTCCGGCTTTACATGAACACTGAGTGGCAGACTGTGTGCCAACTTCTCCGCTATCAAATACAATTCTTAGAGAGTGAGGAGCTTCCGTCTTCCTCATCGAGCGATAACATTTTGCTTTTACGACGCAACAATCAGCTGAAAACAATAATTTAACGTCCTCAAGGTAAGTTTCCAGGTAGTACTTGTCCCCTTTTCTCTTGCCCTTTTTGTTTTCGAGCCACTTGCTCGCGCAATCCAAAATATCTGTAACGAAATTCGCGTTCTGTTGCATTTCGTCTTGCACGCTTTCTGCCATGTTGCAAATACTCTATACCCCCAGTTTCCAGACCTCCCTCGGTCGGCGCCATTTTGGAGAAGGGTCTATTTTGACATCCAACACGAAGCGTCCCGTTAAAGTCTAAGCCTTTGCTACCTATTCAGTTTTCAGCAATAAGATAAGGATAAAGGTTTGCGTCTTTTTAAGCTTAGGGTAATTAAGGTTTTATCCTTGCTTGAGGAGCAGCATTTGCGACGTTAATTGTCTTAAGTTTAGTATAAACACACAGGTGATTATACAAAATCACGCGCTCTCATTGGCTCGCTATCTCGGATTATCAGCCGATAATCATCTCGACGGACAAAATGGCTGCCAGTAGTCGTTTTGCCACTGTAAGTGAAGATGATTTCGCGTCGAAATGTTTTTTTTTTTTCTCTTTTTTGAAATAATCACCTGTGTATTTATACTGAAACAATTATTCGCCTCAGGCTCAGAGATCATCGGTGAATATTTACCGATAATCACTTCGCATTCGGGGAATAATTGTTAAATATTCGGAGACACGAGTGATATTGAAGTTGGGGGGAAAAGCAAGGGGATACTTCATGACGCTTGTTGAAACCATGATGCATCTAATTAATTTATTTTTATAATTTTTTAATTTGTTACTTGAGATTTTTATTAAAACAAAAAAGAAAAAAATAAAGTAAAGTTTCATTAGTATTGATCAAGGTACCAGCGCAAAAGTGCCTTTCTAAATAATTTTTTAGATGGTTTGTCCCTAATGAAATCCGGGATATTATTCCAAAAGAAACATCCAATAATGCTGGGGCAAAATCTCCTAAGATTAGTTCGAAATGAAGGTATGAAGATTTGATTGGATGATGCACTGCGGGTATTGTAGTTATGTAGCTCAGATACCAATGAAACAGGTATATTAGGAAAGTTTTCATGGTGAGAATAATCATAAAAGAGCATACATGTATTCAGTTTAACAATATCAGGAACTTTCAAAAAATTAAAGGGCATTTCTGGACTTATCTCACAACATGGGTGATGGGTATGCCTCCTTCATTGCTCTTTCAGGGGGAAAGAGCTACAAAAAGGTGGTGAAAAATTGGTAAAGCTGGGAAAAGAGAAAGGAGAAAAAATCGGAAGCCCACTCCCTTGTAGCAGAAAACCCATCACCAGCCCTTTGTGCAAAAACGAACCACAGTTAAATAGGAAACCTGACCTGAGTTATCAGGAAGTCCGAAGTAAACACTTCGATCGATATCGATCGCCCTCAAATTAGCAACAATGGGTTTTGAATTTATATCATGTTAATGTAACTCTCTCGTTCTAATCAACATGTTCCATTGTACACTCCTGACACCTTTTTTTGTTACCTTTGGCTATTTTGTTAGATTCTCAATTTATTTCACGTTGTTATTTATCTTTGTTTAGCATATTATAAATTCAAATGTTACTTCAAATTATTCTACTTTCAACTGAAGATGGTCGTTGCACGACCGAAACATGTCTTGTAAATTTCATTTCAAATGTGTCGTCACTTTTATAAAAATTACTGTTTTATATGTTTTTCATTTTATTCCAGAGCAGCCTGCAACTTAATATCGAGAGTACAATGATGATGCACAAACTGCAGATGCCACTACCTATAATGGAATTGCGATGAAAAATAATAATGTTAATTAATAGCAATAATAATAATAATGAGAAAAGAAACATAAGCAATAGAAACCGACGTTTCGGTGCATCTTGCGCCATTATCAAGGTTACATAATGATAAAATTAGGTTTGTGAAAAGGCTAAGTTGAAGCGAATTTGCATAAAAGAGTGCGAAGCTAATTACATGAATACTTAAGAACGAAGAGAATCAGACTGTACATTCAACGCTGGTTTAAGATCTTGAATACACAGCATTTCACTAACAAGGCAGTCAAATTTGTTCGTGCATTTCTTGATTACATTGAAGCGTGCTAAGAAATTGTTCGGAACAGAAGTGTTATGTTCTTTGGAATAATGCCTGTAAATAGTGACACCTTTTGACAGACCGCTGGAGTAGCTATGGGGTCTCCCCTTGGACCCCTTTTGGGTAATGTATTCATGTGCT
>NC_090869.1:50535037-50540037 GCF_036669935.1 Montipora foliosa | reverse complement strand
GCTTGAGTTTTGCATAACAATAGAGTCAAATTCCCAAAAGACTTTTTCGCTATTCTTTCCACCAACATGGTGACATCAGGTGCAATCAAAGAATATCCATCTCAATATTTGTGGTAATATCTCACTTTGCAGCTTATTCATTATGAGACATTCCTGTGAATATTTGTAGTGATCTATAACTTCGCAATTTATTATATGCGAAATGCCCTTCTCGAGATTTGTAGCGATCTGTCTTAGCAAACCAATTGGCCTAAGCGGAAAATACCATTTTGAAATTTAACAGGTGCTATTCAATTGATGCAAGTGCCTTAAGTTTCGAGTTCACTATCTCGTAATTTCATTTTTATTCTATTGGGTATTTCCCAGTCAACAAACAGCGAAGTCCGAGGTCACTTCACTTTTCCTATGGACATTTCGCAGTTACTGCATGAATTAAACTGCGAAGTTACGGGATCGTTCCAAATATTCAGACGGACATTTCGCCTTGATTAAACTGCGAAGCTAGGCGAGACGCTGATCGTTACAAGTATTCGGAGGGTTATTTCGCAGTGAGTCGTAAATATGCGAAGTAAGAGACGGCTGAAGAGGTCATAGTGAATATACTGGTAAAATGCACTGAAAAATATTTTGAGAATTTCTTGATTAAACGCAAAATTTTGATATGAAGGTATTTTAGGTTGCAAAATTGTTCACATTCAGATATGTTAAAATGAAAGTTATATTTTTTTCTGTAGATATAGTTCATTGCATGTAAATTCCCGACATTCTCGTATCGCGAAACTTTATATCAGTCATAATAGGCTCACAACGTCTGTATGTAACTATTAAGTGCGCTCACCTTTCTCCTCAGTTGTTATCCCTATTATAGTGCCGATAGTGCCTCGTATCCACATAGCTCCCTGCACTAATCTACGAGGTACATCACTGGACCCCTTCCTTATGACCTAAAGGACATCCGGGAATTTTTGAATCCAATGTCATTGATTGGTGGGAAGGATTCAAAAGATAACAAGATTTTCATACATACGGTCCCGGCTCCCAGTCTTGTGTTGAATTTCCCTTGTTCCGGAAATTACTTTCAAACTTGTTCCCAGCCTTTTGGTCCCTAAAATTGTTTATGTTCTCTTGTTCTGTAAGATATTTCGTCATTGTTCCCCTTTTCCCCAGTTCAAATTAGCCATGTTCACTTCTTCCCCAAAACCCCTGGGAGGGACTCATAGGGGGGAGTAGAATAAATATAAGGATTTGTATGAGTCTATTCCCCAGAGCCTCGAGATGATGCCTTTTGTTTTGGATGAGTGTCAATATATCGAAATTGGTCTATTAAACTGAATACTAATGCTAGTTATAAATTCGAAATTGTGTTGATTTCATCTAAGATGACGCGGCCTTCGGAGACACTTCAAGCTTGTACTTCCCCGACCAAATTCTTCGTTCAAGGCACACTCTTTCTCTTTCCAGGCCCCTAACCAATGTGACAGTATTTTCAGAATCGCTCTCAATGTTTAGAAAAAAAAAATCTCAAACGAATGAAGCTGTCCTCATCCTCTATCCACACGGAATCAATGAACGCCTCTCATTCCATTAATCTACTCACAAATTCACGTCACCCTATTTCTACCAATAGCAAAGCTCCTATGCACACATATAAACCTACAACAACTACAATTCCTCTATTCGCTCCGACGAAGGGCTAATGCTCGAAACGTCAGCTTTCCAAATCTTTCACGGTAGTTATTCGATCTTTATCAACTCGTTTGATAAAATTTTGTTAATTGTAACTGGATATTTTCCTTAAACGAGCATTTGCTCATTTGCAAGATGTGGGTAAATAAAGTGACTTACTTAACTACTTACGTACTGACAACAGTACTGACAACATTATGTCAAATGTATTTTCATGTTGAATTTATATAACCCACCAACCATTTGACTATATCGGCCACGGCTTCTAACAATCGTGCCATCTATAATACATGGAAAATTTAGAGCATCGTACAGTTGGTTTTACTGAAACGTAATTTGCTGAACGATTTGTAGTTTTAGGTGATGGCTCTAACTGCCGATGATGTGTTGGAGAAAGTGGGCAGTTTTGGGTGGTTTCAAAAACGCCTCCTGATTCTGTTTAACTTGCTCACTGCTCTGCTATTTGGCTGGGCGGTCATGGTAACCGGTATCATCACGGCAGAGCCGGCCTGGATATGTTCTCAAAATAGCTCGATATGCACTTTTGACGCAGCAATGAGTCCGGGGGATGAGAGTTATGATGCCCGCTGTAACATGTCACGCAGTGAGTGGAAATTTGTGGATGAGATGACATCGGTTGTTACAGAGGTAAGCAGAGGTATGTTTCTTGCCTGTTGGCAACGTCAATTTCCGTTTCGTAAACGGTCGTTGTCATTTTGGGCGGTCGATGCCATTCTTAGTAATCAAGCCTTTTTGTTCGGTTAGCTGTCAGTAAATTGTTAGGGTTAGCTTCATTTAAATACAGTTTACAATTCCAATGTTTGAAGTGGTTGTCTCAGTAGTGTATTGTCCTTTAAAAGTCTGTGCTTACGAGCCAGAAGGGTCATCAGGCCGGCACTTATCTCCGGTTTCATTAGCATGAAGCGACTAAGAGTATTTCTACTCCCCCCTGGATGGGATGCTAGTCCATCGCAGGGTTACCCCCAGCATTTCGCCGGTACCCATTTATACACCTGGATGGAGAGAGCCACCGAGAGAGTAAAGTGTCTTGCCCAAGAACACAACACAATGTCTTCAGCCAAGACCCGAACCCGGACCACTCGATCCCGAGTCGAGCACTCTAACCATGAGGCCACCGCGCCTCCCTGTATTAGTTTTTTTTTTAATTCTAAGTGACATACGCTGCTAATTAATCTAGTCCTAGATTAATTAGATTATTTTTTCCTCATGTGCAAACGACCCATCCATAAATCTGTCAACTGCGGTGAATTCTTGCACTGTGCACAAATCCACTCTACATTTGGACAGTCTTTACGTTCACAGGCAATCATGTATCCCCACTCAGGCCCTCCACAAGTACACCACGAGCCAGTGCAGTTAACAGGGGCTTTACTAGACTTGTTTCCCTTTTCTTTTTGCGGATGCTTTACGTGCAACTTCTTGGCGATGCTCTCTAACAGCACTTAGGCGTCTTACCCACATCTCAAATTCATAGGTACGGAGCAAGGTTTGTTTTGCTAGCTGCTCTATCTCATTAGGGGTCAGTTCGAGACTTCCCTTTTGTTTTCTGTATCTTTTATCACAGTACTTGGAGGAGAAATGTAAGCGTTGCTTCAAGTGCAGCCCTCCATTCCTACAACTGTAGCATCTCTTCTGCTCCCATGTAATGTCCATTACAAACTCCACTGCACTTATCACATTCTTTGGCTCCCCAAGATCGTTTACGGTCTGGTACTGGAAATGGCAAGTAATGAATACCGTACTGACTCATCGGTGTGTCTTCCGTTTTTTAAATTGGATGAATGCACCCGTCTTTGTAGCAGGCTTTAAGGACAAACACATATTTACTTGGAAGGTACATTTGTAGGTTCCGTAAGTTCCAGACGTTTTCAAAGTAATATATTGACTTGGCTCATTTTTCTTGAGTTCAGCCTTTTGCGAATTTGCTTCGCCTCAAATACACAAGTAAATTTTGCCTCGGTTCTTTCATCTCTCTTGCGCGCTGTGGCACCTCTGTAGATTTCTATTGCCGATGTACCCAAGGGTATTTCATTGACCCTATCCAAATACACCTGCAGTGTGGCTTCCATGTTTTGTTGTAATTTTTGCTCAGACCATTTTCCTGTTTCCGTTTCTGGAGATCCACGCGATGTGGAAGGTATGAAGAAGTTCGCATGCGCACGGCCAACAACGGTGGATGGTTAAGTTAAAGCATGATATGCGTGGATTAAAGCAACTCTTACCCTTCTCACGCTTTCCGCCAAGAAACTCGAATACCAGTGCTTGCTCCCAGTTCTCTTCTTGCTCCACGTAGGGACGGGACCCAAAGTCAAAGTCAGTCAAATGCACCACCCTCAGGGGACAGATTGTTGCTCGAAAGTGCTTCAATACCCCTATAATTCCCCACCCTTACCCGGGACCTGGGGTAATGACACAGTTTGTTGGGTATCAGACATAATGCATTAACGGTCGGGAAAGCATTTGAACGAAGGCTGTCAAGTCGAAAATTTTCCTGGTTTGTTACTATTGAGGTGGAGCCTGGTAAGGGTGCTGAAAATGGATGTGTCCTCGTTGTCGCTAAAAGTTCAAATTACTTTCCAACCATTGTCTTGATAAGACCTCGGTGTTCCAGTAATTGATTCAGTCACTAACCTGCTCTGTTACAGTGATTGACGGCAATTTTTAAAAAAACCAAACCACTGAGCCTCTAAGTAACTGAATCTGCAAGTTAATTAAGGGTGCATTTGCTTTCAGTGAGTTGTCCATTTTGGTTGTATTTTCCTCTCTTCAACTCGGCACTATAAATCCCCGTGGAATCAACGAAGCGCTTTCCATTTTAGTATAATGTTAGTGCTTTTTTGTTACCATGTCTCCACCAATGGCATAGCCGAGTTCACCACTTCCTATAGAAAACCCAAGGACCAACAGCTCCGTAATTCGATGTGACAAGTTTGAAAGGTAAAGTCGCTTATAAGTTAGCGTCGATAGTTTCTTCAGCTATGAGTCTGGTATCAATGGAAGGCAAAGGTGCAAACTTTCCCCTTCTTGCCCCATTCCCCCTTGCCCCAATATCCGAGATTACAAAAGTGTAAAGTTCAGTATCGGGAAAATACAATATTAACGTGGGGACTGGAGACTTTGAATGAAAACTGTTGCTTTTCCCTAGTGAACTGGGTTATCTCATTTGTTTTTGTTTTTTTTTTTTTAGTTTGAGCTGGTATGCAGCAAGTCAATCTATGGCACTCTGGCTTTAGCTTCCGTGTTTGTTGGATTCTTCGTGGGAGCTATAATTATCGGTCCTTTTACAGACAAGT
>NC_090869.1:50520037-50530037 GCF_036669935.1 Montipora foliosa | reverse complement strand
CGGGAGTTATTTGCAACACGCGGAATGGTTAAGAAAACGCTTATGTCTTGGTATATCTGGTGAGTAGAAATTTTATTCTTCACCAGGAGGATTTTGAAATATATGAGGACATCAGAATCTCGGTTCAGAACCTCACCCCCTTCCTCGGGAATTTTGCAGAAAGGCAAGTAAAAAATCTTTGACAGCCTTACACTCGGTGAAAACTAAGGTAATTTTATTTTCTGCTGCGTAGTTCACAAGTTTACGTGAACACAATGAAAGTACTTTCTTTCGTAAATTAGGAGGATGCGGCAAACACATCGACGCGTGCAGATGGAGTGGTTTTGGTTGGTTGTTTTCGTTGAGAGTGTTTCTTTTTTCAAGCAACGGAGAGAAATCGAAGAGGCACGGTTTGGGATTCTTAACTGCATTCTTTCGGACAGCAGGCAATAAGCACTGGACTGGATATAAAATTAAACGAATAAACACGCAGGGAAAACCAAATTTGAAGTACTAGTGAGATCTTCATACTATGAAGGCTTTCGATTTCTTCCTAATCCATTTTAGGCTATCTCACAGATGATATGTCCAGAAGGGCAAGTAATTACATGCACGCCAATTTCAGTAATTGTCACGAAGTGTCTCCTTGCTCCCCTCCCCATTTTAACATCACTCGTGTCTCGGAATGCAAACAATGAACGTCAGAAAGTGTCCCGCAAACTCCAGTCCTCAAAAAAAGATAAACAGCTGTATTTACGATCACCAAAAAAATAACGATAACCTTTACCCTTACCGTATTGTTAGACGTAGGATATCAAAATTGAGCATACATCTAATTATGTCCATTTCTGGTCCCAGTTGTTCAAAAGGTGGAAAACGCTGTCCACCGGATAAATCACTATCTATTTTGTAGCTCAGTTGGTTTCGCCATATGCATGACGTATCCACTGGATAGTACGGTGTTTTCTTAGGGGTGCAGCGATGGCGCAGTGGTGAGAGCACTCTCCTCCCACCAATGTGGCCCGGGCTCGATTCCCAGACTCGGCGTCACAGTGAGTTGAGTTTGTTGGTTCTCTACTCTGCACCGAAAGTTTTCTCCGGGTACTCCAACATTTGATTTGATTTGCGTTAACTTTTTAATTTCAGTTTATAGTGTCCCCAATTAAATAAAGTTCCTTTCCTTTCCTTTCCGGTGGATAGCGCTATCTATCGTTTGAACAACCGGGGCCTGGGCATTAGTGCACCTTCTTGTTTTGTCATTTTTAATTGTTTTTTTTTTTACTGTTTACAGGTTTGTGAATGCTCTAGTTTATTACGGTGTTTTCTTAAGTGCACCCACTATTGGCGGATCTTTCTATCTTAACTTCTTCCTTACAAGCTTGATTGAGCTTCCAGCTATACCTGTAGGTGTTTGGGTATTTAACAGGTTGGTAATCTCATTCATATCAAACAATTATTATAATTCCACTATTTTGATGTCTTTTCATATACGTCTTTAGCAGTTTTGAACTGATTGCTGAGCAACTAATATACATATGTATGTATATATGGAGCCTGACAATCGAATCCTCAGTTATCAACTAGATTTTAGGTTTCTAGGTATAATGGCTGACATAGTCGAAGAAACTTAACTTCACCGATTTTAGCTAATAATAACTTGAAAATGATCAATTATAGGTTAACTGAAAAGGCCGGCTAGTTTTTCAGCTAAGGTGAAATTTTGGCCGATTTTCAGCCGGCGAGGTTACCGGTAAATAGGATGAGTTCGAGTAAAAACTTTGAAATCTATTGTAGATCTTCTGTTTTCCAACTTAACTCAAAGTTTGAAAACGGGCCCGTTAATTTAAATCCACTCCATGCGCAGATTTCAAAGGGCAAAATCCACGGTGAAACCTCTTCTTGTTTTTTATTTTTTTCCTGTTTTATATATTGGAAATCCGAATTAAAGTCTGGATCATCCAGATTTCTCCTCGAATCTTATCATCAAATCCATTTTAAACCGATTCTGATGTCTTTTGATTTAATCTGATATTCTCTCTTATTCTTACCAAGATTTGGTCGGAAGAAAAGTATCGTTGCTTGTTTGATCTTGGCCGCGCTTTCATCATTTGGTTCAGCACTTATTGAAGGCGAAGGCACTTCAAGTAAAGGTCTGTAACATTCAGTTTCACGATAATGTAATCGCATTTGCAATGATGAGTAAGTAATAATAATAATAAATACCTCTTACCAACCGAGTTCGACGTCCGTACTGTAAAATTACGGAATCTTGAATTGGTAAAGCCGAGATGAACAGCCTTCTTCTTATTTTCCGTAAAATATGAAAAAAATCGTATTTCTTCACGAGAAACTATCATGCTGTTGTTTAACCATGCATGGACCATTTACAGACTTCACAAATGTTGGTCGGGTCTCTGTAAACTTCATTCCCTTTGTAAATTTCAATGTCTGTAAATGCGCGCATTCACAGACATTTTGTAAACCTTATAAAATGTTTGTAGGTTTGACCGCATTTTACGCGTCTTCGCTGGCTGAAATATCTGTGAAATCTCTATAGTTTCCTTGTAAATTTCAAGCAAAATTTACAGAGATCCCTTAACGCACGTTAAAATCCTTGTAAAGTCTCGACATATTCGTTGTAGAAAACTGAAGGAAAAACCATTGATATGAGTTGTAACTTTGATTGAAGATTATCCACAAAACGAGAAAGTGCTCATTTCACGGTCAGCTTCATTGCAGTCCATGAAATGTGGAACAATCGCTTTGTTTCCTGTGGAATGTAGGGTGCAGACCAGGCGTTTTCTGATAAACACTCAGTGAAAGTCGTTTTTCGACGAACTTTTGTTGAAAGGCCGCCATATTGGAAGCGCATCTAGGAGAGAATTGGAACTAGTGGAGGAGGGGCTTGAATAGGTAACGGACTCCATTTTTTCAAGCCCATTGTCCTCTCCCCTAAAATCATATTTTTTTGGCTCGCCCCAGCGCTCTCTCAGATTCTTCGTCCAAGATGGTGCCGTAGAGTAAATGGAAGGATTGTTCATCGCTTGGTACCAAATATTAAATGCGCCTGCTTTGCAAGCTATGTGGGATAATGTGATCAAACCTCTTTACCGAACCGGCAACTTCACTGATCGAGAATAATTCCATTCCAATCCCGTGCCTTTGTCTTAACAATTTAACCATTAACGAGGCAGTAAAATGAACAACAATTTCTAAATATCATGTTGAAAACGTGTACCTTCTCTTTGCGCGTGATAATTAGTTTTATAAAAAACTGAACTACGGATATTAGATTTCCAGCATTTTCATTGGCGCGCTGGACACAGGGTATCGGTTCATACACCTGCTGTACCTAATATGGTCAAGGAACGCGTCAGCAATAAAGCGAACTCAAGACATTTTTGCAGTTCGGAGAAAACGTGGCCGACAAAAGCCGTTTTGGGCAGGAATTGACCGAGGCAGAAATCGATGCTTTAGTCGACAATAAACCCCCGGGAACATCATGACGTTTTTAATAAAAAAATTATTCTACTCGCGCTTGCTGGATATAAAATGATCATAGCCAACTCGGCGCTACGAGTTATCTATAACTTCATATCCAGCGCACCATCGTATAATAATTGTTAAATAATTGTCCTGGGTATGCATTTTATGTAGGGCTAAGTTTGAAAATTCAAATTGATTTTATCTTTTCTCAATGAGAAACTCAACAAGATTTCCTCAATCTATTCTCAAGGAGGAATTGCTAAATGAACTATGTTCAGTGATGAGAAAACTTTCGTGCAGCTGTAAAGAACATTTTTCCAACTTTTTTTTTTTTTCTTGAGTACTTCAGGTGGCATCGCAGAGGTCGCAGGTTCGAATCTTGTCGGAGCCACCTGAATTTTCGAGGTGTCTATAACAGACAGTTGCTTAAATTGTCCAGATCACTTCTCCCTTTCAAATTTTCCAATTCTGAATACTCTATTTTTTAATCAACATTTGAAATGACGAAATATGTTATAATTTTGTCATTCCCAATCGTTCGCGATGGGTTGTCTTTTTTAACCAGAGAACGTTTTTTCACTTGAATATGTCTTATCCTGGTTACAGCTCTGTTTTTACAAGTATCGTTTCCGTGCAATAACAATCAAGCAATTTTATTAATTAATTGTAAAAAGAAAACACCAGCTGATCAGTGGGCTGAGAGTTTTGATGTTTTCTTTGTCTCTTTTGTTTGCTTAGGGGCGCTAGCTGGCAAAATTATACTGTCCATGATTTTAGCGAAGTTTTTCATTACGATATCGTTTGACGGAATATATCTTTACACGGCGGAACTATTTCCAACATCTATAAGGTATTTTTTCTTTAACCCTCGGCCGTCCGCTCCTACAATGCGACGCGCCTTACTGTGGCCACCTAACAAAGATTTTTACAAATTATCCGCCAATCAGGATGTGTCAATTTAATTGACAGTCACGCCTCCTTGCAAAGGTCGCACAGTTGTAAGTTGAACACCGTTGCATGGGTTGTTGAGTTGACATATTTACACGCAATTGTCCAATGTGAAAGTTTATTGGGTGGCTAGGGTGAGGTGCGTTGCACTGTAAAACGGTCCACATTGATAAGTAAAGCCGTCTGGCGCTAGACATGATAGTAAAATCTGTAAGCGTCAGTATATGGAGGGAAAGGATTGAAGAGGACCAAGAGTCCATCATCCAAGAGTAAGATTTACCCAACTTGGCCTTGTTCCCATCAGCGTCAGATAAGTGTTTTTGTGCTTCATTCTCCATACATAAAGACTGATAACTATTATTGGCAAGGCATTGCTTTGGGCGAGCTCCTTTTGCTGGGACAACAATAATACTCCATCTGTTTGGGAGATTTTGCCCAAGCCCTGATGGGCTAGGCCGTTTATTGAAAATCAGCATTGTAACCTAGGAAATACCCAAATCTAGAAGACATGATCCCAGCAAAGGCGAGGGGACACACGCCATCCATAAGAAACTAAGAATAGGGAGGGGGGAGGAAAGTCGATTTTGACTCTCTTGAATCACTGAAAGCAGCCCTCCACCTTAGCTTGCGCACATGGTCAAAGATCTAGAGAAATTCTCGGATAAGAGGAATGCCCAAACTGCAACATGGAAAATAACTAAGCATGTCACACTCAGCATAAAACCGTTTATTTCCTCTGGGCCATAAATTTCATATTTTTTAAACCGAGTTTTGCGGGAAAATACACAATCGGCTAACTCAAAGTTGTACCCTATTCAAACCCTTTGGGAATAAAACGTTTTCTTCCAGGTATTTTCGTATTATTTAAATGTGAATGCTACATTATTAAGCAAATACAATACACAAATAATCTCAACCCCGGGAGATTCGAATTGGTTACAACATTAGTTAGCCAATCTGGTTTCTGGATGGTTTTCACCTGACGTCACGTCGCCTGATGTCATGTTGGTGCACAGCCTCAATAAAGAAAAAGGGTCTTTGGGAATTTGACTCCATTATGATGCAAAACATGAGCCATAATTTGCTACTGTTTGGTGCACATGGCCGTCTGATCATGTGTTTGAAAACAGTCTATTGCTTATTTTCCCGGAAACCTTAGCATAAAAATAGACACTTTTCCGACGCTAATGGGTACAAACCTGATACCAGATTCTTACCCTTGGGTAATGGACCTTTGAGTGCACATAGCTTGAATTTTGAGTGTACGCAGATGAGAGGACAGACATGTTTGCACGGTGGAACTATTACCAACATCTATAAAGTACTTATTTTTTTCTGAAAGCCTTAAATTGCCCAATTGACGAGTAAAATCATCAGGCGTCTGGCAGGCATTTATCAGAGTAAATTTTGTAAATGCCACTCTATTGAGGGAAAGATGTCAATCATTCTTCTAAGTCTATTTCGAGACCTCTACTATGGGTACTTCGCTGTTTATTTAAGCAGAACTTAACGAATTGAATCATACGGAGGCGGAAGAATCATGCATCCAGATCATGTGACAACTTGCATGCACTTGGAGAGGGTTGGTTTTAAAGGGTACTCCCGAAGGCAAGGTTTCGGAGGTGGGGGTGTCGTTTCAACTTACGAGAGGGCGATCTGACCTGGGCGTCCCTGAAAGAGGAGCGATCTTCCTTACGTATTTTCGGGGAGAGGATAGTTACTGAGAAATGGCTATACTCAGTCGAGTGACACAACAGCAACAAGGAACGCTCAAAAACAAAAACCAATAAATTCCACCGCTAGCTGCATGCTGGCGCCGGGTTGGAAGTTGTGCAAAGATACCGGTCTTGCTGCTAATTTTACTTGAATTTTTTAATGACAGAAACATCGCAGTAGGAACATCAACAGCTGCAGCTCGCATCGGATCTCTTTGTTCTCCCTTCATAGTCTACACGGTGAGTAAGAACTTGTGATTGGCATAGATTGGCATAGATAGTTTAATACCAGACAACTACATTTGATTGTGGTAAGTTCATTGTTTCTTCCTTCTGTGGCGTAGGTAGTGAACGGGATATCCGTTAGCTGGCATCCGTGGATTTTAAGAGTTGAAAGTAATCGTGATAACCTTACTTGCTTTCCAGAGGAGACAACTACATTCAATTTCAGTGACATAAACTCTGGGCCATGGCACTACCTCTTTACCTCAATATATCAGTTATCGTGAGTGCTACCGCCACTCAGGACGAAAACCTGTCTCGTGACTAGCAAGCGGCACTGCCAAGAGAAACGTTCCTCAATCCGGTCATTAAAATTGCTGCAACCATTTGTCTTCGGTGGCCTCCAAGTCAACTCTTCAGTCGACTGGTTGCCTCCCACCTGGCACATTTAAAGCTGTTCCGTGCAACTATTTACTTTAATTCTTTCTATGGCCCGTCCTCACGAGCTTCAATACAATACAATACATACTGAATTGACCGCTCCCCATAGGGGCTTTTCAGGGCCAATAAATCAACGAAACAACAGAACATAACAACTACAACTGTTAAGAATCCCAACTGTCCGGAGGCAAACCAGTTGGCTATTTACAAGTGCAGCTGGGAAGTTGAACCAGGGACTACCAGGATCAAATTCAACAAGTGGGCAGAGCGGGTCTTGAACCCGGGTTCTCCGAATCTCAAGGCAAGCGCCCTAACCACTGGGCCACACTGCCTCCTACAATAACTCCTCCTTCAATTTCTTTGTGTATATTTCATTACCCTATTTCTACAATTCATCTTGAGCTGATAATGTTGAAACGGCAAATGTCCCGTTTCCAATTAATGCACGGGGCTTGCACAATTCAACTGTATGTTGCGACTTGACGCATACTTCCAACGTCGCATTGAGACCCGCCATGGGCGACTGATTCATTTTCTCGCACACAGTGGCTGAGTGGTTCCTTATTTTGGGACTGTGGTTAGAATGGGAGGGTACGTGGATAATCATCTCGGCTCCGCGGATGGGGCTGTTGGATCAGTTAACCGCACCACCTCTTTTGCAAGTTGCCCTATTATAGCGCGCACCACTTTCTGTCATAAATTAATGCTTATAATTATACATTTACGCTTCGGCTCCGCCAAAAAAAAATAAGCAAAAGTCACTTCAACTGTAGCCAACTTTGACTAATCTCGTTAAGGCAGGAAACTCAATTAGCAACAAAATGCAAACTTTAACAGTTAAAAGGCAGTACGTAGAGTTCAACAAAACTGAACTGCAGGACTTAGGAATGCAATTATGCTTTTTCGAACTTTTAATTAACTTGGCCTCTGTGTTTTATAATTTCGACAAGGAGCATTGCTAATCCCTTTATTCACTCTTACTACAGGGTCGCGCGCATCGCCTTGTTCCATTTTCCATTATGGGAGCAAATGCTTTGATTGCTGGAATACTGTGTATGACCCTTCCTGAGACGAACAATCAACCAACTTTGGAAACCGTGAGACGAGTTCCAGAAGGAGACGAAGTGGTTCAACTTTATAACACACAGACTGCTTAATTAGCCCCCATTTCCACCTGACAACCACGCAAAACCTAAAGAATGCATATATCTTATACAATACAATACGACACTTTATTACTCGGGCCCGTAAGGGCACCGAGTCATAAAACCAGTTGATTGTCTGTTTTTTTTGGTTGGTAGTCGCAAATGCGGATACCCCACGGATGTTGAATTAAGCTCCGATCGGGTGAATCTGCTTTTATATTCTTCAGTATTTCCAAACTGCCCTGCCGCGATTAGAACACCCATACTTTTCCCCAACATTTACGGTAATCTGAGTGCGCGTTAGATCACTCAGTCACCGTGACGCACTTCCGATATCATCGAGATCTTGCTTCGTTCTTCTGTGTGTTCTGTTGCATAGAACGAAAACTTCATGCATGAAAGTATTTTGCATGGAGCGAATACTCCAATATTTCTCGGGAACCAGTTTGTTCTGCCGTTGTGACGTAGAAAGAAAGAAAATTGTTTTCAACGGCCAAACAAAATAAAACTTTCAAAAAAAGTAATTAGATATCGCCGTCAAGGGGACTTCGCAGCGGTCCCCCATCCACGAACTAACCCCATTCGGAGGGGCTTAATTTCAGCTGACACTTGAATCAGCATCAACGATTGTGATCTTTGAATTGTGTCAAATTCACACATGTATCTTGTCGAACTTTATAGACCTTATTCATAAATGGCGGTCACATTTATAATTCTTTTGTCCGCTTGCAAATGAGCCTACTAAGCCTCATTTTAGAGCAAGAATTCTTTTTAATTCACTGTAGGGTATCGAGGCTTGGTAGGCTAATTTGCACTTCGACAAAAGAATTATAAATTGACCGCCATTTATGAATAAGGCCTATAACACTTAAAAGAAGAAGAAAAAGGAAACTAACAAAAACCCGGGTATCTTGCCGTCATTTTGTCACAGATGCATCCTTTTGTTTCGTGAGTTGTCAGTATTAAACTTGATCACAGGCGGTCGCTAAAATCGATGTCACTTTCAATTTTTACTTGTACGACCAAAAGTACGATAGAAAATTCGAACGTAACAAAAATCTCCCGACACGTTTTTCGCTGATGGTAACTTGTTATATTCTTGGCACAAAATTTATGATGTTTTTGTCCCTGATGGAAAATTGTTTTATTCTCGATCGACACTTTTTTAAAGTTCCTTCTGCTCTTCTTAAAAACATATATCAATGTTTATTTACTTTTGCGTCAATATTTGGTTTCATAAAGCAGGCTAACAAAATCTGTACCTAGCTTGGTTCGCATTTTTTGAGCGTTAAAATATAATTTTTGGTCGTATATTCCTGACAACAAGTAGCATATTTTGAAGTCTCCAATCAAGTTTCTAACCTCGTCGGACAGGGCTCTTGGAAAGCTGTCAGAAGCTCAGAGTACACGCAGCCTTGAAGCCAGATGTTTCTCGATTTCCTTTTATTTTCTTCAATCTTTCTGAGTTTAGTACTATAGATACCAAAACAATTAGAGTACTATTAGAGCTACGTATTACACAAGCACGACTTGAATCTCCTATAAAAAACAAAGCGCAGCTCATTTGACAGTTGTGGAAAAAAAACACTGTCAAGTTTATCCCGTATCTCCTTATTCTACCCCGCCCCCCCCCCCCCCCACCCCAGCCAAAAATCCCGTATCCCTACATTTTTTTTTTTTTTAACCTAAATATCCCGTACCCGCATCGCTTCTCGGCCTTTTGGCTAAGATTAGTTTATTAGTTTCTCGGGCAAGGGCTACGGTCAAGTACCATTGAACAACGTACGGCTCCTTTTTCAGGGCCGTAAGAGGCAGGCACAGAACCGTTCCGGCTGTTTGTCTGTTCTCTCCAGAGGCGATCACTAGGTTTTTTTGGTTTCGTTTTTCATATTTCTTTTTGGTTCAGCTCGAGTGTAGAATCATGACGAACTTTTGTAGTTTCTGAGAACTATTTACTACTTGTAGCTTTTGTTGAGTTTTGAATCGATGATAGAGAGAGTTTTGGCGATTTTAACCCAGACTGGCATACTGGATTTAAGCTTTTTTTCTTAACGAGATTTCAAT
>NC_090869.1:50500037-50515037 GCF_036669935.1 Montipora foliosa | reverse complement strand
ATTATTATTATTATTATTATTATTATTTTCATTCTCACTATTGTTATTTCAGGTCTAAATGAGTTTCGAATACTCGAGCACCTTGAGGAAATTGCAGAACTTTCTCTGCCACTATCCAAGTTCAAGAAGCCTTTTCAGGATCTGAATACATCCAAGACTTTAATTTTAAACAGAGTTACTTCTTGCCAGATCCATGTCGATGTTAATTAAAATTTGTGTTAACTGAATTCTTATCTAATTTTTGTTGTCTCCAAATGTACATTTATTGGAAATTTATTTTTAGATTTTATCCTTGATTAGCTAAGTGTAGCCCAAAGATAATTGGTCGGAGTACACTTTAGGAACATATTGTGTTTGTAAGTACAATAATGTTGGTTTTTTTGAGAACTTTTAAAGAGCCAAGATAATATTACTAGACTGTACTTTAGGTGGCACTCCCATAAGTATGGTATAACCGGTTCTTTTGTTAGAACCAAGGCAATAATTAGGTGGAACACCCATGAGTACAGTATAACCCAGTGTTTTGTTAGAGTCAAGATAATATTATTAGGCTGTACTTTAGGTGGCACACCCATGAGTGCAGTATAACCCAGTCTTCAGTAAGAGCCAAGATAATATTACTAGGCTGTACTTTAGGTGGCACACCCATGAGTACATTATAACCCAGTGTTTTGTTAGAGTCAAGATAATATTATTAGGCTGTACTTTAGGTGGCACACCCATGAGTACAGTATAACCCAGTGTTTTGTTAGAGTCAAGTTAATATTATTAGGCTGTACTTTAGGTGGCTCACCCATGAGTACAGTATAACCCAGTGTTTTGTTAGAGTCAAGTTAATATTATTAGGCTGTCCTTTAGGTGGCACACCCATGAGTACAGTATAACCCAGTGTTTTGTTAGAGTCAAGAAAATATTATTAGGCTGTACTTTAGGTGGCTCACCCATGAGTGCAGTATAACCCAGTCTTCAGTAAGAGCCAAGATAATATTACTAGGCTGTACTTTAGGTGGCACACCCATGTGTGCAGTATAACCCAGTGTTTTGTTAGAGTCAAGTTAATATTATTAGGCTGTACTTTAGGTGGCTCACCCATGAGTACAGTATAACCCAGTGTTTTGTTAGAGTCAAGTTAATATTATTAGGCTGTACTTTAGGTGGCTCACCCATGAGTACAGTATAACCCAGTGTTTTGTTAGAGTCAAGATAATATTATTAGGCTGTACTTTAGGTGGCTCACCCATGAGTACAGTATAACCCAGTGTTTTGTTAGAGTCAAGATAATATTATTAGTCTGTACTTTAGGTGGCACACCCATGAGTACAGTATAACCCAGTGTTTTGTTAGAGTCAAGTTAATATTATTAGGCTGTACTTTAGGTGGCTCACCCATGAGTACAGTATAACCCAGTGTTTTGTTAGAGTCAAGTTAATATTATTAGGCTGTACTTTAGGTGGCACACCCATGAGTACAGTATAACCCAGTGTTTTGTTAGAGTCAAGTTAATATTATTAGGCTGTACTTTAGGTGGCTCACCCATGAGTACAGTATAACCCAGTGTTTTGTTAGAGTCAAGTTAATATTATTAGGCTGTCCTTTAGGTGGCACACCCATGAGTACAGTATAACCCAGTGTTTTGTTAGAGTCAACAAAATATTATTAGGCTGTACTTTAGGTGGCTCACCCATGAGTGCAGTATAACCCAGTCTTCAGTAAGAGCCAAGATAATATTACTAGGCTGTACTTTAGGTGGCACACCCATGTCTACAGTATAACCCAGTGTTTTGTTAGAGTCAAGTTAATATTATTAGGCTGTACTTTAGGTGGCTCACCCATGAGTACAGTATAACCCAGTGTTTTGTTAGAGTCAAGTTAATATTATTAGGCTGTACTTTAGGTGGCTCACCCATGAGTACAGTATAACCCAGTGTTTTGTTAGAGTCAAGATAATATTATTAGGCTGTACTTTAGGTGGCTCACCCATGAGTACAGTATAACCCAGTGTTTTGTTAGAGTCAAGATAATATTATTAGTCTGTACTTTAGGTGGCACACCCATGAGTACAGTATAACCCAGTGTTTTGTTAGAGTCAAGTTAATATTATTAGGCTGTACTTTAGGTGGCTCACCCATGAGTACAGTATAACCCAGTGTTTTGTTAGAGTCAAGTTAATATTATTAGGCTGTACTTTAGGTGGCTCACCCATGAGTACAGTATAACCCAGTGTTTTGTTAGAGTCAAGTTAATATTATTAGGCTGTACTTTAGGTGGCACACCCATGAGTACAGTATAACCCAGTGTTTTGTTAGAGTCAAGATAATATTATTAGGCTGTACTTTAGGTGGCTCACCCATGAGTGCAGTATAACCCAGTGTTTTGTTAGAGTCAAGTTAATATTATTAGGCTGTACTTTAGGTGGCTCACCCATGAGTACAGTATAACCCAGTCTTCAGTAAGAGTCAAGTTAATATTATTAGGCTGTACTTTAGGTGGCACACCCATGAGTGCAGTATAATCCAGTGTTTTGTTGGAGTCAAGATAATATTATTTGGCTGTACTCTAGGTGGCACACCCTTGAGTGCAGTATAACCTAGTGTTTTGTTAGAGTCAAGGTAATATTATTAGGCTGTACTCTAGGTGGCACACCCATGAGTACAGTATAACCCAGTGTTTTTTTTAGAGTCAAGATAATATTATTAGTCTGTACTTTAGGTGGCTCACCCATGAGTACAGTATAACCCAGTCTTCAGTAAGAGCCAAGATAATATTACTAGGCTGTACTTTAGGTGGCACACCCATGAGTGCAGTATAACCCAGTGTTTTGTTAGAGTCAAGATAATATTATTAGGCTGTACTTTAGGTGGCACACCCATGAGTGCAGTATAACCCAGTGTTTTGTTAGAGTCAAGATAATATTATTAGGCTGTACTTTAGGTGGCACACCCATGAGTACAGTATAACCCAGTGTTTTGTTAGAGTCAAGATAATATTATTAGGCTGTACTTTAGGTGGCACACCCATGAGTACACTATAACGCAGTCTTTCATTATAGCGAAGACAATATTATTAGGCTTTGCTTCACTGAAGAGATCATAATTACTCCTGCACTGTTTTCTATGAAGTTTAAAGGGGGTTGTGTCACGCTATTGTAGTGAAACGTCAAAACACTAAAGGACGTCTTTGCAATAATGAATACCGTAAAATAATGCTGTAGTTTTGTTGCCAATAGCCATTGAAGTGCACTGAGTCCATTCTTTGTTGTTTGCAGCCAAGGATGGAGTGAAGGATGGAAATGGATTGAAACTTGAAAAAAGCTGGCTAGTTTTATTTTTAAGTTTGGAGATCGTATTTTCAGAAGTGGTCAAAAATTAAATATGAATAGATAGCTCTTTGTGCCATAAATATATTTCATATCTTGTCAGTGGGTTGTCAGTAGATGTGAGCTAAAGTAGTAAGAGAGATTTGTACCCATTTTTAACATAAAACAGCAAATTTTGCATGACAGTGCCTCTTTAATTATTTTGAAGTTTTTGGGTATAGAAGATCTGCCTTAGTCAACTAATCCGATGACTAGGTGATGACTTAACTCAAAGTACATGGGTCCGAAATAACAACGATGTTTCCTTGAGAAAAGTTCAAAATGTGTAATGATTTGGGCATCTAAGAATTAGGAACTAGTTGTACTTGGAAAAATTGGAATGCCATTACCCGCCTGAATTTGCGATATTGTTAAGGTGATTCCCGGCTAAAAGAACCCGTCATAGATTTCCGATGAAACTTGGTATGATGACATTACAGTACAAGGAGATGTTAAAAAGGTAATAAAAAGAGGGGGTCACCGAGCTTGTTTTCATGGCACGATGCTGACAAATATGGTTATTTAGGTGACTTTTGGTTATCTCAGTGCACAACAAACAAGATCGATTATTTTTCAATGCGGCGTGGTATATCACACAGAGTTCGACTTTCTTTAATTGCTTATTCATCTACGTCCCAGAAAAAATGGCTTCAAATACCCTGCATTATTAATTGATATTTTTATCCTTTAAAGGAAACATAATTTGGACTTGCTCTGCTGGGCCCGTTACGTCTCTATCTGTAGCATTTATTTCATTTGTCAAAAAAGTAGCTATAGATTTCTGCCAAATTTTTTCTCAGTTATTGCGGATATTGTTCTCATTGAATTTATAAAATAAAAAGTGGGGGTCACCGTGCTCGTTTAAGAGAAAAGGAGCTTTTATCTCGCTATCGAGCTTAGTTTGAGGGAAATCCCTTATGTTTTGTACGCGCGCGCGCTCATGTGCGCGTGCTGATGACGCAAAAATCGTGCGCAGTAGGAATGCGCAATGCAAAACCAGGGAATCACCTTAAGTAAGTCTATCTGTATTTTTGTAGGAATATGCCACTACACCGCTAACAATGCGATATTTTTCTGGGTAAACTATCTAAATGTATGTACATATTGCGCATCTGTAGAAAGTTTGTCCACTCTCTGGAAGCTATGTATCATTTTTCTCAAGGCGTTTATCGTTTTTGCCTTTTTTTTTTCAAATTGAGCTATCTGTGTGGGGTTGTGCTAGCTGCAATAAGTACCTGAGTAGAAGTCAGTAATTAATTCCGGCGCAGGGCTCTCATCGTTTATTTTTTAAAGGCTAGTAATAGAAACGTTTGTAAATGCATGATTTGCATCGCTGATGTCTTGTTCAGCCCACCAGTTAAAACAAGATTATTATAAATAGTATGCCAAAGGGTCACCCCTTTACTTTTGCTGGAGTCAAGACAAAGCATTAAAAATAAAGTGCCTTCAATAGACGTCTTTTTTAAAGGCTAACATTTAACTGATCAAATATTAAAGTGGTGAAAGTGTAAAGGAACAGGAACTAACCAGGGCGAGAACATATAGAAGGCCATGGATTTCTTTCACTCGAACTGAAGTGGAAGTAAGCTAGAAATGCTCCTGTTGACGATATCAGGGGAAATTCGAAGGAACCGCAACAACCTTTTTTTGGCCCGTTCCGTTGCTGTTTCTCGGATTTCACCCCAGTTGCCCCATACATACACCTGCGACTGCCAAAAAAGCAATTTCCACCAAAACAGCTAAAACTTTTTAATGAAGAACACTGAGCTCGTCCTAAAACCAGATCGGAGTTTCAAGAAACGAATGTGTGCCTCAGGATAAAAACAAGTATATAATTGTCATTTTTGTTATCGTAAATAGCTGCAAGAATTTGCATTAGAAATATTTTCTCTTTTTTTTTTTAATGTGCTTGCTTTTATCCCGACGCGCGCAGTTTTTTTGAAACTCTGAACTCGCTTATTTCACACATGCCGGATTATTGAAGCGTGAAATTGTTCTTGATGGTTAATTGTTTCATTATAATAAAGCCCCTCAAATTATTAACCAAGAAGCGCTGAAATTCTTTTGGTGATTTCTTTTCCGTGGATTTGTCCCTTTTTATTGATTATTAACTAATCAATCACTCAAAGATATCTCTAAAATTGTGCATGGGTATCAATTCAATTTGCTACACAGTAGACCGATGCTAGATAAAACGTGCACCGAATTTTAGGACAATTCGCACTTCCTTTCGCGGCTTACCTCGGAACTATGTACTTTGATTTCCGATCCTAACATCTTACTTCAGTAATCGCATTCGTAAAAATCTCTGGGCTAGGTCTATCCCAAGGCCTTTCTGTTGTAGAATCTTTTACCAGTGTTCGGACTCTTCGATAAGATCCCATCGTTCAGAATAACCGGGATGATACCGCCTTTAGCATTTGTTCCAATAAAAAAAATGTCATTGGCAAAGCTGTAACGGCATTCACTTCTTACTTCGGGGGCTAAATAGCGTCTAGTGCTGTATTAACCACAGGCTTTCCTTTTGAGCCCAAACCAACTATACCTTAACGCTCTACCCAAAATCAATCATAACAGCGTTGGAGCTTTTTTGCGGGCTACGTTGCTTGCCTTGAGATCATTGCGAAGGAAACCTTTTAAATGCATGTGGCATAAGGCAGTAGTATGGTGTAAGTCAGCTCGCCAACACTTTTCTCTGAACCGCCATCCTCCGGCTTGTATGCCTCAACTCGAATGGCGGTTCAGAGAAAAGTGTCCCGCGAGCTGACTCACACCATACTACTAAGGCAGAACAGATCTTTTCAAATATGGAAATACAGCCTGCTGGAGTCAGTACATTCGTCTCGGCTGCATGGTGAAGCGTTATAAAAGTACTTTTTTTCATAAAGCCAATGAAATTGTGTCAGAAGACAAAGTGGTACGTGACTTTTTGTGACCACACCAAACATGCATTGGTGGTCACCGGAAGCAGAAATTACTTTTACTTCATGGAACAAATTTTTTCTTGCCTTTTCTCTTTTTCTTGGCCCTCTAAAGTTTCGATGTGAGTCATTTGTTTAATTACAAGTAATAGTTCTCACTACATCTGCCCGCAGTTTGAATATCATGTCAATTCTGTAGTGAATCTCACAAAGTAATTGTCTTTACACTGTTTACATGGCATTTAAAGGTGACCCGAGTACGAGTATGTTTTTTTTTGGGATTCTTTTTCCTCTATATGAGATAATGGGAGGTTTCTGTTTATTTCTCAAAGTCGTGATTGATTTTCTATCAAATGCCAGTGGGCCATTAATATTATTTTTAAGTTAGGCACTGATAAATGGTATTACGTGTTAAAGGGCAGTAATTTCTTTTGTGCGTCTTCTTTTTCTGTCCCTGAAATTCACTTCAGGGAGGATTTGTTCTGTGAACAGATGCGGATAGCCCCTTTAGCATAGGCGGGACTTGAAGTTGCATATATTCTTTTCGAATGCCTTTCGAGAAAGGATCAGTGTTCTAAGTAGTTATTGGGTTTATCTTTTTACAAAGCCTTTCCCTACTCCTGGTGGGTGGAAGGAGCCAAAATGTCTATATTGATTTTTTTTTCTGTTGGCTTAAAATGCGTCGTACATCAAGGTTGTTTCTTTTCGATACCACCATACCACCCAATGACAAAGCTTCCAGCACCGACTGGAATTTCCGAAGGATGGCTTCTCGCAGTTTTTGGAATATCCAGAACCAAATCATTATCATCCTCTTCGGCGGCCGTCGCTGGGATAGGAATTCTCCGTGCTTGCCTCTGTTTCCCTCTTCCTTCTGGAGTGTTTTGCGAGAACGAATGATCCGTCTGTTCGTCTTTTCTGGTATCGCATCACTTTTAAATTCCGCAATTAGTTGATCTCCGAAAATTACGTCCGCTCAGCTATCGCAAATATTAAACAAAGACCTTTTGTTCTTTAGGAAACTCAATGCCGGTTTGATGAAACTTAATGAAAAGTAAAAACCCACCCTTGCCTCCATCATTGCTGGTTTGCCTCGTCGGCGATGACATTTTTTCTGACAAAGCCCTGTCTGTGAAAACGGATTAAAACACCTCGACCGGAAAGCACAGCAGGGTACCGTGAGCCTCCTCGAAAAGCTCCATACAAATTCTTATACTTTTAGTATAAGAAAATGTATGGAGCTCCCCTGGATACTTACAGTGCAAGCTCCGTGTGTCTTCTCATGAGGATTACAGAACCGGACTTCGAACACAGGATGATAAGTTGTTGACTTGTGATTTGTAAAACGTTTTTGGATGATTTAGAAATAAGCTCGTAATTTTTGGATGAACGGAATTAAGGAAGCAAGTAAAATTGTGCGATTTGAGTAAAGTCTCTTTCAAAAAAAATAATAATAATAATCCCGTATCCTGATAACCCCTAATAGGGCTTCGTTGTTTGCATTTGCAAATTTAGTAACATTAATTTTCAGAAATTTTTGGTCTTAAACCGTTCGATTAGCGTTCCTTTCTCAAACACTGAGCAAAAATACCCATCGATCAGCGATAAACAATGTGCTTGGCCGTTTTGAAATAAATACACTAGTTTCACCTCGTTTCCGTGGTGCAGTGGTCATTGTCGTCCGGCCTATTATAACCCGTGTTCGGGTATTCACTGAATAGACATCATGCAAACATCATGAGAAGCGGAATGTAAGTCTGATGAAAGAAATACAGACTTATCTCCTTTCTTTTCTTTAGCGCTAAATTAACCGTACACCACTGTTACAGTATTTTTGCACGCCCGAGTTTAGGCTAATCATAGCCCCTTGTTTAACGAGGAACTGCCATTGCCATTGTCCCGTACCGGCGTATTTGAATATTGGCAAACGTCCTCGGCGGATCGGTTATTCAACCTTCCATTCAGAAACTTAGGTTGTGCAATTTACAACTGTGACATTTCCCCTTGTTAATAAATTGGGCCCGTTACAGCTTTTGTACTGACAAAATTCATTAGAGTTTTATATAACTCCGATCAGAAATAACTAAGAGAAACTAACTTCAATTTGTTAACTTCAATATTATTCAATGTCTTATTTTAATAAAATATCCCAACGTGGGTGAAAAGCGTTCACAAGCATTATCTCAAGTAACATGTAACATATGTTCAGCACATATATAAATGCAGCACGTATTGGCTCATTGACCCATCGGTTTTATGGTGATTACGGTGTCCACGTTTAAATATCAAGTAAAACAGAGAAACGGCCACCATGTTGAGGAGAAAAATATATTCTTTCATTTCAGGGAAAAAAGATCGTATTGGGAACTGAAATTTTCTTTTCCCTAAGACAATAGTTTGGTAACTGCAGCTCATGCAAATGGACGACTTTCAAGAACGTTCAGTGTTCCAAAGAAATCGCACTATAGTATCCTGACGTTCCTCGAAGAGCTGTGCTGAGTGTTTCCATTGGCAAATTTAGTCATTTAAATATTATTGATAGATAACGTTTATTTCTGTTTTGTACAACGCATAGCAGCTACTTGAAATTACAGGCTGATCTATCTGGTAAACTTCCGCCACTTTCCAGATTTTACCCGTGATTTCTTCGCTCCGTCGGACTGAGTAACAGCGGTAGTTTACAAAACTGGACAGTTTGCATTACGCCGGGCTTTTTGTGCATCCCACGGAGAAGCCCTTAGGTGTGTTGTTTATTAAAGTTTGTCTTACTTATTACCCAGCTTCTTTAGGAAGCCAGAATCTACAAATGCAAACGGTTTTCGTCGTCGTATGGCCGCTAAAAGGGTATCATTATTCCAGGCGTTCCTGGCGACACATGTTTGGCAAGGTCGGGAATTTCGGCAAATGTCATCTATTGCATAACCTGCACACTATGTAAGAAGACCTACAAAGGCGAAACAGGGAGAAGATTGGCGGACCGCTCTCGCAAACATCTACGAGATGCAGGAAAAAAAAACCGACCCAGATGCGTCAAAACAAGTTGCGCGTCATTTTCATCTTCCTAATCACTCCCACCACAACATGACAATTTGCGGCCTATCCTTACACCACGGGAACACAGAAAGCCGCAAAATCTGGAACAAAAATTAATCTTTCAACTAGGTACACTCTATCCTCACGGAATCAATGAACGCCTCTCATCTATTGATTTATTCACAAATTCATGTTACCAAATTTCCACCAATGGCACAGCTCCTCCACACCCTCATAAAAACCAACAACACCCACAATTCCTCTATTCGCTCTGACGAAGGGCTAACGCTCGAAACGTCAGCTTTCGAAATCGTTCACGGTGGTAATTCGACCTTTATCAACACGTTTGATAAAACCAAATTTTCATGTTTGACTCTCCCACCGACACAGTACCACAGTTTCTTTAGAAACTAGAAATTTGTTTAAAGTCATCGAAAGTTCATCTTCTTATGAAAAATATTGCAAAACCAAAGCTAAGTACATACAAAACAAATGTCAGGTTTGTATAAAAAAATGAAAAGAAAACCTTTAGAACAAGAAAAGTTAAGTCTCTACAGAGATGTGTTTACAATCAAAGGACAGATGAACATCGAAATAAATATCTAAGATACTCGAGGTTATACTTTCGTGTTGTTTCCAATGAAGTGAGTACAAGAATCTAGCTTATAAAAGTAATTGTACAATGATATAGATAAAAACCCTGGTCCTGGTATGCACTATGTTGATCTCACTAAAACAGTAAAAGCACCATATCGTCAGGGCATGTTGTTCTATTTGCACAAAATGCAAGACAACAATGTGGTGCAATAAGTTTGTGCTTTAGTATACCATAATATGAAAGAAATAAGTAACCCTGATGACCTGCAGTCAACTATACAACAGTGAACACATGAGGCTGTAAAAATGATCACTCAAAGTGAGGTACCAATTGTTCGCTCGTAGTCACGCCCTCCCGGTGCCTTGGCCATTTTATGCATACCACAGCAAAGGTGGAAAACAGCTCATTGCGACGTCGCGTCAAAAATCGCCTCTTTGTCCCATATCGAATCCCTCACCAAGCCGAGTTAACGCTTCCAAAGCGTCTAGTGTCCCTTACCGATCAACACAAGATTGAACACTAACATTTTAAAGATTTGAGATTGTATGCTGTGATTGGAAGTTGTTTTGCTTATGCGTCTACTAGTTACAGGGATCGAAAAAAACCTTAAAACGATAACAAGTTTGGATATAATGCGATTCAAGTTCTTCCTGATAAGAAGATAGGCAATGATGTCCATTGACCTTGATATGTTTACGAGTTGTCTTTCGTCTTACAAGTGGTCTTCCTCCACCATCCTCTCCCGTACCAGCATCTCTTTGGTCTTTTTATTGGCGTCTTCCCTTTCGAAAGTCTCCAAAGTGGGCTGATTACGCGTTTCCGGTAACGTCAAACACAGCAGTGCAGCAATTAGAGCGTTTGTTCCCATAATGCCAAACGGGAGGAAAGGATGGACACGTTTCTGTTGATAGAAAAAAACATTAATAAAAACATTTCATTTCCGAGTTCACATCTAACCCTTATTTGAGCAAATAACAAGCAAGTGTCTTTATTTAAATCAGGTTTAGTCAAATGGAGAGTAAAACTCAGGGTGCGTTTTTTTGGGAAAACCCTAAAGCGGATTTGTGATCTCGGATCAATGGGTTCTTCAACGTAAAAAAAAACCGCACAATTCGGAAAAGGTTCATTTTCCATAACAACGCAAACAAATAAACCCAGAGCTCGAGTTTTGTGCAATTTAAAAAACAAAAAACAAAAAAAAAAAAAAATTAGCGGTTAACTGGTTTGTTTTGGAGAAATTACTCAAAGACAAAAGAACCTTAGAGATCAATAAAAAGAAATGACGAAAAACATGCGTTCAACGGTACAAATCGATTACAGAGGGTATTTTTGCAGTTTACTTTTGTAGCTATATGAAAGGGAATAACGATATTGCTGTCAAGAAACTTTTTTTTGCCACAATTGCTTGTAATCTCGCAATCTAATTGGCTAATTGGCCGTTGACGATAAGAGTATAGACAACGCTGCTCGCGTCATGCTCGCGTCAATTTGCCACGCAATGCAATAGCCAATCAGGAACGCTCATTTTGGAACATGAACCAATCATATTGCGAGAAAGTTATAGACAACGATTGCTCTTTCGTCGTGTCACGAGTTTGGTCAAACTCTGAAATAATCACTCCCTTTGGCGTTGATGAATAGTGTGGTAAGAAACAAATCGAAAGTGGTTCAGCGTTGTCTGAACTCTTACAGACAACGATATTCGTCATCACAGTGGTCAAAACCACTCTCGATTTGTTAATTAGTGTAATTCCTGGTGTGGAATTTGCAGGAAACCTAACTATTTTCGACCTTTTCGTGTCTTCGATTGTGCAATAAAAGTGAGAGAAATATTTGGGCTAAACTGTCATGTGTGGTAGCTGTTGTATCATTTTTGCATGGAAAACCACTTGTCAAAAACACGTTTTTCAAGTCCTTTCCCAAAAAACGCTGAAGTGGTGAATCTCAAAAATCCGGATTTAGATTTGATCCGAAGTATTCTCCTTGAGTGTGGGTACTTTGGATTCATGATCTGTTTTTGGATTTCTCCAAAAAAAACGCAAAATCCGTTTTTGGATTCAACAATTCGTCTTCGGATTTTCCCAAAAAAACACACCCTCAATCACAAGTATGTTGGACACGAGCCACTCAATGTGACTTAGAAAAGAAAAAAGTCTATACCCCATTACAACTAATGAAGTTCAAAAGTTTCCGTTTTAAATTCCGCGGCAAGCAGGCGATTACAATGTTTTCATCCACAGTACAAGCCCGTTACTTGGAACGTACAACTCTCACACTAGGTCCAAGTCACCGCAATTTAAGAGACCCAAGATATCTCAAGACGAGGCTTTTAAATGAATTTCGAATCGTACATGTGACCATTCCCAGTCCCAAGTCTAATCAATGATTTGCCTTGCATAGGGAACCCGCGCCCGTACTACGCGCGGCAGTCAAAACTGTGCTATCCTGTCAACCATTCGCCCTTTCACTGGAAACGGTGCATTTCTGTGCGTAAATGTCGCTGTTGTCGTACACTGTCGAAAGGACGCAACCAAAGTCTTTTTTCGCAAAGTCACGGCTAGCACAAATAAATACATTATCAATACAGTTTTCAAGTTTTCGAAAATACCAGACTGAATTCGTCTTAAAATGGTTAGAAAAAGCACAAATAACTGCCAAAGCACAACAGCTCACGTTCGAATCGCCGTTTGCCGGCAGACAAGTTTTGGCGTCAAGTTTGTTCACAAAAAGCTGCCACAAAATCTTTTAAATGGTTTTATGGCCCTTTAACTGGGAACCTATTGACGTGACGTCGGATAGAACAGTTTTTTTCCCGCTCGCTGAATTCTGATTGGTCAATTTAAATTTCAGTAGCTCTCGCCGTATGCACGGTAAGGCTCATGATTGGAAGGGCCTGGTTTCCAAGGAAAAGGCTACCGTAAAAGGAATTAATAACTTAGTCTGTGAAAACCTATAACCTCCCACGGAGTAATTCCTCATCTGTTCCAGACTGCTACTTTCATTGGTCCCTATGACCTGTTGCTTCTTTTTTCAGTGGGTGCATTGTTTCGGGTGTATCATCTATTGTTTCGTTCTCCAATCACAGACCGCGCCTGGAAAGCTACAGGGTTTCTTCTTCCCCCGTGCAGTCGTTTTTAGTCGTATTTCACCTCCTCCCCGACTCCCCTAAAAACGACTGCGTGGGAGGCTAGTGAAAACACCTCGTGACACAAATATATCAACGTTACAAGCTCCTGGTCCACACAACCGTTTTCGTATCGTTCTCACCTGTCAACATTGGAGCTAAGAGAAAACGCCAATAAAAACAACTGGGGCCTGGGACTGCGTTGAGTGGTGCTCAGATGTGGCACGGTTGTCACTTTATTACGCGTGCAGTAGTGACGCTTTCTTGCATTTTACAAGTCTTTGCCCCAGGAACAAAGGGCTTTAAAATCTTATAGTAAGCGAAGATGTCCACTTTGTATACCTTCTTTTTTTTTTTTTTTTAAGTAATCGTTTTTGCAGAGGAAATTTATGGGTTTTTTTGTTCGAACGATATTAAAGTATGCGCCTTCATTGGCTCGAAAGGCGTTACTGTGGATGGAGAAAGAAATAGACGAGTCCTGGATGTAAAACTTGAAAAAGAAAATCCGGGTACACTCTTCCTGCAAAAAAAGAGCGAAGCTTACCGAGTACACAATATATGATGAAAGGATGGCTCCAACACGGGCAGCTGAAGTGGATGTTCCCATTCCAATATTCCTGTGGTGAGAGATACTATAACACTCAGTTTTAAATTACTGCACCGTCCTACACTGGAAAATTTGGACCATTTACAGACTTCATAAAATGTCTGTAAATAATAAATTTACAGACTTTAATACTTTACCCCATAAATATAAAATCTCTGTAAATTTATTTACAGATATTTTACAGAGTTTTGTTGAGTAAAGCTCTATAAAATGTCTGTATAATGTTTATAAATTATTGGAGCTACAACAAGAGGAAATACTTGAAATTTATTTTATCTTGCAAAAATGTCTAAAATTTACAAAGATTTTACGCCGTTTGGTCATGTCTCATAAAATGTCTGTAAATTGCGCTTCATCATCATCATGCGTGTCCTGTCTAAGTTACCAAATGTTTTTGGATCTGTACGCCCTGTTCACGATGATTTTGAGTGTCGAATATTTATTACCTAATTAAATTATGTGGGAAACTGTTGAATTAGCCCTGCATGTTGCACTGAGTTCGGTTTATCAAAAGTTCGCCGGTTGCAACCTATAAAATGCCTATCGGTATGTGTTTTAATAGTTCGACTTGGATCAAGCCTTAGGCCCTGTTGATATGGAGAAAAGATGTCCCCGGAAGATGGTCACCCTCCCAGCCGGGTCTTTAGCTAGCGCTTATATGAGAAAAGAACTGACTTTTTTCCCTGAGTCAAGAGCTGCCCGGCTCAGTTTCGATCATCAGGAGACTGGGAAGATGGCACTCGTGCATTCTCTCATCATCTTGCCTCGACCAAGTTGACTCCACTGAGCGAGCCAAAGTGTTTACATGCAATAAAGTTGGCTTGGCCAGGAGGGCGACCCTACCGTTGACAAAGGGTGACCCGGCTAGGTGGGTCTCCCTTCTAGCCGAGCCATTTTTTTTTCCTCATGTAAACAGTTTACTGTGTTACGCGGTTAAACCGCATTTTATAGGGAAATGTAGGAAAAGTTGGCTGGTCCAAGGTATCTCCGGTAAGCGAGTGACCCTTCTACCCGGGACAATTTTTCTCCATATAAACGGGTCCTTAGGGCCTCACAAGATTAGACCGTTTTAATTGTTTACAAAAATTGCAAAGGCCATAAAATCTATGTAAATTGACACAACCCGGCCATAAAAGAGTTTTTGTGTGTAAATTTCATGTAAATTGCTGGGATGAATCATGCAAATAACATGTAAATCAAGGCCTTTGTGATATAGGAGTCCCAGCACAGAGGGAGATTGAGAAAGTAATGTAGGCTAGTAAGCAGACTTTACCTTTACCATGCTCCTTGAAAAAAGAAAAACAAAAGCATTGGTGTTTAGCTGCCCAAATGAATCGTGCGGGTTTCAGTCAATTAACGTGG
>NC_090869.1:50490037-50495037 GCF_036669935.1 Montipora foliosa | reverse complement strand
GAAAGATTTAAAATGTACAACGAATAACAAACTCACCTAATGACCGTGGGAAATAGTTCGGCAGAGTAAACGTAAAATCCTTCAAAAGCAAACACGACGAAAAACTTGGCAATGCAGAGAGAAAATATTATTTTTCCAACCAATATTCCTGAAATAATAAAGAGAATTACACAGGCTCCTTAATATGATTCTGTGGAAGAGGAGAGTGAAGTCATAAAATTCTTCTCAGATTAGGTAATATTGTTCGGCAGTGAGGAAAGAGAAAAATTTTAATCTTTAGCAAACGATAGAGCCTTTTCACTCTTCAGGTTACTCGTCATGTTGTTCGGCCGAAACGGTTCACATACGAATGATTTTCATGTCGTCACCCTCCCTACCTTGTCGAGGGAAATAGTGCGTTCAGACTACGTTTCGCATGTAAATTTCGTTGTTGGGAGGAAATTGTTCACGCATTCAACCGACAAAATTATTCGTTTGTCAACAATAATAATGAAGGAACGAAGGAGAGATTCAGCAACTGTGTCCGCCTATAGAAGCCTGAAAAATAAAGCGATTTCAACGGAATTCAAACCCACGACCTCTTCGATGCTGGGGCAATGCTCTACCAACTGAGCTATGAAGCAACAGAGTTTAGAACAGGTCAATTTTGTTGGGCTCGTGTGTTTTCTTTCATCGAGTCTGATCTTTTCACAGGAACACATGAGCCCAACAAAACTGACCTTCTCCCAACTGTATGGCTTCATAGCAGCTGCTCAGTTTGTAGAGTATTTCACCAGCATCGTAGAGGTGATAGGTCCGAATCCTGTTGGAGTCACCTGAATTTTTCAGGTGTCTATACCAGACAATTTCTTGAATTGTCCAGATTAGCGCTCTTTTGGTAAGATTAGGGTCAAAGAGGACCCCTGACAATTCACCGACTGAGCTATAAAGCTATATGTGGATTTAAGGTCTTAATTGGCGGCATTAGAGCGTGAATAAGTACAGTGGAAGACAACCAGATATCAATCGTTTGGTATATTGTTACAAAAACGACGTAAGTGTTAGTTAATTTCAGTTTCAGACTACTAACACCAAAATGGTTCCAGTTACCTGTGTTTTGCCCATCCTTATCTAATGAGGTAAGTAAAACGGAACCAAAGGCACCGACAGCAGAGAAGAAAAGACCACAGCAAATGGTCTTCTTGCGGCCAAATCTAGCAAAAGACAAACAATTAAAAGTCATAATAAACAAAGCGAATTAAAGTTTTCACCTTACCACGGTTTTCTCAACAACCCGTCGAAATGTGCAAAGTAAATTTATATAGCGGAGTGGAGTCAGGAAAACAGAATAGTCCATTTCCGAGTTGGTGTCTGCCTCATCTTCAAAGCGAGTCTAAGTGCAAAGTCTTTCCTATAAAATTACTTTTCATTCAAATGTAAAGTAGAAGTAATTACCGTCACAGAAACTTCGCACTTAGACTCGCTTTGAAGATTTTGCTTTTGCCGTTTAAATTTTTAGCGAAGGCCAGTTAGCCAAGACACATTCACACGTAAATAATAAACACTTAATGACTGGTTCCAAGGGAAACAATTCATTTTGTTTCCCGAGAATCTCAATGGTTCCCCGAGGCGCAGCCGAGGGAAACATTTAAATTCGAGGGAAACAAAATGAACTGTTTCCCGATGACCCAGTCATCAAGTGATTTGTTATATAGCACAAAAACAAAACGTGCAACTGCAACAGCAACGGCGGTCGTCAGTCAACATTCGTGGGTAACAGTGCACTGCTACCCTCTGACGTCATAGATTTTGCACTGTTGCCCGCTCAGAGACTTTTGGCGGGAAACAGTTTTATTGTTAGATGTCATGTGACCTCGAAGTAACAATGAGAGCGCGCGCTGCTGGGGGAAAAACTCAGCTGTATAAAAAACACACCTGTTGCAGCTCCAGGCCAAAGCAGGGTAAGCCACTAGTGCAATAGTGCTTGTAATGAAGAAATTTAGGTACATATTTCCACCTACTGTTGGGGAACTGAAGGATAATCCATAATATACCATCCCGTTTACGAACCTGTTGCAAAGAAAGTCTAAAATGTAACATCACTGATTGACATTGGCTTCTTTAATGTGTACAGCACCATCATACTGATATATTAAAAGTCAAGAGGCATAAGTATGCAATTCGTGACTTTCAACATTTGTTTTTTTTGGACGCACATTTTAACGCAGGTTGCCGCTAGTCTTAGGTGGTAATGGCCTTAATACTGAGTAAGATTTCTCACCGCCAGGGCTGGAGTTCGCCTGGAGTTTTAAAGGTTCCTGATCATAATATAATTCAACTGAATCTGTTGCCACACAGTCTGGATCCCATGCAAGAGGTCATTTTTGGCCCGGATACTTGCTATGGACTTTTGCAACACTTACAGTTGATGTAGAGCCAAACTTTTTCTATGGTATATATATATTCGGAGACTTTGCTTGCCACCCTATGGAGGTTACTCCGTTTTCAACTTTACAATTGATAACAAGATGAGCTCAGTCTGCGAACTGGCCATGGAACATTGTCATCCATGAACAGGAGGGTACTCTTCCTCTTCAAAGTATCAGACAATTACCGGTCATAAATTCTCGTTAACGATGTCAATGCACTTAGCAGAATTTATGTTACCTTCAATGGGAGTCAAACTTAAAACATTAGGGAGCTTAAGCACGCGCGTTTTTGAGACGCGGGCGGCAACCGGAAGAGAGCATTTCGCGTGCCAGGACGGTGGTGTCTCCCAGATTTTTATACTAATCATCTCTAATGGCGAAAAGATACTCAGCAATTTAACTGTGGTTGTGTAAAGACAAGTTAAAAGTGAAAACAGCTCACTTCCGGTTGCCGTTCGCGTCTCAAAAACGCGCGTGCTTAAGCTCCCTACTGTCAACTTGTCGTCGGCGCTAACAGCGAGGGCAAATGAGGTGATCAGGGTTGCATGTCTCGTCTTTTCGCCAAAGGTAAATTAAACACGATTGTCTGTACCAAGAACGATTTGGCTTTAGTAGAAAAATATAACTTTACTCAAGTTTCATCGTCGATGTTTTCCCTCTGTATATATATTAACCCAAGGCTGGAAACTCTGATGAAGCACTGAATGGGAAAGATAAGCTGCTGTAAATCTGCTGTAAAGTTCAAATCGACCCAAAATTTCACTCAGACAAGGAAGATAGTGCTGCTACATGTAAAGCAAAATAAGCCAGTTTTGGAGACTTTCCGTAAACTTTTGTCTGATATAAGGATTGAAATATGTAGCAGCACTATCACCCCTGGTGTGAGTGGAATTTTGGGTCGATTTAAATTTGTTTTCTTTTTAACTTATAGCAACTTATCTTTGAATTCCCACTGCTTCATCGGAGTTTCCAACCTTTTGTTCATAGATATACAATCAGAGGGAAAACACCGTCGCTGAAAACGACCAAAAACTCAGTGATTCAGTGATTGCGTCAATCTGGCGAACCTGAGGTGATAGTCGTTCTTGGCAGTGCTCAACAGTCTTCTCAGGTTTTGCTTTTTACCGGGATTCTGACACATGCCCAGTAACGATTAGCTCTCAGTTCAACACTATTCCGACCCATGGTTGTTCATCAGCAGAACTTGTGAATGTTGATTTCGAAATTATTCCTGTCCGAAAATCCCTTTTGGCCTCTAAAACAAACCGTCCACAAACCAGTCCTCTACACAAAACCAAATACCTTCTGTATCACGCCATAGATTTTAAATTCTAAACTAACCAATTTAATAGGAGGGTGCGCCATAAAACAAACCAATAGGATTAAAACGAACTTACGCGCGCAAATTAGGTAGTGAAACTTACAAAATTAAAATGCCCTTTCAAAAAAATAATTTCGAAGCCAACTAAAGGACAAACTATTTTAGCAACCTAACTAAGCCCTTACCCATTATAAATGAGAAACGCAAGTGCTAGCTTTCCCATCTCTAGAGTGTGAACAAGGGTGACAATTATTTCGTGCTCCATTTCGGAAGTGACGAACACTTATGTCTCTTGACTGCGGTTGCGAACACTTACATCTGTCACATTTCCCAACAATCAACAAAAATTGATGGGAATAAATGATTGTTTGGAAAGAATATTATGGGGAAATACTGAATACTTCGCCCACCCCCAAGACATTAGATCACTGTGTAGAAAAGAAAGGTTACAGACAGGAAGAGGCTCATTCTGATCTTTGAGGTGCGTCAATTGCTGTTAAATAGAAACGGGAACAACGTGTGCGACACAATACCGCGTTGTTGCGCTCGATGAGACCAGACACCTAACGTCGAGTGCCTGCGAAGTTAAAGCAAACTGGCTCTCGTCCCTCGTTCTGACCATGATATCATATATATTACTATCTGTCTCGTTATCTTCTCTTGGCCTAGCGAATATATTAAAGTCATGAATTGTCCTCTAAAAACTTTATACGACTAAACAACTCAGACCATAATATCAATGACACCACGTAGCGGATGAATATCTGGCCAAAGGCAAGGTATCTTTATAGTTCCGATAGCTCCGCACCTCTAAAGCTGTAGTTAAGGGTGCGCCGGTGCACGTTTCTACTCCTCCTAGTACTAGTGTATCTAACAGATAATAATGATGCGGAACATTCTGTTTCTACTGATTCATGTACACTACTTTTAAAAAAAATTAGAATCTTGTTTTCCTCCCTATGCGGAATTCATATTGTTAGTTTTCTGCTGATTTTGGGTTGAAAATGTTCTTGTATTATTCTTAAAAGACATTTCTGTTTTAGAATGTATTGGGGTAACAATTAAAACTGTTCAGCGTCTAGATCCATCGCTTTTCGTTGCAGTCAATGCATTCTGGGAAAAATGTGGTGAATTCGAGATTTCGTCCTACCTTCTCACGAATCCAAAATATGGTGCTGCTCGCTCTCGACATTAAAGATTCTATCTACCGAGATGCACCGCGCGCAGACACGGAGGTTTCGTATGATATGGAACCGGTCAGTTTAAAACGC
>NC_090869.1:50485037-50487537 GCF_036669935.1 Montipora foliosa | reverse complement strand
TACTAAGGAATTACCTTAAGTGCGAGGATCAGTTATCACTCTTGCTGCGTCTTTTAAAGCGCCATTTAAAAGTACGCAGGGGTGAAAACCTTAACAACGGATTGAATAATGATATGTTAATGATGATGATGACGATGACAATGACAATATCGATAAAATTGCCGATGGCAGTGACAATGAGGTCGATTACAATTGATAAGGATGATGAGGTGGAGAAAGAAAACGAGACGACTAGGACGAGAAAAGCAACCAACAACCGTCATGGTGACCAGTCCAAGACCAAGTCACAAATGAACAAGATAATAATAGTGATAAAAACAATAATAATAATAATAATAATAATAATAATAATAATAATAATAATAATAATAATAATAATAATAACGATGATGAGTCTCCGCTAGTCGTCGTTGCAAAGTACAGCAAAAACATAGCTCAACAATGTCAAACCGACAGCATACTATGGCGCCTCCGGCAGCCGCAATACGGTCCATGTATGACCTTGGAGCACAGCTCACAGCCAGCTGAAATCAGCTGAATCATGATGCTGGTTCTTGCTGAGGGAGGAAAACCGGAGAACCTGGAGAAAACCCTGGAAGCATAGTAGAGAGCCGACGCAAACTCGGGAATCGAACCTGGGCCACATTGGTGGGAGGCGAGTGCTCTCACCACTGTGCCAAGTTTGCCAGAATGCAACCGCCCCTTTAATACTGGCTTGTCCACCATTTGCTTGAGATAGAACATTGAGTTTCTAACAACAGAGAAAGCCTGCGTTGGGGATGAGAGATAGAACTGAGAGAAATGTGAAGCGAGTACCGAGTATGCCTTTTATAACCAGCCGGCTTCCAGTTTCCTTGCCTAAAGTGGAATGTGTTAAAGTCCAGACCCTCGATAAACGGCCTAGCTCTCCAGGGATTCTTGTTGCTGAATGGGTAGAGCATCCCACCGCTGACCGGTGTTACGGAAGTCGTAGCTTGGAGCCCCGCCCAGGGGCCTGTTTCTCGAAAGTCCCGGTAATTACCGGGCCCGTTAACTTACCGGGATCTTTACCGGGAAACTTTATCGGGACCGAAAGAGTGTTTCTCGAAGCACCCGTAAACTTTCCCGGTACTTTTCGGGGCCGATAAAATAACCGGGAGTTACCAGGCTCTTGCATGCACTTCACGCTCGTCATGAAAAGAAGGAAAATGACTTGGCACTAGATCCGTAGAGCTTGTAGCATCCAGTTTCCAAACCGAGCGCTGTGATGTAAAAAAAGGTGGCGTTCGAAACGATGACCTTCCATCGTTCCTTTTACACCTTCTAGCAGTGAAGGCGACTTTTTAAACCTCATTGGCGGAGAAATTTTGCAAAGGGTGTTTAGATGGCAGGAGTTTTTTTTATTCACGCTTTTTGTAAGCAACGCTCTTTTGGGGTATAAATAGAAGCTCAGAAAATGTTACAACGAGGTTAAGCGAAATTCTCGATCTTCAATACAAGTAGTAGATTGCAGCGTACAGCGAACCAGTGGAAGGAGGTATGTCTTTGAGTCATCGTTTAGCATTATCAGATGTTTTGAAGAACATCTGTTTTCAATTTCATCTCGACAGGTACGTCGAGTGGAATTCCGTCTTACCTCAGGTTCACTGCATTTATTTCGATTTTCATTGGCATGTATATGCCAACACTCTCAAGATACACTATTTGAAAAAAAAATCACGTTTATTTAATGAAACCAAAATAATATTCTTAATTATATAGTTATTTATCATAAGGGTATAGTAGATTTTAAAAGACATTGCTAAAAGGGATCACTTATTAGTTTATGGGATAATTCTATCCTTGATTTATTGTGACTCCTTCAAGTCAAAGATACTTGGTGAACCCCTAGCTGGAAGTAAGATAATTATATTGTTAAATTTGTGGAACCTTTACTAAGGGGGTGGCACTGAACTACAGAAGGACAATGGTTGCTAAGGAACCTGTTTAGTCAAAGAGCCCTACAGAAAGGTTGCATGGGTGGTTCTTTGAAGTAACTCTTTCAATGGAAATCTGACATCACTTCAATAAAGGTGTATACGCAACTAGTCCCAGTCCTCGGTCTCGAAAAGAACAAAAAGACGAGGCGGTTTTAATTCATGGGATGGGAACCGTCCCATCAATATTTGTAAACCGTAGCTTGGAATTTCTATTTGGGCAAAAAATGGAACTGATATTTTGAAAACTGCAACAGAGGAGGGCCATAAATCTATGCTACACTGATTTTGTGTTAGATTGTTCTTGTACTGTTGCATTAAAAATTTGTGAAAAACATAGTTAACTCGCTGAGTTTTTAGGCATTTTGTTTTTTGGCCATGTGATTTACCAGATATGGTTGTCAGTCAAATCAGTAGAAGAAATGTTAAAATAAATAGAACACACTTGGCAAAAAATGGTAACTGCAGAGTTAAAGAGACTCAAGAAATGATTATTTGAAGGGGTCCATAGCAACAGTTTGGTAGTTAAGAGCCACCCCCCTTAA
>NC_090869.1:50470037-50477537 GCF_036669935.1 Montipora foliosa | reverse complement strand
AATTCACCCCACCAGAGCAGTCACCAGAATCCACCACTCACAAGAGAAAGAGGCAAAGAAACATAATTTGGTTCAACCCACCATTTAGTAAAAATGTTCAAACCAATATAGGAAGAGAATTTCGAAATTTGATCGAGAGGTGCTTCCCACCGAACCATAAATTAAGAAAACTGTTTAACAAAAACAATCTTAAGCTAAGTTATAGTTGTTCACCAAACATAAAACAGATCATCGATGGACACAACAAAACCATCCTAAGCCAGAACATGTCACCTCCACAACAAACACCCACCAAACTCTGTAACTGCAGAGCACCAGACAAATGCCCTTTGAAAGGACAATGCTTAGTCAAGGAAGTAGTGTATCAAGCCACCATCACGACCGCCGAAAGCACAGAGACGTACGTCGGCCTCACCGCCACTGAGTTCAAGACGAGATGGCGAAACCACCAAATGTCATTCAAAAACGAAAGTAAAAAGAATGACACCGAACTGAGCAAACATCTATGGCAGCTAAAAGATCAAAAGAAAGACTTCGCAATCTCCTGGAAAATTTTAGCCAAGGCCAAATCTTATAGCAACCTTACTAAACGATGTAATCTATGTAGTACCGAGAAATTCTATATTGTATATAAACCGGACATGGCAACGCTCAACAAACGTAATGAGCTCGTATCGACTTGCAGGCACAAGCGAAATTTTATCCTTAGGTTCAATCGCATCCTCAACAACCAATCATAAATTTACAAATGCTTTTTTACTATTGTTTTTCAAGTTTGAATCTTGTAACGATCACGCTACTGATGTATATAAACCCCAGCGATGCTACAGTGTACATGGAATTTAACTGATGAGTGGCCCAACTCCTTGTTGGTCTACGAAACAGACCTGTATTAAAGTCCATATGAAACTATATTGAGTAGAAAAACATTGTTATTACCGCTCCATTATTGTTGAGCACTATTCTGGATTTATCAGTGTGGAACTCACCTGAAGTTATATATATATATATATATATTTTTTTTTTTTTTTTTTTTTTTTTTTAATTTTTTCGCAGCATTTATTAGCTTTTGAAAGCGGAAAAGTCAGCTAAATTCAATTGAGTGACTGGCCAGTAGTGGCCTGAGCTTGGTGTTGCATGCCAGTCCATGGCGGACAACACTGTCAGTGCTTCAGATTCCAGCTGGGGAAAAATGTGCAGAAGGCCCGATTAATCCTAATGCAGAAACTAAAAGGCTAAGGGCAAACCTCGCTATCCCCGGAAAAGCTAAAATAGCTAGAGAAAGAAAAATTCAGACGAATCCGGTCGGTAAAAAGCGCTGTACGCGTGGACAAAAAAAAAACAACCTATAAGTGCAAAAAAGTGTAAACAAAGGGTCACTTACTGTACTTCATCAATCATTACTTGATCTTACCTCAGTTACTACAGATGTAAAATCATCAACGAACTCCCACTGGTTTCTGGAAATATTGCATCTGAAACTGTAGTTGTCGTGTCCAGGTCTTATCGTCCCTTCCAGAGGACAGACACTGCTATTTGAAACACACTTCCAGGCCGGCTCGGCTGTGATGAAAGCCACTATCGTTAGAGGCCAAGCAAACCAGAAGAACATCAAGCCATTTAAGAAGACCAGAAGTAAGATTTGGTAGCGGCCGAAGCTTCCGATTTTTTCGAGGTATTGGTCGGTTGTCAGGGCCATCTATGAACAAATTCGTTTATAGAAATTAAGGTGGGCTGTATTCATTTATTGTGACCAAAAAAAACAGTTGCTCTCGTAGGTTCTAGCTTGGCAGTAATTTCGATCTAGTAATAGTCAAGAAATTGTGTATGGGTCCGTTTCGCCAGGCCATAAGCCCCCTTCGTCAGAGCTCCGGGTTGACGTACGATAGTTAATTTACCTTTATCAACTCCAAATCGACCAAATTTTCGTGTTTCACCACAGGCAGACAACCCTAAGGATGCGAGAGCGCGTGACGTCACGTTATTTTGAGACAGTTGTAACGACAGATTCAACTAATGGTGGAAAATGTTCCATAAAAACTTCAAATCACGATGTTTCTATTCGAAAATTCATTTTATGGACAGCCAGATAAATAAAGTTCATTCTATTCAAGTTAAACTAAAGCTTTTTTGGGAGCGATTATAGAATTCAGGGCCATCACAGGGCAATCCATATCATGTGCAAATTATCCGAAGCTTTTGAAGAATGAACACATAACAATAAGCAATATTGTTGTTCAATGATGTGGAAATAAGCGTGAAGTAATGCGATACATCTCTTCGAACAATCAATCGAGTGTTTTTCCCACATGAACGCGGTGAATTGACTCCAGAAAACCTGTTTCCTGCGCTTGCAGATATCATGTTTTCGCGCGAAAGCTCACTTGGTATTTCATTGGTGTTTATATAATAAATATATATTTTTGCTTTACCAATATTTCGTCATACATATATACATCTATATATCCTCACAGCCGTACATGCAGCCTTGCAGTATTATTTTGCTTTAAATCTACAAATTATTTGCTGGTTAAATCTCCCAAGATTCGGCGCCTCCACTTTATTCAGCTGGCTCTTGCATAAAATATTGTTACTTGAATTGCTCGTCTCCTTTTGAGTATTTTATTTCTACGAATGAACACCATGGTTGATGAGCTTTGTGCATCGACAAATTGTCCCTTAGAGTTCAGGCTGACCTACTCAATTTGAGGGGAATATAAAGATACCTTATTACATGAAATTTTGGCGACACGTTAATTTAGCGATTTTGAAAAATCCGGATTTAGCGACACCTTAATTTAGCGATTTTTCGCAAATTTTGGAACATACGTCACTTAATTTTCGCGATTTCGCAATCTGAAACTTTCTGGCGAATTAAGGTATTCAAAACTTTTGCGACGACAATAGAACATTAAAATTATTAATCGTTTGTGTCATGATGTAGTTACTTGGCGATTCATATCACAAGTGACCACATCGTGAGACAAACGATAATACCTTGATTATTCTTATTATTGTACTTTACCACGATGAACAAACACAATTTTTCTTACGTCAATGGGTTCATTTAAAAAAATCATCAAAAACATCACACAGCGTTATAAAGCTTAACAAAACAAATAATTGTGTCAAGCTTTTCATTTAGGATTCCACAGCTGTTGATAAAAGTGGAAACCGCATAGTCCACATGGGAAAGCGAGATTTAATGCGAGCGAAGAATCCGTTTCAGTTGTGAAGCTGAAATGTATTCAGTAAACATCCGATACACGTCATAATCGACCGCAAAATAGCGTGATCGTGTGAAACGGACCAGATGGCGGAATTTCCTATTGTAGTCACTTTAATTTAGCGACGATTTAAATTTAGCGACACTTAATTTTGGTTCATTTTAATTTAGCGATATTTTGAAAACTCGCTAAATTCGCTAAATTAAAGTGTCGCCAAAATTTCATGTAATAAGGTAGTTAAAAAATTGGCAATAAATTATATCTACACTTGATGGATAGTTAATGATTAAAAAACCCTAAACGGGTGACCCGAAAACACTGACCCCCGGTCCATGGACCCCCCTACGGACCGGGTCCATGGACTGCCTTACGGACCGGTCCACGGACTATCTCTACGGGCCCCCTCTACGGACCACCCCATAAAACACAGAATTAAAAATAAATAACGACTGAAAATTTGTTTATACCGGATGTCTGGATAGACCACTCTCTCCGGTGAAATCTAACCGTCACGCTCAGCAAATCAGACTAAGGCTCAGTTGTTGCCTTTTTCTTCGTTGTTGACCGGAGTGCTTCGAAACTAAGTTCTTCCGCCATTTTGTTCAGGTACAGAGAGATCGTGAAGCACAAACCCGCGGGAGAATGATCCGAACAAAATGGCGGAGGGAAAGAAAGAAAATACAAATAGAACTTACTTATTATCAATCTTTCAAAGGATTCCGGTCCACAGCGAAGGGGCAATATGTGATTAATAGACTTTGTACCCGAGCCTGAGCCTGAGCCTTAGTCTGTTGAATTTGCGGAGCGTTACGATTGAGATTTCGCCGACACGAGTGACACGAGTGGTCTATCCAGACAACTGGTACGTTAGTGATTATTTTCATTTCTATGTTGTTTTACGGTGGTCCGTATAGGGGGTCCCTAAGGGTAGTCCGTGGACCGGTCCGTGAGGCAGTCCGCGGACCCAGTCCGTAGAGGGGTCCATGGACCGGGGGTCAGTGTTTTCGGGTCACCCTTAAGAAACTGCGAAGGCGTTTGTTTCTGCAAGATTTGTTGCGTGACGTTTTTGGTAAATTTAACTTTTGTCCATAGAGTACCATAAATGCAAAATTTGCACTTTTCTAAATCCCACTCAAATTAGGAATTAACTCCCTGTCAAGAGAGGATGAGGTACTCTCTTGCTCCCTGTTTATTGCAATTCGTTGCTATACATGTATCAGGGCATGTTGCAGTCCACAATACCCAACACGGCGTTTTGGGTATATTTGAATTGCCACAATTCTGGTATTTGTCTTGGCGTTAGCATCGATTCTTGAATAATGTGTTTTAGTAACTTGACGAGACTAAACTACAGAATTCAGGGCCAAATCTAGGGACTCTACTATCGCTGACGGGCCGGTTCCTTTGGCTCGTTTGCCATCCACTGCCGAGACGAAACCAGCCAGCAGTGTCTATAATATTAACAGATCCTAATATTTACTAATGACTCTTTCTTTCATCCACTGCCGAAAACGAGCCAGAACTTCCACCGGTCCGAATGTGGCCCTGTATTCTGTGATTGCTCTTGACGATAAGCCCATCTACGAGGTTACGGAGGGAATTCTGAAAAATCGTATGATAACAAATCGTAACTGACCTTTTCAGTCGAACTTTCCGGGGCGCGAATTGCAGTCCAATGTACTGTTTACGCTGTGTGAGCACGTACTCTGTAGTTGCAAGTTGAAAACTTTGAACAAGGTGCAGGATTGTGCAATTAAAATCGAAGGCCTTTGAGAAAGATCAAATTATGTGCTAACTTGGTCGAAACTTGGAGATAACCAAGTTTTCTAACTTCCGCGGCGCGTCCAATTTCGTATTCTCGCCGTTTCGTACTTCCTTTTCCATTTTTTCCTTTTTTCTCTCGAAAAAACCTTACGCGCACCCATTCTAGGAACTGCTACTAGTAGTAATCAAAGATTATGAGAGTGCGTTCGACGCCGTCACGTAAATATATATACCTAAAATAAATGATTTCACTACCTGACTTTCAACCCCGGTCTATTGCTAAGCTGATCGGCAACGAAGGTTTTACAGACAGATATATTATAATGTCAAAGTCCGATTCCAGTTAAGTGGTCCCCTGTACAAACTGCGATTTGTTGATACGTTGCGTGACAGCGCCAGTTTCCGTAGGCTCACAACTTTTACCCTTCAAATTTCGTGCTAAATTTTCTCACATTAACTGCAAATGTTTAAGCGTAAAAGCTAGTTTGTAAAAGTATATTAAACATACATTATTCTCGGCTGGAAGCGGCACAAACATAAGCAAACATTTGCAATCGTCTGCTCGTTTATCGTCAGCGTAAACAAACTCCTTGCAACTGATTCAAGTATTATCCCTGATTAATGAAGTAGACAATATTTACATAATTTGCCGTTCCTTGGTTCAACCTCACCCTTATGGATCTTGCCTTCAGAGTACTTTTCCACCGATTTCAAACAGTATTCGACCGGATAAAGAGCTACATGTACAATGCATGTATCTGTCATAAGTTCGCACCAGTTTCCCGGCCGACACACGCCCCTGCAAAAATCAAGCGGGGGGGCCATTTTGGTGTCCTTACAGCAATCTCAAAAAATTCTGCAGTGCCGTACACAGGCACACCAACTCGAAAGACACAGGACGCAAAAACGAAATTAGGCTCACGTCCTCCTTTTCGTCGAACGCAAATAGGGACACTGTCACGCTTTTTTGTAGCACCACAATGACTAACCAAAGGACGCGGTTCTGTTGATAGCAGGCGCAAAGAAAAGGCAAAGAGATCCCTTTGAATTTAATAGGCTTTTTTCTTTTATTTTAATAAATAGACTACCTTAGCCTGTTTTTTGACCACAAATGGCTACTGGAAAGAGATACGTTCAAACTTGAAAACGTCGGGTAAACGTTTTCAATGGATTTTCATTTTATTTGGTGCAATTTGTACAAAGAAATCAGAACATATTTTGCCCGATTCTTTTGTTACACATTATGGTGGATCGTGTAAGAAGTAATGAAGAAAGGATTTGAAGCCATACAAGGCGTTAAAGATGAAGGTTATTAAATATGGATCATATACGGGAATATCGGCATCACAGCATCACTTGAATAGGTTCCCATTTGCAGCCGTTAGTAATATGTTTAAGACTACAGAGCGTCATAAAATACTACAGTTGATATCATCATACCTAAAACATTGACGAAAATATAATGCAAATTAAAGCATTGTCATATTTAATCTGATTTTCTCGTTGAAGAATCAGATTTAAAAATAGCCTTCCAAAAAGAAATCAAAGGAGAACTGTGAAGAAGTCGTGGATACATTGCTTACTAATGGGAGTTCTGTTGCGATCAGTTGCTTTCATCTTGTTAGGAAACAATGACTGAATTTGTGGTTGATTTTTATCTGAAAATAATGCGTTATCATTGGCAGGCTACACCAGGTCATTTTCAAATATCTGAAGGGTCCTCAACTATGTAAACAGCTACGAATTAATGCCTCGTGCATTTTGCGACAAGTAAAGACAAGGCCTAGGATTGTTTCCAAAACACGAAATCTGGAATGGATCATGAAACATACTGTATTTAGCTGCATAGAGCCATGTGAAAATAATCGCCAACCGGTGTTGTCGGCTCCTTTAAACTTTTTACGAGGTTGTTAAAAACCGATGAAAGTACCAGAGGATAACCATTTTGCTAGGAAAGAAGAATGTTTCAACGTATTACGTTGCGGCATTACTTCGGAAAGTGAAACGTCGAAAAATCGATATTGATCGTTGCCATATCGATTTGAATTCAGCAGTGAGTGAGTGACAAATTGGCATGTCTTGAAAAAATCAATATTGGTCGTTGACTTATCGACTCGGTTTACATCTGAGTGAGTGACAAGTTTGCATATTCTGATCCCTAACGATAGCCGTTACTAAAAAGAGAGAAATAAAAGGGAACGCGTAAAGAAGCTATCACTGAGGGCGTACCAAAATTTAGCTCCTCAAAGAAACGTCAGCTATTGAAAAAAGTGTAAATGTTTACTTAAGGTGACGTAAGGTTACTTGTTACATTTCGTTTTAACTTAAATTACACATGCACAGTGCAATGTTTTTCTATCAGCTTGTAGTTGTGAGCCGAGCTGCTACTAATCTCGCCACTGCCAATCTCGTTCCCACAGCCTCCGTTGACCATCCTTACGCATGGGTTACCTGTGGTGCTGAACTGTGAGTGAGTCTTGGCAGAAGTTTTCAGATTATCGTCGGGATA
>NC_090869.1:50442537-50465037 GCF_036669935.1 Montipora foliosa | reverse complement strand
AAAAATATTTGCACTTTGGCAAATAAGATCAATTCATTGAGATTTTCTGAAGATTCGTGTGATCTTTCGATTTTACTTATTATAGTCATTTTAATGTGAACGTTTTAATTTTATATGAGGGATGGAGAAAAATTGGCTGTTGCATAGGACGAAGGCCGAATATCACTGAATTCTGCTATCCGGAAACGGTTTTTTTTTTCTTCAAAAAAAAAAAGCTAGATAGCCTAAATTTCTGTTAATTAACATTTAATCAGAAATAACACACAAACAGCGGTGACAAACACAACTTTTCACTGCTGACATATTTATTAGTTTTTGTCACCTCTATTTTAACTTAATTAATAGTTAATAGTTAATTATTTAGTAATCTTGTGTGTAGTCCTGTGTCACTTCGGAAGATGTATGCAGAAGCATACGAAACGTCAAGTAAAGGATGATTTCAAAAAGGATGCGTTTATATCTGATATTTGTCACCGCTGTTTGTGTGCTATTTCTTATCAAACTGAGATGGCCAAAAAAAAGACTAATTACCATTTATGTAAGAACCTGTTTAAACTGAATTTTAAAATAGAAGGTTCTTACTCGTGGGCTTTTACTGTAGCTCGCCCTATGCACAAAATCCCCATGTACGGCACAGGATAATATACCCATCATTGGCAATGGACCTCTTTACAATTGTGTGCTTAGTTACCTGGCCTTTAAATGAAAGTGAGGCTGGTGTTGACCTTGTTATGATACAGACCTCCCTCCTTTTCTTATGTTAATGATGTTGTTGTCATGCTAATTAGTAAGAATTTACATAAGAAAAGCAGTGAGATTTCTATCAAAAAAAGGTCAACCCCAGCCTCACTTTCATCCGTGGGCCAGGTAACTAAGCACACAACTGTAAAATGGACTATTGTTCTCCCAACGTTGAACGCAATTATTGATATTTTTTAAGGGAACCTCCATTAAAACAAGAAAATAACTTTAAACCACAAAATATAATGTTTACAATGAAACTTGTTCGAACTTTTTCCAAGGAAAACATTTGCATCTCGCTTGTTTCTGTTTTCTAAAATTTCCCGGGGCGCCGTCATTTTGAATAATTGTGACACGCTTGCCCTATTGTTTCCGAAAAAAACTCCTTGTGTGAAAACAATAAGGACAACCATAACACGTCGCAATTATTCAAGATGATGGCGCCAAGGAAATAAGTGATTGTAATTTTTTGGGGGAAAAAATTGTTCAGCAAATTTGATTGCAAAAATTATTTTGTACCGTTTAAACTTATTCCTTAGATGGAGTGGAGGTTCCCTTAATCGTGTCTCCGCCTCTAGCTTTAACAAATTGGTCACATGACTAATAATTGGTAAACTTGCAGTGTTTCATTTCGCTATGTACAATGCGATTGGAGACCTTATTGTCAGAGCGATACTCACCGTCAAGTCACCTATATATTGTTATTGATGTGCCACCCAGAGGTTTATTGCCTGTCGAAACAATAGATGTTCTGTGGTTGGCAAAATTTAAATATCAGAGAATTGCTTATAAACAGTGATATCTATCGCTATTGTTTAGAGGCTAGAACCAATGCGACTCCAGGGCAATTTTCCTTTAGAAAGTGCTGCAAAAAGAGGTAGGTTGTTAAAGTTACTGAAGGTTGAGCAGGCAAGAATAAATCAGCAAAGATGGAAATTCTCGGACTTTCAATTGGGGTGGGAAAAATTCGCAGCGATTTGAAAACTAAAAACAATACAACGATTGATAAGAAAATCATTGATGCACGACTGGAGAACAAAGCGTCCTTTTTCATACAAATCCTTCTAGTTCTTTTTTCGTTGTTCAGTACCAATGACAACATCTATTTAAAGGAACTAAAAAACTGGCTAGGCGGAGTGTTTTGAGCTGCTATTTTTTTATTTCTGGAAAAATGATAGATAATAATGTTTAAGAAGAGAGAAGTCGAGTGAAGTCGGATGGAGTTGATACTGGGCTACCCCTGCTGCAATGCTGCCAACATGTGCCTCTGTTTGACCTTGCTTGTCTGCATTAGCATATGAAAAGTAAACTTTCTTAATCTTGCATAACATTATCGATTTATTGGTTGCAACAGGCGTATCAAAGATCGAAACATCGGTAAGTGCAGAGTAAAGATAAGGTTTTTATTAATTTATAATACTAGGGAGTTATGAACTTTTATTAACAATGACATTTTTATTTGAACGCTGGGATTTATAATTGAATGAAAGTTAGGAAATGTTTATTGTTGTGTTCGTGTCATCAACCGTTGCGAGGCGAGGTGAGCCGGTAAATTCTTCGTGCTCCTTTTCTCGCACGTCGTCTTCTTCCTGTTCACAAATAAGACGAATCAATGATACTTTGCCTTCCATTGAGCCGGTTCTGAGCCGGCGCAAACCACAATTGGTCCTTCCTTCGCCGGAAATTTCAGTGATGCTCATCACAAGGGTCACGCTACAGGGCCGTAGTCAGAAAAAAATTGACTAAGGCAATGTCCATGGTTGAATTCTCTACGTAGGGATTCTAGGTGTTTATGATGAGTACATTTTAAAGACAACAGTGGAATTACCCTTTATTTTAAAGAATAACGAAAAAATGACTGAGGCAAGTGCTTCGGTTTGCCTCATACTGGCTACGGCCCTGCGCTAACACGCTGCCGCCAAGTGTGAGCAGTCTATTTTGCAAATTTAAGGAAAAACAAAGACATTTTAATTCAGCGAGAGCGATATCTGTATATATCTGTATATATGTATTTCATCAATGTTAATCTTTGAAACCTATGATAGACATATTAAATTATTCATCCGCCCTATACTTGACTCTATACGTAACTGAAGCATACACTTCGATGTTCGGTGAGCCATGACTTGTACAAGGCTTGTTGAATGGCAAAGGAAAATGAATAAATAACGATTTATGAATCAACGATTCATCATTGGAAACTCCCACCAACGAAGGTGGCAGTGGGTTTATACGGTTGAAGGTAAACGGGATTTGGAAGTCTTAAATGAGGGGAAGTATCCGCCAAAATCGAAGTTGTAACGCAACATCCAACTTCACACATCGACTCGGACTGTGTCATGTCAACATTAATATTCACGAAAACAAACTTTTGACATCCCATAATTATTGGCGGATTTGGGCTGCGCGGTAGGAATTGACGTAACGACGAACATGGCGCTACAATGTTCAACTTGATCTGACAAAGTCCGACTCTGCGTTACAGATTATCGCAGTCTATGTTAAAGTCGTAGGTTCGCACACGCTTGCGCTGTTGAACATTTTGATTGTAAATCGGAGGTCGATGTATATGAGTATGAAGTCTAAACTTACTTGGTATTGACGACATGAAATGTATTAAAAGTTGACCTAAGAACTTGGTATTAGCGACGTAAAATGAAAAGTTGATCGTTTAAGTTGGAAGTTCGTTTGTATTTACCGACATTGTGTTGGTAAGTTCCAAGTTTGTTTTCGTGAATATTAATGTTGACATGACACAGTCCGATGTTGGATGTTGCGTTCTCAAACTCATTAATAATTCATAAGCCAAAAACAAAAGAAATCACTACCATGAAGGAAACACTGGCATTTACCCTTAAGGTAAAATGAGTTATATTTTAAAACTATGGATCATATTATTGTCTTAATTTCTATGCACACAATTGATTTCCAGACTTGTTATTGTTCTCGTTTTATTGAAAAAAAAAGCTTCAGTTTAGCTTCCTCGATCCTCGATCTCCGATCCCCGATCTACGATTTTCAGGAAACCAGTAAAGTACGATTGTTCCCGAGAAGCTAAGGGCTGTTTGATATGACATTGACTGACGTTTCGACAACCTGGTTCTCGCCTCGCTGCACAAGAGCCCAAGTTTGAACCGCCCAATGACCCTGCTTCCGGCATAGAATGGCGTTCCATCTCCGCCAAAAATCGAAGTTGTAAGTAATATATCAAACACGACAAGCGGTGTTTCATCGGATATCCAAACACCGAGAAGCGATTTGAAAAACGAGGCCGAAGGCCGAGTTTTTTAACCGATTTCGAGGTGGTTGGATATCTGATGAAACACTCTTTCGAGTGTTTGATATTGCTTCTCAAAGGAATCAGTATTTTAAGAGATATTTGGGATCAAAGTTGGCGAAATTTTATGCTAATTCAGACCGCATATCCAAACTATTCAAAGAGCCCTCCCACCACCCAATTGTTTAATGGATCTTTCTTTCTTTCTTTCTTCAGCTGACTAGTTCGGGAAAAGATATTACTTCGTATACCTAAACCAAACTCTATCCAAGTGATGTAATAAAAGAAAAAAGAAAAGAATAAAATAACATCACCAAAGCCCAAAAGATAAAATTTTTCACACATTCGACAAGTTAACAAAGTATCGGACCATAAAGAGAAGTAATTCACTACTTGCACAATCCCATAATACACCTCTATTATCCCCCAAAACATTGGCATAACCATTGTTTGCAATTTCTCCTGGAACATGAAGATGTCCCAAGAGAAAACGATGCCTATGCAGATTTTTGGGGGGTTAAAGAGGTGTATTATGGGATTTGCGCAAGTAGTGAATTTGGGAAAATGGGGGGGAGGGGGGGGGGGTAGGGGTTTAATAAGAATAATAATTTTGTTAAGCTAAACTGAAGCTTTTTTTTTTTTAATAAAACGAGAACAATAACAAGTCTGGAAATCAATTGTGTGCATAGAAATTAAGACAATAATATGATCCATAGTTTTAAAATATAACTCATTTTACCCTAAGGGTAAATGCCAGTGCTATTCAAAGAGCCCTCCCACCACCCAATTGTTTAATGGATCTTTCTTTCTTTCTTTCTTCAACTGACTAGTTCGGGAAAAGATATTACTTCGTATACCTAAACCAAACTCTATCCAAGTGATGTAATAAAAGAAAAAAGAAAAGAATAAAATAACATCACCAAAGCCCAATTTGGGAAAATGGGGGGGGGGGGGGGGAGGGGTTTAATAAGAATAATAATTTTGTTATTTCTGGGAAAATGATAGATAATAATGTTAAAGAAGGGAGAAGTCGAGTGAAGTCGGATGGAGTTGATACTGGGCTACCCCTGCTGCAATGCTGCCAACATATATGCCTTTGCTTGACCTTGCTTGTCTGCATTAGCATATGAAAAGTAAACTTTCTTAATCTTGCATAACATTATCGATTTATTGGTTGCAACAAGCGTATCAAAGATCGAAACATCGGTAAGTGCAGAGTAAAGATAAGGTTTTTATTAATTTATGATACTAGGGAGTTATGAACTTTTATTGACAATGACATTTTTATTTGAACGCTGGGATTTATAATTGAATGAAAGTTAGGAAATGTTAATTGTTGTGTTCATGTCGTCAACCGTTGCGAGGCGAGGTGAGCCGGTAAGTTCTTCGTGCTCCTTTTCTCGCACGTTGTCTTCTTCCTGTTCACAATTAAGACGAATCAATGATACTTTGCCTTCCTCTGAGCCGGTTCTGAGCCGGCGCAAACCACAATTGGTCCTTCCTTCGCCGGAGATTTCAGTGATGCTTATCACAAGGGTCTAACACGCTGCTGCTAAGTGTGAGCAGTCTATTTTGCAAATTTAAGGAAAAACAAAGGCATTTTAATTCAGCGAGAGCGATATCTGTATATATCTGTATATATATATTTCATCAATGTTAATCTTTGAAACCATAGTTAATAGACGAGAATGGTTATGAAGCCCGACAATTTTCTTTGTTGTAGGTTTTTGTTCTCTTTTTTGGCCTTGACCGTGCACAAAAGACAATAGTTGTTTACTCCGTACTGAGGAACTAACCAATAGAAACGTGTTGGTTACGTAATTTATGAAGACTGTATGAGCGCAAAACAAAAGATTGTGCACGGTCGTGGACTTTCCAACCTAAATCTTGGCATCTTTGTTTACTCCTTTGATGTTTGCCGAGCTTCCAAACCAGTCCTCTCTATTAACTATGTTGAAACCTATGATAGACATATTAAATTATTCATCCGCCCTATACTTGACTCTATACGTAACTGAAGCATACACTTCGATGTTCGGTGAGCCATGACTTGTACAAGGCCCGGGGGGGGGGGGGGGGGGGGGTACTCGATGTATCCCTGGTTGGGGAGGTGTGGCGCGGCCCCTCATACCCTGACCCTGTTTAAGACAAATATCGTTGATTTTCCTACCCATTTTAAGACAGAATTCCGATTTTTAATACCTTGTTTACAATACAATACAACTTTATTTCACTACGCTAGCCACACACAACAAAAGCTGGTTTCCAGGTGGGGCGTAGGTAAACACGTTACAATAAAGTATATATATATATTTAAAATAGAAGTATATTACATAGAATCAGTGCGATCCAATAAAAAGCATGAAGGGCGAGGACGCAAGTTTGCGTTTGAAATCAGAAAGCGATTTTGCGGTCTTTGCCTCATAGAGAAGATTATTCCAGAGTATTGCACCACTATACTTAAAGCTGCGCTTCAAGACATTTAACCCAGTTTAAGACAAAAATTGATAAATCGATACCCTGATTAAGACAAAAAGTGATAAATTCGATACCCTGTTCAGGACAAAAATCCCGAAAAACATACCCTGGCTGGCCGCACGTCCCCATTAAGCCCTTATAAGGTTGTACCCCCCCCCCCCCCCCTCCCACGGGGTACAAGGCTTGTTGAAAGGAAAATGAATATTTAACGATTTATGAATCAACGATTCACCATTGGAAACTCCCACCAACGAAGGTGGCAGTGGGTTTATACGGTTGAAGGTAAACGGGATTTGGAAGTCTTGAATGAGGGGAAGTATCCGCCAAAATCGAAGTTGTAACGCAACATCCAACCATAGTTAATAGACGAGAATGGTTATGAAGCCCGACAACTTTCTTCGTTGTAGGTTTTTGTTCTCTTTTTTGGCCTTGACCGTGCACAAAAGACAATAGTTGTTTACTCCGTACTGAGGAACTAACCAATAGAAACGTGTTGGTTACGTAATTTATGAATACTGTATGAGCGCAAAACAAAAGATTGTGCACGGTCGTGGACTTTCCAACCTAAATCTTGGCATCTTTGTTTGCTCCTTTGATGTTTGCCGAGCTTCCAAACCAGTCCTCTCTATTAACTATGATCCAACATCGACATCGGACTGTGTCATGTCAACATTAATATTCACGAAAACAAACTTTTGACATCCCATAATTATTGGCGGATTTGGGCTGCGCGGTAAGAATTGACGTAACGACGAACATGGCGCTACAATGTTGAACTTGATCTGACAAAGTCCGACTCTGCGTTACAGATTATCGCAGTCTATGTTAAAGTCGTAGGTTCGCACGGGTTAGTGCTGTTGAACATTTTGATTGTATATCGGAGGTCGATGTATATGAGTATGAAGTCTAAACTTACTTGGTATTGACGACATGAAATCATAGTTAATAGACGAGAATGGTTATGAAGCCCGACAACGTTCTTCGTTGTAGGTTTTTGTTCTCTTTTTTGGCCTTGACCGTGCACAAAAGACAATAGTTGTTTACTCCGTACTGAGGAACTAACCAATAGAAACGTGTTGGTTATGTGATTTATGAATAGTGTATGAGCGCAAAACAAAAGATTGTGCACGGTCGTGGACTTTCCAACCTAAATCTTGGCATCTTTGTTTGCTCCTTTGATGTTTGCCGAGCTTCCAAACCAGTCCTCTCTATTAACTATGCTGAAATGTATTAAAAGTTGACCTAAGAACTTGGTATTAGCGACGTAAAATGAAAAGTTGATCGTTTAAGTTGGAAGTTGATTTGTATTTACCGACATTGTGTTGGTAAGTTCGAAGTTTGTTTTCGTGAATATTAATGTTGACATGACACAGTCCAATGTTGGATGTTGCGTTACAACTTCGATTTTTGGCGGAGATGGAACGCCATTCTATGCCGGAAGCAGGGTCATTGTCAAACTTGGGCTCTTGTGCAGCGAGGCGAGAACCAGGTTGTCGAAACGTCAGTCAATGTCATATCAAACAGCCCTTAGCTTCTCGGGAGCAATCGTACTTTACTGGTTTCCTGAAAATGGTAGATCGGGGATCGGAGATCGAGGAAGCTAAACTGAAGCTTTTTTTTTTTTTTTAATAAAACGAGAACAATAACAAGTCTGGAAATCAATTGTGTGCATAGAAATTAAGACAATAATATGATCCATAGTTTTAAAATATAACTCATTTTACCCTAAGGGTAAATGCCAGTGCTATTCAAAGAGCCCTCCCACCACCCAATTGTTTAATGGATCTTTCTTTCTTTCTTTCTTCAGCTGACTAGTTCGGGAAAAGATATTACTTCGTATACCTAAACCAAACTCTATCCAAGTGATAGAATAAAATAACATCACCAAAGCCCAAAAGATAAAATTTTTTTACACATTCGACAAGTTAACAAAGTATCGGACCATAAAGAGAAGTAATTCACTACTTGCACAATCCCATAATACACCTCTATTACCCCCCAAAATGTTTGCATAACCATTGTTTGCAATTTCTCCTGGAACATGAAAATGTCCCAAGAGAAGTCGAAAACGATGCCTGTGCAGATTTTTGGGGGGTTAAAGAGGTGTTTTATGGGACTTGCGCAAGTAGTGAATTTGGGAAAATGGGGGGGGGGGGGAGGGTAGGGGTTTAATAAGAATAATAATTTTGTTATTTCTGGGAAAATGATAGATAATAATGTTAAAGAAGGGAGAAGTCGAGTGAAGTCGGATGGAGTTGATACTGGGCTACCCCTGCTGCAATGCTGCCAACATATATGCCTTTGCTTGACCTTGCTTGTCTGCATTAGCATATGAAAAGTAAACTTTCTTAATCTTGCATAACATTATCGATTTATTGGTTGCAACAAGCGTATCAAAGATCGAAACATCGGTAAGTGCAGAGTAAAGATAAGGTTTTTATTAATTTATGATACTAGGGAGTTATGAACTTTTATTGACAATGACATTTTTATTTGAACGCTGGGATTTATAATTGAATGAAAGTTAGGAAATGTTAATTGTTGTGTGTGGGGGGGGGGGGGGGTTAGGGGTTTAATAATAATAATAATAATAATAATAATAATAATAAATTAAATGCATAGCTTATATAGCGCTACTCTTGTCAAAGATCCAGCGGCGATTTACAATAATTGTTTTGTTTTGTTTTCAACTTTATTGGTCTGAGTCTCTCTTCTAAACAATTAGTTACATACAGGTCCGAAAGAAAAAAAAAACGACCAAAAGGTAAGGTGCAAACGGGACCTGGAGTCCCATGCGAGGCACCTCCCAATTAAATCGGTAAAAATCTTAAGAAATGCATATTAAACTATTTTTGCCATTGGCATCCACAATTACGTGCAAGGCCCCATGAGCATGGTTTGTCGGGGTCAAAGACATTAGCTAATTCATCTTTGGACAAGTTAGTTATACTGTTCTTAAAAGTCGTTATGTTTAGAAAGTCGCAGGACCGAATTAGTTTACACATCAGATTCCATAATTTAATACTGCGATTAAAGAAGGGGGACTGATAGGTAGCTGTTTTACAGAAAGGCGTCTCCAAGTACTTTATATCGCTTGATTGAGATCGTCAAGTATGGCCGCGACCAACACTCTTAATAAAGCTAGTATCAATGTCAATATAGCCATACAAAGACGTATAAAGAAATACTAAATCCTTGTCCTCGCGGTCATAGGTAAGAGGCAGCAAATCCAGATGAATCAGTCTTTCTTTGTAGGCAGTTCACCTTGCTTAATTTGTGAAATCCAGCGTGTAGCTCTTCTCTGAACCCTTTCAGCCTTCTGCTTTAGAGTTGAGTGGCTGGGAGACCACACCTCAGTTGCATAGCTCATTTGGGACTTCACTAGTGCCAGGTACAAGGATCGTCTAACCTTGACGTCGGTCAGCATGGGACAAGTGCGACGAAGAAGACCGAGTAGCTTATTCGCTTTAGCAGAGACCATGAGAACTTGAGTTTCCCACGTTAATTTGCTTGTTATCATGACACCGAGATCTTTCTCCTCGTTCACGCGTTGTAAGTCAACGTGGCCAAAGTGGTAGTCATAACGCACTGGATTTCTCTTCCGCGTCACTGTTAAGACCCTGCACTTTGATGCGTTGAAATTAATATTATTGTGAAGACTCCAAGAATCCAGGTTTGTTAAAGCTTGCTGCAATTTATCTTCACCTGGATGTGATAAGATACTTACATAAAGCTTGGTGTCATCTGCGTTAAGGGCTGTCAAAGAACCATCAGGCAAGGCACTTGGCAGGTCGTTGATAAAGATAATGAAGAGTAATGGGTCAAGCAGACTTCCTTGGGGCACTCCGGAGGTTACGGGAGCCCAACTGGAGGTGAATCCATCTACAACAACTCGTTGCTGCCGATCCTGCAGATAGTTCTTGGACCAATTATGTAGATATCCAACTACCCCATATCTCTCAAGCTTCTCAAGGAGGATGACCTGGTCCACAGAGTCAAACGCTTTGGCAAAGTCCAAATACAAGATGTCTGTTTGAATGTTATTGTCGACATTTTTTCCAATGGAATGTAGGACTGACAGTAACTGAGAAACAAAAGAGCGATTTTGCATGAAACCGTGTTGTAATGGGGTGATGACGTTTTTTATATGGTAGAAGACTATTCCAGATACAGCGTTCAAGTACTTTGTTTACCAGGCACAAAAGGGAGATAGGTCTATAATTTGAAGCAAGCTCCTTAGAGTCTTTTTTATGAACAGGTGTTACGTTAGCTTCTTTCCATTCCTTGGGCAAACAAGCTGTTTTGAGCGAGGTGTTAAACATCATGCAAAGACTCGGGGCAATCTCATTAGCACATTCTTTAAGAAGTCTGGCCGGAATTCTATTGGGACCACAGAATTTCGTGATGTCAAAGTCCATGAGACACTTCAGTTGCGACTTCGTTAACCGAAATAGTTAATTCAGACATAAGCGGCCAGGTAAACGATTGATCATGAATATTCAAGTAACTAGTGTTTACGTTTGTAGTCGACTGTGGCCTAAAGACAGAGAAAAAAATATAAGTTCAATAATTCTGCCTTATCAGCAGAGCTGGTTGCGGTAACACCGCTGAAAGAGATAACACTTGGTTTTCCTCGTGAGTGCAGAATTGCCTTATGGTAATGGAAGTCCCGTTGCTTGCGCTTGCACTTGCATGATTATGGTAGTTAACACGTGTATTTGCTTGCGTTTGCATTGCTCGTGTGAACATAGTTAATAGAGAGGACTGGTTTGGAAGCTCGGCAAACATCAAAGGAGCAAACAAAGATGCCAAGATTTAGGTTGGAAAGTCCACGACCGTGCACAATCTTTTATTTTGCGCTCATACACTATTCATAAATTACGTAACCAACACGTTTCTATTGGTTAGTTCCTCAGTAAGGAGTAAACAACTGTTGTCTTTTGTGCACGGTCAAGGCCAAAAAAGAGAACAAAAACCTAGAACGAAGAAAGTTGTCGGGCTTCATAACCATTCTCGTCTATTAACTATGGTGTGAACTAGGCTTTAAGAGAAAGCAGCGCAGAGTTTGAAAGGACGGAATTAAATGAATGCTTGTTGTACCGTATTGATGAAAGGAGCCTTAAAATTGAGAGGGCATATTGAACCTCGACTGTTCAAGAACAATGTACGATAGCCTGTGCAAGATTTCAAGATTTGTCAACAAAGGTTAAAGAAGCCAAAATGCCAGCATAGTGTAGACCAGTTTAACAGAACAGCTTTAACATGTAAGTGCAAAATACTTTTTGAAGATTAAAATAACTGCAATTTTGTGAAACGGCAGTGATTATACCATTACAGTAACACCTGTGATTAATTTATGAACATTTTCTCCTATCATGAATTTACAAGGAAACAAGTCAGATCTGGAAAAAAGGTGTTTGATGTTCCAAAAAAAACTCGGTTTTTTGTTAAGAATGTTTAAATCTTTTCATGGGAAAAGCCGCTTCTTTGATTTGCCGACGAAGATTCTTTGCGTGGGTTTCATTAGTAGAATGTAACAGTCGTTGAACGTTGTCTTCTCTTGAATTTTTTGATCGAATGCCTTAACGTTTTTAACTGTAGCAACGTGTTCTTATAGTTTTTATATTCCTGATTTTGTGTTGTGCGGCGCAAACCTTGATGAAACCTATGTAAGAAATCTAAGTGAAAAGATCGTTTATAGAATAGATACAAGCTCGAACAAAGATCTGCTAATGTAGGCACCGCGCAAGCGTGTTTGTTTTCCAGGTGTTACATGACATATTATTTATACTAGCATTTTTTTTATCTACACGGGTAATTTGTATTACGGGGTTAGTTGTTGGTTATTGCTGTTGTTGCTACCGTGTGGTATAGTCGCGGAAACAAGAAGAGTCAACTAGTATAGTGTTAGAGTTTATTTTTCTGTTCTCCTAAAAAGTTTTCTATAACAATATTAAGGAGCTTAAGGAACGACAACGGCGACGGCAACGAGAACGACACAAATTTGCATATAATAGCTTTGCACGCCCTGCACGTGCGTTTTTCACTATTGCCCATTTCTTTGCCGTCGTCAGCAAAACAACAACGTGAAATAGCCAAATTTGAGGTTTTATCAAGAACGTCAGCACTTAAGGATAAATTTTCATTTTCTCCTCTAAATTAAGCGCCGTTCCGACCAGTGTCATTTTTGAGGAACTACCACGCCCTTGCCATATTAAAAAGGTTTAAATAGTCACGAAGTGATTACAATAACGTGAATTTATATTTTGAGATGACGTCCTAAATTGTTGCCTTCGCCGTCGTCGTTGCTTAAGCTCCCTACCATTGGTTAGAAAACCACACCACAGATGGACACAGTCGCTTATGGGTGTTGCATGTGAAGACGGTGCAATGATTAATTAGTGACGTGACTGATGATGGACTATTTTTCTCCTTTCTTTGTCATACTCACAGCCCTTATAATATGGGCCTTTTAAAACGGTAAGCCTCCATGTTAACAGAGAGTTTCGTTGCAGAAATGAAGCTGGCGTTAAGCACTGATGAGGTTTTGGCGAAGATTGGCAGCTTTGGTCGTTACCAAGTCGTTCTCAACCTATTCGCAAATATAGCCTATGGGCTCTGGTGGGCTTTCACAGTACTTGTCATGATGTTCATTGCATCGGAGCCGGGATGGAAGTGTCAAAATAAATCCACGTGTCCTTTCAATAAAACTATTCACCTCACAGACAAGGAATACTCATACAGATGCAATATTTCCCGGGAAGACTGGACTTTTTCAGATGACTTTACATCAGTGGTCACGCAGGTACATATTTAAGTCAATCGTACGGCGTGCGTTCAATATTTTGACGCAAACGTGTCACTGTAATTGAAATGGGGGATCAAACGGAAAATGTCGTTCCATTCACCACATCCACGTCCTTTTCTAACGAATGGTATTGACTCATATTTGACCGTTTGAAGCTCCTGCCCCATCGACTAAACCATGATTTCTCTTATTTTTCCTGTAGGTCAAACTCTTTTTCCTCCAGCATTTAAAATTCGTCCACCCGAAGGCTTTGTGTTGAGTGGGTGAGACTTTGAACAAGAATTTTTCACTCAGTCCTGATCAGGACTCAGGTCACATCTATCGAGCAACTTCTGAAAGAGAAATCAGCCAGCGAGTAATCAAATTTTGTGGTTTCTTGCATGCTAGCTGTTAGCCTTAAACGCAGTTCGTAACACGGGACACTGAAAACGCAGACTGCAAACTGTGCAGACCGTCTGTAAAATGAAAATTCGGTTAGCCTGAATTAGGCCTAAATAACATTCGGTTAGCCTAATTAGGCCTAAATAACATTTGGGTTAGCCTGTTTACGGTTAGCTCTCAATAATAGTGAGGGTAACGCCATATTTTACCCCTGGTCTGCACGGTCTGCGCAGTCTGCAGTCTGCGTTTTGGGGTGACCATCGTAACACGGTGTTGACAGTTGTGCATGTTAATTCCCCATGTTAAGCTGGTCCTTATAAATCGTACATTTATGTGGACAGTTTAAGCAATTTTCTCTTATAGACCCCTCTTTCGTCTAAAACCCGCACTACGCTTAAATATGAGCCCAACAAATTCGCCTTCTCCCAACTGAGTGTCTTCATAGCTCAGTTGGTAGAGCATTGCATCGGCATCGCAGAGGTCACGGGTTCGAGTCCCTTTGAAACCACCCGACTTTTTCAGGTGTCTATAAGAGATAATTGCTTAAATCGTCCAGATAAGTTCGTAGAGTATATACATTTAATTCTTTGAAAAAAAAAATTGTTACTCATTTTCTTTTTGGCAGTTTGACCTTGTGTGTGACCGTGGCTCACTGGGATTTGTCTCAACCTCTGTTATCTTTGCCGGTCATTTCGTTGGTAGCATCGCTGTGAGTACGATCTCTGACAAGTTTGGACGCAAAATTCCTCTCTACGTTTGTGCATTCTTTTGTTGCCTGTTTAATTTTGTCTCGGCGTTTTCTCCCACGTTTTGGGTGTTTGCACTTTTCCGTGCTCTTGTTGGCTTCTTCATTGGTAAGTGCTCGATTTAGAATAACCACATTGAAACTGAATCGAAACGTTTTGATTTTCTGTCGGCAGATGCCCATATCCCGGAAGTGTCGATAACTCTCGTTCCCAAAGCCTACGTAACCCTTGTCCAGCGGAACGGGCACCGGAGGCTCTTGAATAACCCAAAACCGGAACCACTCGGAACCAGTAAACTCTGGTTCTGTTTGAATAACTACGCGTGCGTGAAGAGTCCTCTGTAGACCATGCGTGGAAATTCAGACTTTTAGAAATATGGCTTCTTTCTCTAACGTAGAGTACTTCCACAACGCATTGCACTATGCGTACGCTCTCAAAAAATTACTCTTAACTCTTCCTAAAGGAAGCTCAGTATGATTCTTTAATGAATATTGCATACAATTCTAAGGATGCAATCTGCATCCTTCCGACTGCTTTCGGGAAGTCGTTAATGTACCAAATGTTGCCGTATGTATTTGACTACTTTTATTCCAAATGAAACGAAACCGTTTTTCAACAGCCAACCAAATATGGCCTTTTTTTCGTATTTGACCAGAGTCTTTCATTCCCGACAGCTGGTCAAGGGAACGATAACTCTGGGAACGAGATTGGTGTTATCTAAACTTAGAATGCGGGTCCCTCCGAGTTATATATGGCCAATCAGATTGGGCCTGATAACCACAACGCCTCTGATTGGTCTGCAACGAAGGCAGCACGAGGGAATGCTCGGGCTTAATGCAAAAGTATGAATCGTGAAAGGAAAACAATATCGCTAAGGTTATTTCCCTAAAAAATAGATACATGTTCACGTAAAACCGAAAACAGATGAACCGCATTCCATCGCAGATCGTGACTTCCGGGTTATGGACTTCTGCTGCCGGTTAATGATATACACGTTTGTCACAAATCCTACTTTCAATTTTAGAATACCTTGTTTCAACTTTTTCTCGTCTTCCATATTTGTCCTTCAGGTGCCTACAGCATACCATTGTTTGTTCTGGCCACGGAGTTTTCGGGAATTCGCCACAGAAGTACCGCTGGGACGCTGGTGTGGGTTGGATACGTTTTATTCTACATGATTCTACCAGCATTTGCATATGCCATCAGGGAATGGAGAACTTTAACCATCGTTACTGGAGCCCCGGGATTTCTGCTTTTAGCTGGGTGGTTGTAAGTAATTAATGATCATGATAAGTGATGGTATATTGTATCCCCATACATACCCTGTCTCAAGTTGTTTTTAGATCGACTCCCACGCTGTACATATCCCAAGGGAATTAGGCAACAGCCATTCATATGGCGGGAATGTGTTTCGCGTGGATAGCCCACGCTCAGAAAACCCATTCCTGCCGTAGGAATGGTTGTTGCCTAATTCCCTTGGGATATGTACAGCGTGGGAGTCAATGCAAAAGTAACTTTAGACAATTTACCTATGGAAAAGGGTATGTATGGGGGATTCCCACTCTTCCCCTTTTATTTTCTCTTGATTGTAAATAACGATGATTGCGGTGATGATGATGATGATGATAGTGGTCATGATTCAATGACGAAAACTTCGAAAGTCAATCTGCACGAGCGGATAGAAAACTGTCGTCAACAGATTTGTCAAAACTTTTAGGGGTAAGTTTCGCGATAATTTAATTTGCTAAAGTTCAGTCGCCGTGTAAGCTCACGAAATGCTGTTTTCACAACAAATACTGGAACTCGTATCGATCGCCCCTTCCAGTGACGACAGGCCTATTTTACAGATCTCAGGTCAAGGGTCATCTTTTTTATCAATGCTAGCTGAAAGAACCCCTTGTCTTTAAATTTAACTAAGGATTAAGAGCAAATTATCCTTGTTTTAGGCCGAAGATTAGTAAAAATAAAGGGTTAGTGTTGTTCAGTATTGGTAAAACGTTGGCCTGATATTTGTGAACTATGACCGGTACATGTCAAATAAACCTGCCGATTTAGTTACACTAATATTTGTTTTCCTTCTATGCAGTTTTACACCAGAATCTGTCCGTTGGCTTCTGAAAAAAGGTCGCGTAATTGAGGCGCGGAAAACTCTGAGTGAAGTGGCCAGGTTGAATGGTAAACAAATGCCGGATGAGCCCCTAGCTATGCCTAAACAAGAAAAACTCGGAGAATTCCGTGATTTGTTCTCCTCTTTCAATATGACACACCGCACCCTGGGTTCCTGGTTTATATGGTGAGTACTGGACAACCTCGTTCCCAGTGTCCTCCCTCCCTCTAGAAAGAACCCTGGTTGTGGCTGGTCACGTGTCTTCTAGTTTTTTTGCAGATTCCAGAAAAATGAATTAAGGGAGGGATACGATGGTGAAATTTTTGTCTCCTCAGAACTTATCTACTGAGTTCAGTAGGAAGTGGAAATTAAACATCGCGTGGTGCTGGAATGTCTATTAATCTCAAACAAAGTAATTGTCTTCCGTATCCTGTTGGAAGTACTGCCACTACGTATTTCCTTAACGGTAACGCTTTCAGACAAATAACTCAGCCATTGTGTTTTACTTTTAAAATCTTGTTTGTATTACTCGAAAGCAGCACAACTTGAAGTCTACCTTAAGAACTTGGACGCCATTTTGGAAAAAAAAAAAACAATCTGTTTCGCCCTTCCTTTTAGATAGAACTGAGTACTGTTGACAAAGTAAAGTCGAGGACCGTGTGCATTTGTACTCATAGACACGTGACCAGCCCCAACCATTTTGACCTTGAGTGCTTTCGTTTTGTACGGAAAACGCGATTGATCTGGTGGGAAATCAAATGGAACAAACTTTTCCTCTGAAATAAGGAATACCTTCAGAGGTATTCCTCTTTTCTCGGTTTTTCGGAATGATCGGAAAATCATGTACCGTTTGCTGCGTCCCACTAGTACCATGCTCCTTGAGGATTTTGCCCGTAAAAGGATGGCAGAACCCATGGGCCTTGGTGTCTAGCTGCCCAAATAAATCGTCCGGGTTTCAAACAATTCACGCGGGTGCTTTTATAGCTCATAGCCGCACAACTGCAGGTGAGAATTACTACTAATGAAGTAACATTTAGTGTTTGTTTATTTACTGTTGCTATCTTTTTCAGGCATGAAATCCGGCAGCCATGTTTGTTATTTTAAATGTTAGTACCCAGTCTCTTTGAGAAAAATGTTTAAAAAACATCAAAAGGAACATACTCGTCCCGTTCCATTTTGATTGAGGAATTTGCTCTATTCCTTTTAGCAGGAAAGTCTCCCTGGTTTTTCCATGTAAAAGGAAAGGGCCCCTACTTTCACGAGGGAGGAAGAGAGAGTTTCCCTGGGAACGAGGTTGAGTGCGGGAAAGGGGCTTGATGAAGTGTTCATTCAACGGTTGCTGAGTAAATTGTGTATTAATTTCATTAATGATGTAGGCTGAGATTTACTCCGGCCCTTTTCCTCTGATTCAAACACTGGAGCGCTGGAGTGCAAGAAGAGTTTATTCACACCAGTGTAGTTTAATTAACCATTCGCTTGCAGGAAATCTTATTTACATACGGCACAATTTTATTGCTTAACAGGTTTGCGGCTTCGTTTATCAGTTGGGGAGTGTCTTTAAGTGCTCCATTCCTGAGTGGAAACATTTACATCAACGTGTTTATAAGCGGAGCATCCGCCTTGCCGGCCTATCCTGTAATGACTTACCTAAATTTGAGGTAGGGTACAGCTTAGCTACAGTGATGGGGTGCACAAATTCTTTATTATTATTATTATTATTATTATTATTATTATTATTATTATTATTATTATTATTATTATTATTATTATTATTATTATTATTATTATTATTATTATTATTATTATTATGTTTTTTTTTTTACTTTTATTTGCCTTAAGCCGGTTTTGAGTTAACAGTTGGGATTAATAACCTTTATTTTTTTATTACTACTCGTTTATATATAAGCCCTTGCGTCCTCTTTTAAGCAAAATCGAGGCAAACTCTGAAGCAACTGTTGTGTTCCTCGCAATTAGGCCCCTACATGCTTCTTTCTTTCTTCATGACACTTATGAAGGCGCAATGCAGAATTTTGCTGGTCAGCGTCATCGTCCTCAAACCCCAGTGATTTTCAACTTATTTTTGAGAGAGCTTGGTCGACGTTAAAAAAGTCGCTACAACAAGAGCACTGGAAACTTAGCTTTTGAAAGTCTGCCAATTTTTTTCTTTGATTCTTTTTCCATAATCCATATTAATATATGTTGCGCCAGAGCTAAACTTGCATAGAATGGGAAATATAGCAACGGCCACAACTATATGGATTTTAAATAGCTGGATCCCAGTTCTGAGAACAAAAATTTGACATGTATGAGTGCTAATGTCCTTCAGCGACACAATGCGTAGTCCGACAGCCACTTTAATTTGACTAGATTCGTCGAGTGGAAGCCAGAAGATCCACTATTTCTATATTGGGACACTGTAAACTTTCATATTGAAAGGCCATGAAAGCACGAAGTTGGCTATGATTTTATTTCATTTCACTGGCTCAACAAGTGCCGAACAGAAGCGCCAATGCGAATCCAAAACTTCCCATCGCACATGGAGTAAAGCGGAGAGTGCAAAGAGGCATATTTTCTTTCGTCCAATTTTCCTACAAGACTGTTTAGTACTGAATTGAAAGAAAGCTAGTGCTTATTCATATTCTTTTACAAAGTTGTTTTGTGTATGTCATTGCATCAACTATTCACTTTTTTGAATTTGTATTTCTTGCATTAATTGTCTTGACCATACTGTAACAGCTTACGGCATAATAACCGCACGTCAGACACACAATTATGCAAGAAATTTCACCTAATAGCCATCCTCAGTCTCCTACCAAAGGGAACACTCTCTCAATGACTTCCTATAGTCAACACTAAAATTCCTGACAAGGACTAAACCTTAGCAATTGTTTTACGAACGTAGGAAGAGGGTAGCAGGCACTTCAATGGAAAGCCACAAACTGACATGTAACCCACCCAGAACCATGAGCTATACCCATTTTAGCGGCGCTCCGTTCGACGTAGGCGCGCGCGGAGCACCATGGGTAAGACTTATGGTAACCCATCTGTGCAAGAAAATTGGTTTTGGTCACCGTGCGATGTACGTACGTCCACCCATCCATATATGCCAATGTCACCGGTATCACGTGACCATATCGCGAGGTCAAGTTTAGAGCTTTTTGAGGTCAGCTATTTTTTTTTTTTTTTTTTTTGGTTGACCGCTTTTAAGGAGCATCTCTTTAATGAACGGTCTTGTTCTAAGGAAATGGGGTGTATATTAAAAAATCTAATATGCATGCTATCTATTTGCCTTTCCTTTTTTCTTTTAGGTTTAGTCGCAGGAAAATCTTGACAATGGCATTCATTGCCGCTGCCGTAGGTTCGATTGGTGCCATTTTGCTTTCAGACAAAGCTGAATTCGACAAAGGTGATATCTTTACCCACTGTCCTTGGCAAATAAAGTAAGAATAGAGGGCCTTGGAAACGGATATTCAGTTGCCTTAAAATGGACGATAAACTTGAGGCAGAAAGAACTTGAGACTATTGCTTTGAGACTATCAATTAAAAGGCAGCCAGGACATCCGCCAAAAAAAGAATGGCCTCCGATCACAAAGATTAAACGAGTCTCCACTTTTCATATGTGATATCCAAACCTTCTTAGTTGCTGTTGAGGTGGGAAAAGAGGTGACCAATTCCATTAAAAATGGTAGGATCCATTGAAAAGGCATCGACCATTTTTAAGGGCAAATGGTTTAAAGTCGAACACAAATCTTCCTTAAAGTTGTTTTTTTGCTGCTTTATTTTTTTTTGTTTGTCTATTTATTTGTTTGTTTCAAATATTGAGCTCACTACAAAGATTTTTGATCGCTCGGACGCCGGCTCTATAAAATTAAAAGCCGAGGTGTGGCTGTGAAATCTTTGCCGCGAACTGGGTTCATAAGGTAAAATAAATCGCTGTTAACTTGAAGTACTCGAAGACAATAGCCTTTCGCATTTAATTCCCCTCAACTGTTCTTAGTCAAAGATGCATGAAATCGTTTGTTTACGACTGATGCTGATATCTCTCTTATGCTTCCATTCGTTAGGTTATAGGATTGGAAAAATCTTCATGTATTTGTGTGTTGCTAAGTTCGGTGGTGAATCGGCATTCATTATGGTATACATCTTTTCCGTGGAGCTGTTTCCAACAACCTTGCGGTAAGCGTGAAGGACAGAGGTGGCACCTTGAGTGGATAAATATTTACATGCTTTAAAGCGATTTTCATTTCAGAAAAGAAAAGAATGTTTTGTTTACAATTAATTGCACTGAGCTAACAAGCGAATTTACCGGCACTCTAATTAACTTAAACAATCCAAAAGAAACAACTTAAATTAAGTTAATAAACTTAGGAAACCCTTCTAGGAAGAGACAACTAGCTGGCCATTTTCAAGGCATTGTATGGAAAGGCATAGGCGGATCCAGGGGAGGAGTTGACGGTAGGCTCTTACCGATAGTGCTAGCACTTTTTTTGGCATTATTTGGCTTCGCGAGCACTTTTTTTTTTTTTTACATTTTATCCCAAAAAGCACTGCTAGCATTATTTTGGATTTTCGACTGATTATTTGTATAATTTTGTGTTTAAAAGCACAATTTGACTTTATTTATGTCGTCCAAAGCCGCATTTTGCCCTCATTTTAGTCAATGGAGCCGAGGAGGCCTGGGGAATAGGTTTGATAGGTCAGCGGTTGCCTTCTAGAACCCAGTCCATCACACTCGTTCCAACATGGCGTCATTCACATTGTCATCGAGGAACAATGGAAGTCAGCCAGCCAAGGCAGAGATAGCTCGAGAGCGTACTCTGCCATTAATCAGTGGAAAAATAAGACTAGGGGGAACTGTGATGCAAAAAACATAAGCATACATGATCGGATTCAGCAATATCCAAGAGAAGAACTATCAATCAAAGATGGGAAGTTGTTTTATCTGGCATGCCGCGAAATAGTGTCCACTAAGAAGAGTATTGTAATTACACACTTGGCTTCAAAGAAACTTGGAAATGGTAAAGACAAACTGAAGAAGTCTAAGCTGAAGAATCAGACGATTATGGAGGCTTTTAGAGCGGGGGACAGGACGCAGAAAGACAGCTCACTACCCATAACTGAACGGGCCTACCGACTCGAAGTGGTCAAAGAGTTTCGGAGGGCTGGCATCCCAATTGGGAAAATCAATATGCTGCGGTCCCTCTGAGAGAAGAATGGCCAACGTCTCACAGCAAGTGCTCATCTTGGTCAGTATATGTCAATTGTTTTCAGGCAGGAAGTCCAAAGGATCAAAAATGAATTGACTTTGCCTGGTCAAACTGGCATGACAAGAGATGGTTCGATAATTTTTGACGGAAGTACACGACAAGGAGAAGCAATTGCTGTGATCGTGCGTTTCCTTGCATGACGATAATTGGTCGATTATTCAACATCTCGTCAGAATTGATATATGATCCAAATTAGTAAATGCCGATGATCTTGCACAAGTACTTAATCAGTGCCTATCAGTTGATTATGGAGTCAAGGCCAATTCGTTGCTCGCAGCCATGAGACATGGTGCAAGTGTGAACCAGGCAGCGTTGGATAGGATTGCATTTATATTTCCTAAAATGCTCAACGTTGTGTGTTTCTCACATACCCTTGACAGTGTTGGGAGTCATCTTGTCATTCCAACTCTTCTAGAGTTCGGTAGCGTATAGATTCGCCTGTTCCGCCGTAGCTACAAGGCAAAGCTGTTGTGGAAGAATCTGACTGGCCAAAGACCAAGATCATACAGTGAGACGAGATGGTGGTCAAAGTGGGAAGTCTATCAACAATTATTAAAAACTGGATCATTGGATAATGTAATTCGAGAGTTTTGATTGGCTAAGCCATCATGTGTTATGAGCCATTACATCATGATCTACAAAGACGGCAAGCATATGCGTGATTTTTAGGGCCTTTTTATTTTTATTGTAGTCCA
>NC_090869.1:50400037-50437537 GCF_036669935.1 Montipora foliosa | reverse complement strand
TAGCGGTGGATATTTACCGAGCCGCGAAGCGGCGAGGTAAATATCCAACGCTAGCCACCGACACCGAGGTGAATATACAGTGAAATAATATACAGCATAAGAAATTAATTTGGATGTTTTCTTCACTTGTCACGGATGCAAATCGGGACGCCATTTTTTCCCGAGTTGCTCCGAGGTGAATAGCACAGGATATTCGGAGTTTGACGAGCCAATCAGTGCCCGCGTTCAACGCTATCCACTGTTTTAGTATATACTAATAAAGTTTATGTCGACACTTTTCCCCGGCCTTGATATAAAATATTGCTAAGCAGAGAAAGCCGTACACTTTGCAAGTGGTCCCACTAGTTTGGTGATACATGGAAATCTGAAGTCAGCAACGTGTAATTCCAACTGAGGGCTGATTCACTAAACAAATATTCATCGGCTTGGTGAACATAAACCGCAAGGAACTGGCAAATAAACAGAAAATACTCTCACTAATGAGAGATTATGATTGGTTAAATGCCTTCAATGTGTAAGGAATGCAGGCATCTTAAAACGGCCATTCTGAGGCTCCTAAAAAGTCGATAATGGCCGCGCGAGTTTAAATGATCGCCATCGTTAGGCTAACCTTGGTATTCCAAAAACCCCTGTGCCTCCAATAAAAAAGAGTACGGGAGTGGCGCTAGCAGTACCTTCAAGTATTTGACTAAATTGCGAACGCATTTATTATACGTAGGGCTCGATTCTCGATAAACAATAATTTCGCAGTCTTAGGAAATCGTGAGAAAATTGGCGTTAACGTCGGGACGAGAGGCAATTAATAAAGTCCTTTAAACGGCGGATAAAGTAGTAGCCAAGAATCAATACCCGGGGTGGAGCCATGTAGGCCTTACCTAAGGGATTACTCAACTTTGCGTCTGGGTCCCTTGGGCTAATCTAGACAGTAGGGGAGGCAGCCAGTGCGGCCCAGTGGTTAGTCCCCTTCCCTTGAGATCCGGAGATCCGGGGTTCGAGACCTGTTCTGACCACTCGTTTAAATTTGATCCTGGTTGTCTATGGTTCAACTTCTCGGCTGCACTTGTAAATGGCCAACTGGTGTGCCTCCGGCCAGCTGGGATTACAAACAGTTGTAATTGTTGTTGTTGTTGTTGTTGTTTTTGTTGTTGTATGTTTGTATGTACAGTTCAAGTGCAAGGAAATTCTTAGTGTCCTTTGAGTTTTGATTGGGTTTCTAATAATAAGTCTATCACAGTTCAATTTAGGCATCATATATCCGTTTTTCAACGGATTCTCTTCTTCTCAACAGCTGACAGTTCACCGTTTCCTGCCTTATGGAATCATGGCAGGCCTCGCTGTGGCGGCTGCCGTTGTTAGCATGACCTTACCGGAGACTTACAATCAGCCCACCTTGGAAGATTTAGTGACCAAAGAACAAGAGGATGGTGATGAGTTAGAGAGCGTCGACAACAAAAAGGGCATAGACCCTGATAATAATGAGAAAAATGCTCTTATGTAAAGACAAGACAGTGATTCCTTGATAGAGTAAAACCGCACAATTAGATTTGATAACTAAAGAGATTGGAAAAAGCCACTGTCATTAACAAAATTTATGTCGCCTCTACTTTGTCATAATTTTTGAAAATGTTTTTTGCTAGACTATTTGCCGGCTAAATTTAAGGCAGTAATTTTGGATATTGTCGAGTTCAAAGCACCAGTTAGTATTACCTTACCGGAGACTTACAATCAGCCCACCGTGGAAGATTTAGTGACCAAAGAACAAGAGGATTGGAATGAGCTAGAAAGCGCCGTGAACAAAAATGGCATAGACCCTGAAAATAATGAGAAAAATGCTTTCATGTTGTAAAGACAAGACAGTGATTCATTGATACAGTAAAACCGCACAATTAGAATTGATAACTAAAGAGATTTGCAAAAGCCCCTGTCATTAAAAAAGACACTTCGCTTCTACTTTGTCATATTGTCGAGTTTAAAGCACCAGTAAACTGCAGCGAGTAGAAAATGACGCCAAAGACACATTCGATTCAGAATGCAATGCCTGTTTATGCAAACGTCATTCATGAGCTAATTATTAACTCGTTAAGTCCGCCTCGAGCTATGGGTGCTGTTACTAATGTCGAGTAATACAGCGCAGAGGTTTTAAAATAAATATCGTGCAGAATGATCCTGTTATGCATGTGAAAAACAAACATCATGAAACAGTCATAGTGCAGCTAAAAACTTCTATTTCATCAAAAAAATATTGCTTATGCATGAAATGATGCAAAGGAGAAATGCGCCCGTGGGAAGGATAGAATACAAGTCGCTTGTCATGCAACGGGCGAAAAGACAACTAAAAAAATCAGTCTTAGGCAGGATTCGAACCTACGACCTTGTAGGTCCTGAATTGACAATGTGTCTGCGGGCTCTACAAATTAGTCCTGCGGGCTCTACAAATTAGTCATGCGCCTCAGTTTATACAAAGACATGAAATGATTAAAAGGTGCAATGCGTTGCCAATGGCCTATTGTGACGGTGTCTAATTGACAATTATTCCATGAGCCCGCGTTGGATACCAGATGATAGATAGTGTTTTCACTCACGTAATCAGTAACCCTGTTTTTCCACCTAAACAAAAGAAAACGTTTGCATGATAATAGAGCTCAATTCTTGAAGGATGAGTTGACAGCCGTTCTATTGTTTAGTTTATTTGTAGAGTGGCATACCGTAGAATATCTCACGAGTCACTTATATTTTCTTAGTATACACACGAGCCTTTCCACAAAAAAAGGTTGCATAACTATTTTATACCATGCCATGGAAAATACAGAGGCCAGTAAGGCACGATGGGAAGGTTGAGTGTGATACCGTCGTATTGCACTGATCGATGGGAAGGTTCGGTGGAATACTGACGAATATACAACGGCTTTCCTGCATCCTGAATAGCTGTATTTTCTATGGCATGGTATAATAATATAAAGATTTAACCAAGCCTAAAAGCGGAGCTACCGGGTAATACACTCTTAATTTAATGGCCTTACTTAAACAACGAATTTACGAAATAAACCAATTTTGATTTTTTTTTTTTTTGTTTAGCCTTGACGAAAAGCAATCAAATTAAGAAAACCAAGCTAAACAATCCAAAACGAGTTAAAACAAGAAGAGGTGGAAAAACTAAAAATTGGTTCGTGCTTAGCGTGCGTATGTCGAGTTATGGATGCACGCTCGCGGGAGGTTGCTAAGCACGAGAGAAGCGTAAGAGTCGCGTCGTGGCTCTCAAGCTTCTCGAGTGCTTAGAAAACTCCCAAGTACATCCATAACTCGATATGTATGCACAGCTAAAAGCATGAACCAATTCTTTTATAACATAGCGACAACAACTTGGGCGATAAAACATGTTTTATTTGAGATTGACTACAAAGTTGTCACGACGCACGGTGAGGGAAAACAAACGATCCTATACAACTTATTCCAAAATGGCCGCCATTTTTGCATGGAAACAAAAGAATACTAAAATGGCTGCCATTTTGGAATAAGGTGTATTGGCTGGTCACACCACAAGTAAACTGAGCGAGAACGATTCATCTGATTTTACTAAATGTTGAAAACGAAGGATTCGCTTCTCCATTTAAAGAAAACATTGGCAAACAAAGTCAAAGCACTCGATGAAAATGAAGAAAAACAAAGTCAAAATGCCAAAGTAAAAAAAAAGGTTTGAATTGTTGAGAATGCTGCCGAGTTCACATTGGCATGCATAGTGCAGTTGCTGAAGACGAACTCCAGGAAACTTGCAGTTTTTCTCATTGCACCAAGCTAATTCAGAAAGAAAATCTGGTAATATCGATAAGTTTATAGGTAATGCGTGATTGATGTTTTTGACAATATTTCAGTGTAACTGTAATTTTTTAATGAACTTCGGATTAAATATTTTCCGCGCTTTTCCGATTGTTTCAACAAATGTAATAAAAAACGATGATAACAAGAAGAATTTCTACATTTGAAAGTTGCCACAGACCAACTTGCGGTCTTTTTAATTTCGTTTTTGTTGAATGCCTGTCAAATACAATTTTGTACATTTTTTGTGTTGAATGTGCCTGATGTGCTTCGTTTTCGTTGCAACCAGCTCTGGTTGCCTTCCCTGCTTACTAAAAAGTCAATGCTGGGAGAAATATTTGGCTGGTCTTTCCTGGGTTCTTCCACTTACTTCATTCACTGTCAACTACAAGGGAACTCGCAAAACTCGACGAAAACTTTGGATCTAAAATGAAGTTGCACACGTCATGTTATATAAGCAACGGCCGTGCATACATAGAGGAATACACCATAGCCGCTTAATAGGATTTGGATTGGACTAGCACGCTCGCTATGTTGTAATAAAAAATATCCCCTAACATAGGAAGGTTACAATGAGAGTGTACCGCCATACTGAGTAGGTTACCAAATACCATCACAGTCGTCCATTTTCCTATTAATCATGAGAGTGCCAAATCCAATATTCGGAAACATCTTTTTGGATTGAAACTGGCAAAAAATGCAGCAAAAAAATATTTTAAAGCCTTCTTCCACCTGAACACGAAAAGCGTAGACTGTCAAGAGCTTTATAGTTGACGTAGTATCGCCGTGTTGCCGCATCGAGCCACAAAGAGCGCGCGAAAAATTAAGACTTGTTTCTATTTAGATGTCTTGATTACAAGAAGTTAACCGAGCTTGAGCCTGTGATCCAATCGAAAACCAGTACCTGGTCAGCGGTCAACTTAAAAAAAGGGCTGACCTCGATGAGCTCTAAACTTGAACCCGCGATATGGGCACGTGATACTGGTCAGGTGTCAATTGACCATAACATGGATGTCCAATATCACAGATGTACGCTGTAGACGGCCGCCATGTTGGGCGTAGTTTAATATTATTATTATTTCTTTTTATTAGTATATTATTAAATTATTGGACAATTTCGTGCCCACTAGCAATACCGCTAGCCATGATTACCATGCATGAGAAAAGCAACTCATGGGTTACTATATTTTCTTCAGGTTACCAATGAAGCTCTGCGCGTGCGCTTCAGTCTCGTGGTAGGTCTCGTCTCACAACCTTTGTTCAAAAACTCTGTGGGACGTTTAAGATCCCACACACCATTCTCACGACATAATTAATGAGCTCATTGCAAAACATGCTGTTATTGCATCACATTCCCCCGTTTTCTCCCGTGCTGATAGCGTCGGTAATGATTTGCTCCATTTGTACTCAACAAAGACAGTCGTCTTTTGTGATCTTTTCTTGCCTTGTTCAACTGCCACCAGCCCGCTATTTCTATGTCCAATGCAACCAACCTAACGTTCTTCCTGATCTGCCAGCTCCTGCTGAAGTGCTACAGGACGCAGAGCCAGCGCAAAATCCTCCACTACCCGGCGCCTGGCCCCGCCGAGGAGGTAAATTTAACAAATCGAAAGTGGTTCAGCGTTGTCTGTACTCTTATCGACAACGATATTCGTCATCACGGTGGTCAAAATGTTGTGGACTCACGAGGCGAAAGCAGCGTTGTTTGACAAGTATGAGGCGGTTGAGCTCTTACAGTCATTGTTGTGTCTGGCGAGAAATGAGAACCACCAGAAACCGGATGCGTACGCTGCCGCTTTGGATGAGATTAAGACCAGGTCGGATTTTGTGGATGACAAATAGCTTCAACGTCTTTTCTGGGGTTGTTGGGGAATCCCATACGAGCTAAGATGGCCCAAGACGCAAACGCGATTTTGAAGAGCATCGGAAACGTGCCCCCACCTGCCATTCCTGTTCGTCCCGGTTCTAAAGTGCGCAGGCCGGCTACTTATCCTGGCCGTGCTCAGGTTCAATCTTTCAGATGCTTATAATTAGATGGGGACATATCGCACGGTTGTGCCATGCTCCACCAGCGAGGCAACAGTTTGGTCGTGGTTGTGTTGGACAGTAGTCCCATCCGCCTCAGTTTACAACAAATTTTCGTTTTCGCATTAGCTTGTTCTACATGTTCTTCCCCCCCCCCATATTACCCATTTTCTTCGCTGTCATTGGGGGAACCTGCTCTGTGTCTCAATTTCGGATCTAGTTCGGAGCACGGGCTCAACGAAGGGGTGGTTGCCCTGCTTTTGGTTTATTTTCGCGTTTTCATTTATAAATTTTCCCATGTAGGGTCCTGTTTCATTTTACTTCAAAGTTAGTGGACTTGCTCCTTCCTCTGGTGATATCTCTGTGTGTGATATAAAGCAGGGGACCTCCCCTTTCGTTGGCCCCCTCCCGTCGCCGAGTATGGTCCTTGCTTCCCCGGACCTGGCTGAGATCGAGCAGTTACGTTTCGTCGATCCTACATTTTTCAGAGGCGGGGAAATTCATAATAATTTTCCAGTGTGGGAGAGATTCACTTAGTGGTCATTGCTCATCTCAAGTGAACTCTATTGACATCGTCCGGGAGGGTGTGAAGATTGACTGTTTTTTTAAGCCGTTTAAAGGAAACTTCAAGGGTTGCTCGTACGACACGCCACGTCCAGCACGGCAATTCTAAGACTTGTGAGAAATTTCAAGACTCTATTTCTGAGACCGTGCTTGAATGGGTAAACGACGGAGTACTTGACGTGTGGGGTAGGGTTGGCGCGATGGCCCCATCTCATTTAGTCCTCCCCCTTACAGTGGACCCATCAAATCCCCGTCTTTGTCATGACGAGCGATATTTGAATCTCTGGATAAGGGACCTCCCCTTTCGGCTTGAGCATCTTCCGGACTTGCCCCGATATTTTCTCCCTGGGCATTTTAAGAGGTCTTTTGACGATAAGAGCGGCTACCAACATAGGCTACTCCATCCCTCGTCGCGTATACCTATTTTGGCCTTGAATGGAATAGTGTATTTTGTATTTTGTACTATCCTGTTTGGCTGGAAGGCGAGTGCCTTTATCTAGCATAACCTGCGTTTATTCCTTACTGGTGCAGCTCGTTAGCTTGGTGTTCCTGTGTCGCCATATTGGCCAGCTTTTTCGTTCACCTGCTCGCGCCAGTTTAGTTCCAAGCAAAGTCCTCGCTGAAGCCGCTGCCTACATCATGTGTTATCTACTTATAGAGGCGGGCTATTTTATTAGTATTGCAAAATTGCAATGGGTTGCGTCCACAATAGTCCGCTTTATTGGTTTCTTGTGCGATTCTTCACGTCAAGAATCCCTACTGCAGATGATAAGAAGCTCACGTTTAGCAGTTTAAGAGAGCAGGTGTTGGCTTCCAACAATGATGGCCTCAAATGCTTCATTCAGTCTGGCAGTCCCTGGATGCAAGCTTTATACACGCGAGACGTTCAAAGCGATTTCTCAGCGGCTCGGTCGATCCATCCACTCTAGATGGTGATGGCTGTAAGAAATCGGAAGTTAATGACGTTGTGAAGGATATTTTCCATGATAGTCGCGATTTTAATTTCAGTATCCAGACTTTCTACGTTCCATCTAGCATAACCCAGCAGATGAAACTTCGGGGGATCTATCGAACCTCGATTTTATGCTTATCCCTGAGACGTGGTTGTACTTGGAGCGATATTTCGGCCCTCCTTCGTTTAATGTGATGTCCCTGGATAGTAATTGCCAGAGGAATAGGAACGGAAACTTGCTAGCTCACTTCACCCCTTGGCGTACCCCTGGTTCCGCGGGGATGAACACTTTCGCCAACCCTTTACCTGCCGATCAAAACATTTACGTTTTTCCGCCTTTTGTCCTCATCGGTCCACTTCTTCGTTAGCCAACATTTCCGTCAGCCAACATTTCCGTCAGCCAACATTTCCGTGACGATGCATTCACTTTAGTCCTTCCCAACTTTCACACGCCACCTTTTTTGTGGGCATCCCTTCAAGCTTTGATTGTTGACCGTTTACTTTTGGGCAGAAGGAGCCACAAATATAAGCCTACGGGACTTTGCCGAGTGCTGGAATATGTAGAGAAGGAAAGAAAATTAAATTCGCCGAGTACGCTCATGTTTTACATACCGGTAAAACTTAGCATTTGGGCATTTGCAGAGAACATGAAAGAAATGTGCAAAGTCCATATGCAGAGTCATTGTAATGCTCATTGAGTATGCTGCGTAATACTCTTATCTACAATAGCCTAGGGTACAAAAAAATGATGTTTATCCTGAAGAACGAAGTTTTCTATAACGTTCATAGACCGTATTCATAAATGGCGGCTAAATAATTATTCTTTTGTCTTATTTTAGTTCAGCACTTGGACTCCTTCAATCTGACTACTGTCTGTTTTGCTGTTATGTGGTGTCATCGATCAGTAGTCCATTCAGAAGATTATGCCAAGCCTACCACATTGCTGAAGGAACAGCACGAACAAAATTCAAAAGAATTTTCCCCAAGTGATGATAGTAAGGATGATTAGCACAAAGTCAACATAAAAATTTCTTGGTCGCCTTATGTGAATATGGTCTACGTTGTATTTTTTGTTTGTATCACATCTTAAGGCCGGTTTACTCGGGAGTGTTACGAAAACTAAGATCTAAGACCCCGGGGTCTTAGTTTTCGTAGTACGAAAACCAACACCCCCTAGTAAACATTGGAAATTATTGGAAAGAAACCTGGGAAAATTCACCGCTAGTCAGAGATTTGGGCGCTGGATGTTGTCTACATGGTTTAATTTAAACAGACAACGCCATGACAACCGTGCATTTAGTGTGACAGACGACAGACAAAGAAAATCTGTGATAGTCGTCGACGCTTACTTTCATATTGGCACGGAAACTAGAGATAGCCATAGGGTCTTTCATAACAATTACAAACTATTTGAGTCCCCTATCAAACATAATGATAAAATTGGCCATCTACGGCATCCGTTTATTGTTTGCATGGCGTACGGCGAAAGTTGTGGACTTGTTTACAATGTACAGCGACCGCTTAGACCGTTTTAAAGTGGTAGGGCTAAAAATCTTCGTGAGCGCATATGTAAGGGAAGACGCGTTTTGTTACTTAAATACTTTAAAAAATTAAATCTTTCAAAGTGGAGGATACTAAAAGGACAACGGGAAGATCGTTTGAGGAAAAAATACACGTTTTACACAATTTACACGGTACGATTTATCGGCCACACAAAACCGGCCGACAAACTGGCTTTTGAGTATTTTTTTTATTCTGTACTTGTGTTGTTTTGAGTTGACTTGAATAAATTATCTTGTCTTGTCTTGTCTTGTCTTATCCTGTCTTGAGTGTCATTGTTTGGGTGGCGTTCTCGTTGAAGTCCGCATCGTCTATCTTAAAGTCCCTATGAGATAGAGAGAACCAAGAGTGCAAAAGAAAGATTTTGAACAAGGAATTTGCCAGCGTCTGAGGTAGGACAGCGGCTCCTTTGATAATAGGTGGTTTTTCACTTGACGTAATCGCGTTCATGTTGGTGGACTATAACAATTAATATAAGAATTTAGCTCCTTTTGTTCGTCCACCAGCAGTTGTCCATTGCAGCATTGTTATCTGTGTCTCCAGAAATTGGTTACAAACCACCCATTGAATTTGTTCAAGTAAAACTCGCTGAAATGGCAAACCCGATCCGTACTTCAAAAATTTTGCTTTTAATTTTTTTTGCTACAACAAACGGTTTTACAGATCAATCCTGATTTATTATGGAGCCAAATAAACCATCATGTGATGAAGACCAATTTTTGGTGAAATTATTTACCCTTCTTTTACCGCACCGGGTTGACTTCGGAAGGATAATGGCCCGGGAAAACCTGTGTCCAATGAGTTTGCGAACGACCTGGGAAGACTGGGCCGTTGGCCTGCTGGCAGGCTATTTTGAACTAAATCAATGTCACGCAAATAGAGAAAATATAGAGAAAATAGATTTGTTTCGACTAAAACCAACCTGGCAAAGGGAGCAGAAAACAAGCTAGATATTTGCATATGAAAGGCGTGTATTGTTGTTATATGCCTCGTTCTTGAAACGATGCCGCTACAATAGTGGCCGGGCATTCTGCGGTTACTAATGAGACAAAGCGAACAAATAAAAATAAACGCCAAATTATTAAACTTTCAAAACCTGATTAAGTGTTAAATATTATCTGGGTGAGATTAGTCCAGAGAAGGACTGATGCTCGTGACATATGAATCAACTGGCTTTTCTGACTGATGACTGACAAGTCATCAGTCAGATTCAAGATAATAGTTTTCCGTTCTAAGGACTCGACCTTGAGCATAAAATTAAGACTAAGAAAAAAGGACTGAACCATGTAAAGAATGAAAAACTTCAGTAAGTACAACAACAAAGTCAAATAGAATGTTATCCCTAAATCGTGCGTTATTGCAGGATTTGAGTGTTTCAGGATGTAAATTCTGAAGCAGCCATGCAGGAAGTAGAAAACTGATATGGGGTGCAGCGATGACCTAGTGGTGAGAGCGCTTGTTTGGCTTTCCCACCAACTTGTGTGGTCCAGGTTCGATTCTGTGTCGGCTAGAAAGAAACCTGTCAACAAAGGTGACAATGTGAACGAGCCAGCCAAAGAGTTGAAAGCCAAGATTAGCGAAGTCGATGTACTGTTAGAACAAATGAGATCACAAGTGCATGTGAATAAACAAATTGAATCTTACCCTTGTGTCTTATCAGGCTCCTTAGAAGTAAGGGGAAAAGGGAAAGAAAACGGCAGAGATAACAAAGAGGCAAAAGACCGCAAAAGAAATCAAAGACAATAAACGCTTTTGTAACACCATTGAGTCACGCAAACAGTATATCAAAAATCTGTCGAATGAACAACTGACAGATGAGCAAATTACTCTACTATCGCGTGACAAAAGAAAATCTTATCAGGCGCCAACTTCTCGCGGATTTCAATCAATTTGCGAGACGAATGCGACCACAATATATTTTTCACGGAGAAGAAAGCGAACCTCATCTTTCCGCGTTAAGTCGGACTGGAAACCACCAGTCCAGCCATCATTAGCTCTGGAAACCTTCCTAGAGGAGGTCAAATTCGAGCTCAGTACTGAATTCAGGGGCACCCAACGAGAATATAGTTCAAAATAACTCAAACATAGCATTGTTAAACCCATTGTAGTATTTAAACAGCAGCTATAGGCATATTTTTATCTCCTAAAAATTTTTGATCTGTTCGGATTTCCTAGCTGAAAGTCTAGTGATCCGAAAATTATAAGGATAAAAACTTACCTTTTCGAAACTTTTAGCCAGAAAAAAGGCTCCCGAAAATTCTAGGTGACCTTTTTAGGGTAAAACACCGTTAAAAATGGGCAATTATACCATATTTTAGATGTTCGAAAATCCTAGGACAGGTAGGGAAGCAAGAAATTTTACAACAAAGGTTCCGAAAATTCTAGATCTCAAATCGTCTTCCGAACAGATATTTTCCGAAAATCGACGTTGGGTGCCCCTGTGAAATGGTAAAGCCAAAAGATAATATATCTACGGGAGAGCGCCAAGCTCTCAAAGAACTATCGCGTAACGAAAGCATTATTCTCAAGAAATCAGATAAGGGCAGCACAGCCGTATTGATGAGCAGACAAGACAAACCGTTTAAAACGAGGTCAAGTTCTACTTGATGATTTAAATAACTACCGACCTCTGGACAACCCAATGGTTGAAACTACAGCCAAGAAAGCTCAACAACTAAATAAATCACTGCTCTCAGAAGCCCACATTGACAAAATGACGGCAAAATGGCTCTCCCTTACGCCTGATCCTCCACGAATACCAGTGTTTTACACACTTACAAAAATTCACAAACCGACACTTGTCGGTAGACCTATTATCTCAGGGTGTTCAGGCCCTACAGAAAGGATCTCAGCATTTGTTGACCACCTTATTCAGCCAATAGCACAACAGCAAGCTTAAGCTTCGTATCTCAAAGATACAACAGACTTTATTGACTTGATCGAAAGGATTAAACTGCCTAACAGTGCCATACTTGTTTCAATGGATGTCACAAGCCTATACACGAACATACCACAACGAGGGGGTATTACCACTGTATGGCATGCATACGAAGAATTTCACCAAGGAAACCTTTCAGTCCCTACCAGGTTTTTAAGCGAAATGCTCAGTCTGATCCTACAAGAAAACTCGTTTCAATTTGACAGGAAAGATTATCTTCAAACCCATGGAACCGCCATGGGCACGAAAATGGCCGTAGCCTTTGCTAACATCTTCATGGCCAAAATAGAAAAAGAAATACTCAGACAAAGCAGCATCAAGCCAATCTTTTGCAAAAGAGTTATCGATGACGGCATATCAGTACGGGACACGAATTTCTTCTAAAGGCAAAAAACTTCCATCCTACAATCAAATTCACGGCTGAAATCTCAGAAGCTATATTCTTGGACACGAAAGTATACAGAGGTGTCGGATTCAACAAGGATTCTATCCTTGACGTGCGAACAAATGTACATTTCAAACCTACAGAGACCTTCCAATACACGAATTTCTATTCGTGCCACCCACCAGGCGTCACAAAAGGTCTTATCAAGGGAGAAGCGTTAAGGCTTCTAAGAACAAATTCCTCTGAAATTACTTTTGAAGAGAACATGAGAAAATTTTCATAGAATAGAAATTACCCAGCTACAACTGTAGAAAAACACCTCTCAGAGGTCAATTTCTCTGACAGAAAACCTGCGAAAGTAAAGGAAACATCTGAACATTTTGCTTCCTCGGCAACAATGTTTCCTTGTTTGCACGCCGAGAAAACATTTTGGGAAACAAGGATTCCGCATCAATATTTCATCGTTTGCGGGTGCCTTTACATAACCTCACATTCGGTTCTTTGAAGCTTTTGTTTGAACAAGGACAGCAAAAAAATGCACCATAATGTTAAACGCTTTTTGTCGTTATTGTGCTGTCAACTTCGTCGTTCAGGCTTTGCTAAGCTCTCTAAGGTGTCCGCCACAGCAACGCCACAAAACGAGAACATGGTTGAACGAGTAAAAATAATCGTACTGCAGCTACAAAGACAAAGACGAGAAATCATCAGAAGTGAAGGCCTTGATGACAACATGAATGAGCATTTTATTGTCTATTTTTTATTTTTACTCTGAAATAGGTCGCACCAATTTGTAGCCAAACTACATTATACCCGGGGCCACTACTAAACTGCGGATATGAAATTTAAAAAAATACTGCTAAAATCACGTTGATAACTGCGAGGGTAATAGTTTCACTTGATTTCATATCCGCAGTTGAAAATATGATTCATTTCATATATCATTTCGTTCATTGATTCATTCATCGCGGGAACGTTAACATTTGACCAAATCTCAACATCATCGGCTTCCTAGCTCCGTTAGTTAGAGCGTCGCATCGCCATCGCGGGTTTAAAGCCCGTTGAAATTATGAATTTTTCAGGCTTCTCTACGCAGTTCATAACTGCACGGATCATAGCTTTACTTGATTTCATATCCGCAGTTCAATACACTTTTTTCTATAAGAACGTCTTATTTTGGAGCTGAAACTGAACGACCTTTTATATTTGCGACGTCAGGCAGAAAACGTTTGTAACATCTTCTTAAATTTACATCACTTTGTTTCACCTGATGACTTTGATGGTGCTACAGTAATTTTGGAACGATTTTTAATGAAAACAGCTCATTATTAGAAACTGAGATGTGTGTCATGCAGTAAGATTATGCCCTTAAGTATTTGAATTAATTTACATTAATTTATCGTTGTTTTATGCTTTCATTTAAAATTCAAATGAGCATAATAAAAATGTTCTTAATCGACTCTATGCTTGAGAAATGTTCTTAATACGTTCAAAAAATTTGGCGGTTAATCTCAGCCTCAACGTTCTTACAAAAAAGGTTTTTATAAAATAAAGAGAGTGTATATGATTCATTTCAAATATCATTTCGTTCATAATTATGTTTTCAGGTCACGTTTTTCTCGACATCGCCACAGCATGAAAGACTCGACACTATATTGATGCAACAAAGACCTTCTTATTGAGATAACAAACCTATTGCCCAAAACGGAAACCATAATACTCTTTGTTTGTCCATCCAAATTTTAAAGAAGCACTGTTTCCAGTTTCTCTTGGGACTTACAATGGTCCAAAGAGAAAATAAAACAATGCTTATTCAAAATTTGGGTGGACAAACAAGATTGCTTCGGGCAATTCTAGAGTACCATTTGTATGCGGTCGACGTGACACCCCCTTTCAGCCAATCGTATCCGTCCTGTATACACATAAATGAAAAAAAAAAGAGCATGTGCGTTACTCTTGCATAACATTCTGTACCCTCTCTTCTTTGGTGCATCTAAAACTTCAGCTGCTCAGAGAATACTGATTGATTACTGACTTTCATATCGTTCGGAATTGGAACGGTTCGGTAAGTGAACTGGTGATTGATGATATGGTTGCAATGAAAGCACTAATGTGAAAACTAAACGTTTGAATGTGTCCTTTAGCAGCATGTCGTAGTGATGTGGGATATAGATCAATTGAATCCTTTAAGTGCTACTGTGGTTCTTTATTGACTCCGAGTTTTCGCCGATCTACGGCATCATCTGTAAGTGAACTGGTGATTGAGGATATGGTTGCAATGAAAGCACTAATATGAAACTGCGCAGTTTTTAGGGGAATAGTTGTTGTCATGTGTTGAGGTCAGAAAATCATTTCTTTTGCTCTCTTCGTTGCACGTCGTTTTGTTTTCACTTTGGGTGACTTGGACACAAGTAGAAGACATAATGGCTACGCTAACAAGGCTCCTCAACTTTTTCAGGTTTAAAAACTATTGTGGATCTATTTGTCGAGTGCATTTAATAACGATCCTTCGCGTGAACCATTTGAATACAAATTAATTTACATAATCACATCGACCTTTTATTACGAGAAGAAAAGATCAAAAAAGGATTGTAAATAAGGCCACCTCCTTCGGTCTCTATCTGATTTAGGGCAAGGTAAAAATGTTACCGCCGTTCTTACTTAAAATGATTGTTATATGCAATCACGCCATTCCTCAGTTAGCCCATCCAGACATGGCTGAGTATTGAATAGAATTTTAAAGAAAACAACTCCACGGTTCATTGGAGACAGGCGCGCCTCGATTAAGGTTTCGTGGACCATGAAACCTCCACTGACCTCCAAAGGCGAATTTTTCCAGTGTAGACTTTCTACATGCCAAGGCTCTTTTGAAAAGTATTTTCAAATTAAGGTACTTCCCTTATACCAACCTTTTTAACTTACAATGTTTTATTTTTTAAGTATTAACTATTGTCTGGGTGAGAGTAGTCCCTGAGAGAAGGACTGATGCTCATGACATATGAATTGATAATAGTTTTCCGTTCTAAGGACTGGACCTTGAGCATAAAATTAAGACTAAGAAAAAAGGACTTAACCATGTAAAGAATGAAAAACTTTAACCTTCAGTAAGTACAACAAAAAAGTCAAATAGAATGTTATCCGTAAATCGTGCGTTCCTGCAGGATTTGAGAGTTATCGGATGTAAATTCTGAAGCAGCCATGCATGAAGTAGAAAACTGATATGGGGTGCAGCGATGACCTAGTGGTGAGAGCGCTTGTTTGGCTTTCCCACCAATGTGGCACAGGTTAGATTCGGTGTCGTATGTGGGCTAAGTTTTTGGTTTTCTACTCTGCTCCGAGACTGAGGTTTTTTTTCTGCGATAAATGAACATGGTCAGCTAACCCATGCTTTAATGACATGCCATGATTGTAGGCGATCAAGGTATAGTATAGGCTCGATTTCCCGCCGCTCACTCGAGTTCGGGTATCCTCCCCCGAGAAGAGACGGCTGGACGCGTGAGCGATAGATTGTGTCTGAGACGTAAATTCAAAATATAATTTATGCGAAGTTAATAGTGGCGGGGAAATAGCATTAGACATCCCACAAACACTGATTTTAAGAAAACAGAAATTACATAACAATGCTTAAAACGTCTGTGTGAAGTTTCCAGATGATACGAGCTTGAGTTTGCGGTTAAATGATCGATGTGAGTTTGAATTCAACCGGCGAATCATCGACGAAATCTTCGGCTGCCTTAGCTCTCAGTCGACCTCATCGGCCCCCTCGTTTTGCCAGCAATAAACTCAGCAGTACTTTCAATTGATCTTGAGGAATTTTACTTGCTCTTACATTAACGAAGTATGAGGAGAAAATTGCAATAGCAATGGATTTGAAAGCCGTATTTTGACCTTGGCGCCATCTGGAAAATCAGTGAAGTTTGCGAACTCAGGCGTTAGCAAACGACACAACTTCCCATTCTCCAGCTTCTCGAACACTTTTCGTTGTCGCAATCTTGGATGTTTCCTACCTTAAAGCACTGTAAACCTCGAACAGGCCGGGTCAAAGAATACCTTCGCAGCCAAAACATACAATTTATGCCAGACGGATTTGTGCAGGCGAGTTTCTGATTGGCGGAGATTAACAATGGCTCACCTCGCGCATCCAGCCGAGATTTCGGGGGTGAGCGCTGGCTCATTTCCCGAAACAGCGGCTGGTAATCGAGCCTGGGTATAGTATTAAAGGTTATTATTTGTGCATCGTTCACGTTTTTATTTTGTGTCGTACGTTTTTGTCAGGTAGACGATTTAGGAAAGAGGTATTCTCATGTCTTTTCCCTTGTTTTAATAATACCACTGAGGTGTGCATCTCACAAAATATCGCCCGTCTCGGATCTTTATACTCTCTGGAAGAAGCTTTAAAACAGGACATGTTTGTGTTTTTTTCTCTTCCCCCTTTCCCTTGCTTTGATCTTGCCAAGTGAAACAAGACAAGGACAGAAAACTAGTTCACTTTGATACTATCTGAGAAAAATGTTACGAATGGATGTTGTCGCCTTTAGGCTTAAAAAGCTTTGGGAATGAGTGAGTCGTGTTACGATCATCTTACACTGACGGTCAGTTTTGTTAACATTTTCCAGTCATTAAGTTCGAAAAAAAAACTTTTTTGGAAGAGGCACCTCTTGGATACTGAAACGATACTAAGATGCGTTCTCCTTAATTAATCGAACGCAATAATACTAGCTTTGCCTTATCATTAGAGTTTCCCTCTAGGAAAAATATAGTTGAAATTCTTCGAAATTTCGTCGTTACAAACAACACTTTTCGGATTTTTGCGATTTTATTACATTTGCGGCTTGCCGAGAGCCCTGTTTGCTCTTTTAGGACTTGGGTGGTTTTCTTTAAAAACAAGACGCTCCATAAAAGCGTACACTGGGTTGCCGGTAGTACGTGTTACACAATTGAACTGCAGGGTTCCAGTTTTTTCAAGTGGGGGGTCATAAAGACCATTGAGGGTCATCCACATGTCGCGCCAGCAGAGGCCCTTTGGCTCACACGTTCACACCTTAAATTACTTTGTAATATCCTGTCCCATTTTGACGTCTTTTAGTGTTTTAAGCTTTGGTAATAAATTCAGTTTAAAGATAACAAAACACGCTCTTGAGTAAAATTGACTCATTTCTTCTCAGATAAAGAAAAAAACAGTTTTTAAATATAGCTCTGAATCGAATTCTCATCGAAAGATTAATGACAATCGATCGTAAAAAGACGAAGAAATTGATCACGTGCTAGACAACCATAAAGGTGCACGTGACCACCTTGTGTCAACTGAATGAACTACAGGAAGGCATGTTAATCGTTCGTCGTTTTCGGAGTAAAACAACATCTTTGGTTTTTTAATTGTGTTGTAATATTTAACTGAATATTTACATTTAATTAATCTGTCGGGTCAGGAAGCCTTCTTTGTCGGGTTCCTGAAGACGTATCTATTTTGACTTCACGGTGAACTATTTACACAATCGCGATGTTGAGCGGCCATGTAATTGAAAATCCATGAGATACAAAAACAGACTTGCGAATTAGTGCAAATCACAATGCTGACAAGCACAAAAGCAGAAGAAATGGTTAATAAATATGAAGTTTGTTACTATCTGAATGTTTTTTTCAATGGGATGTCGAAAGGCCAAGTGGATGTTATGCATAATGTGGCAAGTTGGAGCGATCAGGTTGAGCGTGTCACCCGTTATAAATATTTTTTCACAAAATGTTCCCGAATCGTCAAGTATCACCACAGAAGACTGACAAGAACATCATTCTCACAGCATATTCTACACAAAAAGTAGGTTCTGGAGGTAATTTTGAGAGTGGAAATCAAGTTTACGGCAGATAAGTATAACATGGTTACGTATATTTATATTAAATTAAGTTATCACAACTGAAAGACGCTGAACTTATTTTGACACGAAAATGCTTTACTATTGCCATAAAAACTATCCAGTTAAGCTCGCATATTACACAACATGATGAATTCATAAAGGCCACCTTTTCCAGCGAAATAGTTTTTTGAAACAAACAACATATTTGCTATTGGAGGCAAAAAAACCCTTCCTATTTCATTACGTGCGTGAAGACAAGAATCTCAATCGTGTCAAATTACACTCCGCGTCAAAAACGCAACTAAATACATTTCCCACCAGTGTTCAGCATCAAACCCTTTACTGAAAAACCCTAGGCCTTTACTTGAATTATCAAGCAAAAAATGGGCAACAAGCTTTCCTTCAAATAATTTTTGATTAACAAGAATTATTGAAATTTCCAGTTGTTACCGGAAGACTGTGCAGATCCAAGTTGTTCAATTCCTACTCTGTTTTTGTTAAACCCATAAGTTACCAGAGGATTTTCCATTTGGTTGCAGTGTTCTACATAACAGCACACTTGGTAAAATATTAGCAATACAGCTCACTTTGATTTCGGCTCGACGGGCGATAGATTATTGTCGAAGTCCATTACTCGCCGCTTTTAAGATTCCAGATATATTTGTCTTGTTTATCCAATTGACGTTCCATTCTTGAGTTCCATAAGAGTATATTTTGTTTTAAGATGCACTAAAACGCCATTCGCGTTACAATGACTTCCAACGCCATTCCAGGTTAGTAATCAAATGTTCTCCTATGTGCACCAGAGAAATCTACGCATTACCCCAGCCCCCTCAAAGCTAACAAAATAAGCTCAGAAGACTCTATGCACAAAGACACCATTTAGCAGAGCAGTGACAGGCAAGACTTTTCCCGACACGGAAAAAAATAAATAAACGACGAAATGCAACGCAGATTCCGACTGGGTTTGGCAACCCAGTAAAAAACAAAAAAAAACACGAAATAAAACCCAGATTTTGACTGGGTTTGGCAACCCAGTAATCAGTGTTATTCTTGCAGTATTTGCGATTGTATTATCGGGCATTTTGTCCTTGAAGACAAAATCCTTGGGACTTTTGCAACATTTGCTATTTGCTGTCTGCATGATTCGTAAAATAAATGTTTTTCTATTGTTCAGTGTTAGTTGTAATTCTTCCCAAATCGCATTTTTTCCTTGGAGGAAATTCCTTGCGACTTTTGTGATATTTGCAATAATTGCGATAATTTTGTTATTCTTCAAGTATTTGATGTTCTTGTACATGCTACCTGTTGCAGACGAAAATCCTTTTGCAATATTTTTTTGGTGGCCAATTTTGTGTTAACTCTCCTGGACATAGTGGATGTTTAACCTGCCAAGGTCAGGTCCTGCTTTCGAGTAGTTGCCTTATGTCAAGAAAATTGTTTCATCCATCTGATGCGATTGGCTCTAATATCCCTACCTCGTTTCCATTCAACATTGTCATCTCTGTGTTTTGTGTGTGTAGCACAAGCAGTAAAGTAACCTGTCAATGCTTTAGAAGGAAGGAAAATGGGCGCATAAAGTGGAAGATTTGACATGCACTCACAAAGTATATTGGTCCTCCCCTGCAAAATACTTTGCAAGCCTTTGGCCGTTTCTAAACCAACATTAAATCAGGGGTGGGGATAGGAAGATTTTAATCTTTTATCACAAACAAATTAGAAAATAAAAATGTTACAGTAATGTGTCACTTTTTTTTTTCCAACGAGTGTTGTCCAAAATCGTAGATCATTTAGATCACCTAATTAAAATTCAAATGGCAAGGCCTGTTTTTTTCTCCCTTCTCCCTCAGATTGCCAGCCGTTCTGTGTCGAACAATTTTCAATGGAATCTAAAATGAATCGTTTTCTTGCAGCAATGAATAAGCAACTAACCACAGACGAAGTTTTGGTAAAGATTGGCAGCTATGGGCGGTTCCAGGTCATGCTCACTGTATTTATCAACATTGCCTATGGGCTCTGGTGGGGCTTTCCATTATATGTGATGATGTTCATTGCGTCGGAGCCAGGATGGAAATGTAAAACCCATGTTAACTCCACTTGTCCTTTCAACAAAACGATTCATCTCGGAGACGACGAGTACTCCTTCCGATGCAATATTCCTAGGGAAGACTGGACGTTCGAAGATGACCGCACATCAGTGGTTACTCAGGTACAGCACACAACTATTATGTCAATTGAATTCATCCATAGAGAAAACAACAAAATAATTTATTGAAAACAAAGCTTCCCTCATTTACCAGACAATGAGCAAAAAAGAACGCAACTACAACAACGATTCACAGGTTTGCTTCTCAAAACATTATACGCGGGGATACAAAGCTGCCATGTTTTATTGCAAGATGCTAGATATACATAACTTGTACGCCGGCTTGCAATTTACGGAGTTCCTTACCCAAGCTTAGACGTGCTAAATTTTCATTTAGTCCTGGTAATATTATTATTTTTTAAGTTCTTTTTTTATTTAATTTTGTTTGTTATAAAAAATCCACGAAACTGAAATTTTACAAGACAAGTAACAACCTCGTTTTAGGACTTTTCCCCTTAAAGGAACAGAATAAATTTCCTCAATCAAAATATGTATGGGGACTAGTGTGTTCCTTTTGAAACTTTCTTTTCTTTTGTTCTCAAGAGACTGGATACTAATCATTTAGAGTAACAAACATGGCTGGCGGATTTTCGATCATTACTTCAAAAGTAGTACTTCTCACCAGTCCAGCAAATGGCTCACAATCCAACTGGTCTACGCCAATCGTATAATTATGTCTTTAATTGAATTTACTTGAATTATTCGATCTAATTGAATGAAAACCTTAAGACGCTCGCTACATAAACGTACGAGAAACTCCCAGCATGAACACTTACTTCTTTGACGATATCCAGTTAGGTCGGTTTCAGTAAACACGGGTTAAACACTTCAGATAGGCCAGAAACAGGTGAGCGAAACAGGTAAGCAAAGCATACCGTTACATTCAGTTCTCCGTGACTAAACTCTAAGTTGACCTCGTCTAAAGATAATCCCCTTTTTGCTATTGAATTTCACAACTAAATGTTAATCAAAATCAATCAATGAAATATCAAAGCTCATTGTATTAACGAAACACTCACCTGCAGTTGTGCAGCTACGAGCTATAAAAGCATCCGCGTGAGGTAACAGAAACCTGCACGATTCATTTGGGCAGCTAAACACCAAGGCCCATGGGATCCGCCATGTTTTTTTCTTTTTTCAAGGAGCATGGTACTAGTGGGACAAAGCAAATGGAACAGGATTTTCCGATGATTTCGGGAAAACCGACAAAAAGAGGAATACTTCTGAAGGTATTCCTCTAAGGTCTGAATGAATCCCTAGAATTGTACTCTGCCTTGCAGAGGTTTCCCTGACTTTCCTCTCCAGAGGGAAGAAAAGTAAACCTCAGCACGGATCTCCTGGATGTTCTCAAAACTTTTGCAAGAATATTGAATGAGTTGCCAGAAATCGGATCCGTGCTTTATACGCAAAGGGTTCTGGGATCGCCAGTGGGCAAACATTGCAAGTCGCTGTGAGAAAATGAATGGCTGAAACTAATTCGACGTCCAAAAAAAACGACTTAGGAGAGAGATTAACGCTTTTTTCGACTCAGTTTTATCAGAAATATGATAACCGTGAAATATGAGATAAAATTTCAATTGCTGATTAACTTCCTTGCTTGCGTAAGGTTTATTATGAAATGGTCTCAAACTATTACAAAATTAGGAATAAATCTAGAGGAAATATCTCAATAAAGCCTTTTCAGTTGTAAACTCAGCAATTCAAAGTAATATTGGAAATATGCCTAGTGGCGATCATTGTGTTGTGTGGGGTTGTAACAACGATCGAAAGTACCCAGGCAAAGATTCTTCCTCACGTCGGAATATTAAGATTTTACTCGCCCAGGAATAACAATGATGTTTTGTCGTGGGTAGAGCTATTAATCGTTACCAATTCAAGGTTTCGATGAGTACAAAGGTCTGTTCAAACAATTTTGTACGAAGTTACAGAACCTCTGAATGTCCTACACCAACTTTGTACATAAGAGAGTATGATTGTGGGAGTACCAAAACCTCAAAGACCCGCTCCAAAGATCAGATCTACAGAGAACTAGTACATGAAGATGACGCTTTTGTATTGGTCGAAGTCAAAGTGGAGCTTGACAAGGTTGCTCAGATCCAGTAACTTTCTACTTGTAGATAGTATTTTGACAGAAGAAAGGGTTTGTTTACATGTAACGTAACAGCTGGGGCATGAATTTGCAGTGCTATCTAAATCTATTGAAACAGAGACTGCTGTATTCTATGGAAGAGAAGCACTAAAACAGCTACCTCGAGGCAGAAGGAGATTGAAATAGTTTGCTTGAGCAGAACTACTACATTACATGTAAAGTGATTGGACTCTCACCGCAGAGTTTGTAGAAAATAGTAGCGGCTCAAAAACCGTTGGACTTTTCCCAATAAAACAAGAACTTAACCTATGGATTTCCTCATGTTTCTCATTGCTCATTTCATCCCTCCAAAGAGCAATAGCTCTGTGAATACAATTTCCATCTACTCTGACAACGACTTCATTCCTTTGAGGTGGTAAATTTCCGGAAGCCGTAATTCGTTTACGCATGTCGTAACTAATAAGAAAACAGCCTAGACACACGTAAATACAACTAAAAAGGCTTGTACCTAAATTTGTAATATTTCGAGACCATGATGAGATGTCAATTTCACAATAAACTTTACGGATCCTTACGCGAGCACGGCTAATCCGAGTAAATTTTATGTCATATTTCACGGTTCTTCAAACAAAAACTTACACTTGACACGTATCAACATTGCCCAAATCGATTTCTGATATAGCTACGTCGAACAAGCGTTGATCTCTCTCCAAAATCGTTTTTTGGACGTCGAAATAAGTTTCCGCCATATATTTTCTTACAGCGACTTGCAATGTTTGCCCCCTGGCGATCCCAGAACCCTTTGCGTATAAAGCACAGATCCGATTTCTGGCAACTCGTACTCCCAGGAGCCCACGAGTAGGAGCCTCCATGTGCACTATAACCTTTGCCCGTACCTTCCTATTTTTAGAACCAAGCCTTCAGTAGGAGACTCACATTTACATCAATTTTACATCAATTCGCACAATTTGCGTACATTGTTTTTGCTATTTTTGTCTTCGTTAGGCGATGAACTTATTCTGATTGGCTATTTTAAACAGCGCATGCAGTGCCAAACAACTCGTAGCATTCTAAAAATAGAAATATACGGGCAAAGGTTGACTCATAGGGCTTGTATGGGGAAGGCAAGCTCCTACTGATGGGCTCCTGATACACCTTATTCTAAAATGGCCGCTGATTTATGCGGATACAAATTGGCCCTTGTTGCCTTGTTCAAAATAAAATATTCTTTTAAAATTTAAGCTTAAGAACGAGGCATCAAGGGCTTATTTGAATAAAAACAAAAGAATATCTAAATGGCGGCCATTTTGGAATAAGGTGTATTCATTAAACCCTTAACCGGTTTAAAACCCGCTTCAACCAGTTTGAATTTTAACGTGGAAGAGTGGAAGAGTGGAAGTGAAGGTGCATTGAAGCCATTTCGCGCGTGCGTGACAGAGCATCGACGAGATCCGTGCATGGCAGGGAAGAGAATCGTGATGGGCACCCAAAATCAATAATGTTGTCTTATTTCAAAGTGCTATCACCTGGCAAAATGCGTCATTTATTTATCATCTTTATGCGCCTTATGCACCATCATCATGACTAGCTCAGTCTTTTCTGGAGCTTTTTCTTTTTTTTTCATTTTCCAGTTTGACCTGGTGTGTGACCGTGGCTCATTTGGATTTATCTCAACCTCGGTTATGTTTGCCGGCCATTTTATTGGCAGCCTTGTCGTTAGCCCGATCTCTGACAAGTTTGGACGCAAGATTCCCCTGTTTGTTTGTGGATTCTTATGTTGTTTGTTAAATTTTCTCTCTGCATTTTCTCCCACGTTCTGGGTATTTGCACTTTTCCGTGCCCTTGTTGGCTTCATGATTGGTAAGTGCTTCAGCTGATTTAGGAGAAAAAGCAAATTTAGTTGATAGATTTTTGAACGTCTATGCTTAGTTGATATTGGCAAGTTGCTAATATATTAAATATTTTAAACCTCCGTTTCCCACCAGGTGGCTACAGCATCCCATTGTTCGTGTTGACAACAGAGTTTTCAGGAAAGCGCCAAAGAAGTACTGCAGGATCACTAGTGTGGATTGGATTTGGTGTATTCTACATAATTTTACCAGCATTTGCATTCGGCATCCGAGAATGGAAAACATTAACCATGGTAACTGCAGCTCCAGGCTTCCTGGTTGTAGCTGCGTGGTTGTAAGTAATAATAGTAATAAGATAATTCGCTGCAACTGGCTATTATTGTTTGGCTGTTAGTTATTTTGATTGGTGCATTTAATTCGATCCTCTGGGTTCTCAATAAGTTCAACTTCCTAAGGTGGAAAGTCGTCGTGCGTTTCTCCTTTTGTTGCATTGTGTTCCTTGATCGTGGCATCTATGCTCACGGAACAACTATTCCTCTGTACATAATGAAGGGTTAAGTTTTACGTGAATCGTCTCATTACACTGCGCATGTGCGAGGGTGGCAATGACAATTAATATGCTGATGATGGTAACCATGATCCTAACTCAGAAAGCGCGTTAGAAATTGACTTATGACCTTCACATTTAAGGCGTCATAAATGACTGCCGGACCGGGCCAGGCCGGGCCCTAACCCAGGCATCTCCTAATCTCCCTCTGGCTAATTCTATAATGTCCCTCAAATGTATTCATGGGAACGAACAAATTGTGTGGCAATTTAAGGTGGCAATCTGCGCTACTTCAATTCTTTTTTTTTTTTTTTTTTTTCAATTGAAAATGATACCATTCATTTCGATTGCATCTTCTTGTGACATTCTGTTTCCTTACCTCTCTACACAGTATCACACCAGAGTCTGTTCGTTGGCTTCTTAAAAAGGGACGCGTAGCTGAAGCGAAGGAAACCCTGAGTAAAGTAGCCAGGATAAATCGTAAACAAATGCCAGAAGAGTCCCTGGCTTTACCCAAACAAGAAAAGCTCGGTGAATTTCGCGATCTTTTCGCCTCCATGAAAATGGTACACAAGACTCTCGGCTCGTGGTTCATATGGTAAGTTAAAAGGAGCTTGGAAAAGCATTGATTCAAGTGTTCAACAGACCTTTTTCCAGATACGGCAGCCATTTTGATTTCTATTGTTTCGAAAGACATTATGGCATGATCATGGGGCAAATTAGTATGTATTTGCCCCCTTGGCATCCCATAACAGCTTTTTGAAACAATAGAAATCAAAATGGCCACCGAGTCTGCAAAAAAGTCTCTTATGTATTGTGGACTGAGGCACTGTGCATTGCCAAGTAATGAGGGCATTGAAATTCAGTGGCTCATTGAAACACCTTGATAGAATTGTTTTTGGCAATCCTGCGTTTCACCCCTCGACTCTCCTTTTAGCGGCTGCCTGCTATCCGCCAGCACATGTACAACATCAAAAACTCAAGCGTTTACATGAACATCTAAACTCCAGTATTTAGGGAACACTAATCGTGGTCCTGTATGTGGTCAGGTATTCAGGTGAAAAAGTTTGCGATCATATGTGGGCTGTTTCAGTGAACCGATGTCAATCTGGCTCTGTCCTTGCACTCCACCGGGCTTTCCTCCCTTATCAAACTCAATGTCTACGTCGCATTGTAATTGCCCCATAGCGCACCGTCAATTGGAGCTCCCTGTGTTGCGCTGTCCGCGAAATTTTTCATCAAAAATTAGCGGAAGTTGACCCAAAAATTGCAATTAAGAAACAAACGAAAAGGGTACTAATTTAGGTCTTAACAAGTTAAAAAGGATTTTACTTTTTTTTATTCATTTCGAAATGTTTTACTTACAAGCAGGTACATTTATCTTCAAACAGGTTTGCAGCATCGTTCATCGGTTGGGGAGTGTCTTTAAGTGCCCCTTTCCTTAGTGGAAATGTCTACATTAATGTGGTGATAAGTGCATTATCCGGTCTGGTGGTGTATCCTTTAATGACTTTCGTGAACTTGAGGTAAGGTATTAACGTGATCAGTGCTTTTTTTGTTGTAATTTTGTGTTTTTGTCTGTTTGTTTTTGTTGTTTCCTTTTCTTAGAAAACCTTACTAACGATCAAAACGTAAATATTTTTCGTTTAATGTCCTGCGGAACTATCGAAATAGGATGTTTACTGTATAGTATTAAACCAATCACAGTACAGTTTGAATTAAGAATCTTAACAACATTTTCGATCCCTCGAGATACAATGACAAATTTTATGAAATTATCAGTAAAAAGAATTGTGATGAATACAAAAGGAATGGGCGGATTGAATGAATGATTTTGAGTAATTAGACGTAAGCGAACTACTGTTTAAAAATATCAGTTTGTTTCTTTTCGAGTCAATAGTAAAAATAAACCGAGTTTAATAAAAATGTAACGCTAATAGTTGACACGGTACTTTCGAAATAGAGAGTTCATGGCAATTATTGCTAAACAAAATGCGCTCAATGGTGTGACAAAATACCTCGGATTCCTATAACGACGAATGGTTTACTTTTTGCCTAGTGTAAGAAAAAAACATTATCTGGAGCGAATTCTCAGATATTTTCTCAATTGGCATATTTAAGGTGGCTCGGAATCCACTCCTGATAGATAAAGCCTGCTCGAAGCCTGCTGATCAGGCTTTCTAGTAATAAAAATGCGGGTCACCTGGTACGTTTTTTGAGATTTAACGCGTTACCGTACAAAATATAGGGGTTTCTTTTATCAGATTACCTTTTTGGTGCCATGCTGACCTTGTTTTTAATGTCAATAAAGTTTGCAATAGGTCGCCATGGCAGCCTACGAGGTACGCTGCCATGGTGACCTATTGCAAAATTTACCGTTATCATAAGGTGAAAATGCGTTGAAGAGACACCGAAATCGAAACTTTTCAGTTTTTAAACTGAGATCTGATCCAAATTTATTTTAGGACTAGTTTTCATTCTGCATTAACACACTCTACTTTCGTCCTCTTTTACTTTTCTAGGTTCGGTCGCAGGAAAATTCTTATGGTGTCGTTCCTGGCTGCTGCCTTAGGTTCGTTAGGGGCTCTTCTATTAACGGACAAAGCTAAGGATGACGAAAGTAAGAAGACGTTAAAATGCTTTGTCACGATCATTTAAGTATGGCCTGGTAAACAATACCTAGTCACAAAAGATATTAACGCAGCATGTCTGTATCTGGCAGTAAGTAGTCTTCTTCTAGGGATTATTTGGATGAGTTCAGACTGCCAAACACAAGCAATACAAGGGTTGTCTTCTTATGCGACCTGCTTGACAAGCGAAGTTTTGCCTGTGTGCGTGCGAGAAGCGCCGTGTGACAAGGGGCCTCTGCAATTAATTTAATGTTCTGTCTAGGCGGAGCTGCACGGAAACTACGTCTATGACCTCGGTCTAACTGGGGTGTTGTTTCACAATTAATAATCTGATTCAAAAGCCTTTTTATAGCAAAGAATTTAAAAGAGAGCCGAAATCATAGCTGTATTGACATTTAAGTTAGCTCATAAAAAGTGCTGCGAAAGCTAGTTCCTCGAGAGAGATGAGTGTCCTTTGAAATGTGATCTCGTATGGAGGAGATAGCGCCTGAAAAAAATGAAATATGAAATAACCTTTATTTACCCTCGGCAGTATTTATAGCGCAAAGGCTGGTGGGGCCGAGCAAACAACTGAAACAAACAATAATGGTAGGACGTTTGCATGATGACGCCAATTTGACTAAGTACCAGAAGCCTTCAGGTTTTGCTTGCCTCATGCTAATTGGAGCGATTGTTATTTTTACCCCACTAACAATACAAAATTTAAATGAGAAAACAAAAACAAACTGAATTCTGGTAGTTGTAGTCAAATGACGCTATCGTGAAAACCGGAAAGACCCAGGGAACTAGGTTTCCGGAGATATTTACGGCTAGTGAGATAAAACCAAGTAAATCATCAAGTAAAAATCGTAGATTGGAATTCGTGCACAGCAGAAGAACTGGTGCTAAATCTGTTTTACAGACCATTTGTCTCACTTTCTACGCCTTTACATATCCCTTGCAAACCATATATTTAGCGTAGCGTTCGATATCTTCTCTATTTCAGCTGCCTTTTAATTTTAAAAAAAATGTTCCGTTTTTCGTTCTGTCAGGTTACAGGATTGGAAAAATCTTCTTGTATCTGTTTGTCGCCAAACTTGGTGGAGACGCTGCGTTTCTTATGGTGTACGTTTTCTCTGCAGAGCTGTTCCCAACAACTTTACGGTAAACATCAGAGAGTCTTTGTGCCTCTTGAGATGAATGAATATAATGAACATTTGCAGTGGCTTCATATTTCAGTTGGTAGAGCATTGCACCAATATCGCAAACATCATGGGTTCGAATCCCGTTAAGGCCCCCTGAATTTTTCAGGTTTCTATAAGAGACAATTGCTCAAATTGTCCAGATCAGTGCGCGGATTACGTCTGTCTTTCGTCTATAACCCGCAGTTCAAAAGATTATTTATTTCATTTAATTGTTCTCGTGCTAGCACGCGCTCTCGTGCGCTTGACGCCAGCTTCATCTGTTTTCTTTGTACCGGTTTTGATGCTCCATTTGTCTGCATCTGCTGTGATTGCCGAAGTGATGGAGTGTTGATTTCATTTAAGTCAATTGAATGTAATGCCGATGTATCAAACCAAGTAACTTTTTTATTTGTCTTAGGAACGTCGGACTAGGTACGTCAACAGCCGTGGCACGTGTGAGCGCTTTCGCCTCAGTTTACGCTCCTTATTTGGTAAGCAAATATTATTTGGAGTAACTACTAAATACCATGGCACCAGGAGCCCATGACTAGGAGCCTACAGCTCCAATACTAAGTCTATGTAACGGCATTTTCACAGACCAAGCTATTTTCTCAAATACGATTTGGCTTGCACGAGTGCCAATCCTCATTCCCATGTGGATTAATTTCTCATGCAAGACTTGTGATTGGCTGGACAGGTCCGGTTTCGCGGGAAAATCAAACTATAAATAACTTGGTCTGTAAAAGCGCCGTTTCATAGATGCAATGAAATTGTAAGCTCCTCGTCATGGGCTCCTGATGGCACCTGCACCTTCGTTAGAATTTGATTCGCCCGGGTTGATTTTTTTATCCGGCTGGACAATTAATTGTCTTTAAATATATTTAATGAAAGCTCAAAAAGTAGTCTTAAGGAATAGACAAATTACGATGTATCAATATTCAAAATTGTCATCGAGGCTTGAGGAAAATAAAGCAAATGTTCGTGTGTTAATTCAAGTTTTCATGCGTCTTGATGTCATACGCTTTTATCGAGTGGCATGTCTTTTCAGTGCCCTGAAAGTTAAGTTGTCTTACATTTGATAATCCAGGAGTTCAAAGGAGGAGAGTGATACTACCTTTACGTGGTCTATTCTAGACAATGTAAAGAAAGAGAATAGACCATTTTGGAATTCCCGCGGCTGGACTGGATCTAGCATGAAATGGAGGCTCAGATGCGGGCAAATCTTTTCAAATGCAAATTAATTTGCCTGCATTAGCCTCCATTTCATGCTAGATCCAGTCCAACCGGCCTATACTTGGCTGTTATAAACCAAAATGGGACTTAAATTTAGAAATTGATGTATTCAGATTTCAAGTTTTTTTTTTTATTATTTGCTCTTTGAAGTAAGTGCTGAACGCCCTGTCACTTCGTTAGCATTCAGCGGGGTTCTTTGAAGAATGCATCAATAGACGAAGAGATGTTGTTTTTTCCACGGTAATTCGGGGATACTCGGAAAAATCCGAGTGGTCAGAGTACTTTGATTTTTTTGTGAGTATCTCGGAGTTACCAGTTAAAAAATCTTTTCATTTCATCCACCGGGGTTAGCAATAGACCTAACCGGGTAACTCAATGTTGTACGCAATTCCGAAATGGGTACAACATTGAGTTACCCAATTAGGTCTATTCCCGTCTCATTCATCCATTTCAAGACAATAGATGCTATTCTCCTGCGAGTAAGTTGCAGGGTTTTCAGCAGGTAAACTTTTTTTTCCCAACAGCTGACAATTCACCGTTTCCTGCCGTATGGGATCATGGTCGGACTCGCTGTGGCAGGTGCTATTGTTGGGATGACCTTGCCAGAAACTTTCAATCAGCCAACGATGGAAGATTTGGAGTCTCAAATGCAAGAAGATGGTGAAAAGCTTGAAGTCTTTGATAAGAATGATGTCTCTGATCCTGATAATAATGAAAAAAGTGCTCTTATGTAAAAGTTTTTTATCTCTGGATCGACTAAGCAGGGGAGAGAACACACCCACCATACATTAGCCTCTTCCAGTGATAATAAGTTTTTTAAGGGCTGCTATGTCACCTTATTTTAGGGAGTTTAAGGGCAATCTTTAGTTAATCAGGAGTTTAAAACTCTTAAATAGTAACCGTGGAATTCCTTTACTGATAAAATTATCATGACTTCACAAAGGAGATGATTCTCAGCAAAAACTATCTTATCCATAAACTTGAAAAAACGTTGGGCTGACTGTTCTCAAGATTACCCGAATTCAATCGGTTTCAATCTCGTCCATTTGTGTCCACCCATTCTCTTCTTTCCTTTTGTTGTATTTCTTTTATGTTCTTCAACAGTTTTAAGTGACTATTGCAATATTCCATTGCACTTTTTGGGCATCATGAAATTACACTATTATGCAGCTATTTTAAGGGAGACACCTGATTGGTTATCATTGGATGCGCGGCTATGAGCACGAGACCAAAATAACTTTCACCGCATGAGGATGTGTTCTTACCCTTCATCTACCCCTTAATCCTCGCTTGCTAAGCGACACATGAGCACACGCAAGGCGCATTTACTTGGTGTTAATAAGCTGTTCATTAATAAAACGCTAATGACAATGACTTTTCGAATTGATGCTGCTTGTCCTGCCTCGTGCTTGCTCGTTTACTATAACGTTGCCTGTTATTAAAGGCGCCCGCAAACGAAGAAACATTGTTGCGGAAACATTGTTTCCCGAAATGTTTCCTCGGAGCGAAAACGAGGAAACATTTGCTGAGGAAGGAAAATGTTTCAGAACAAATTCAGAAATATCTTTGCTTGCGCAATAAATGTTTCCTGGGGCGGGCCGCAAACGGGGAAACATGTGTTTCTGCAACAATGTTTCCGCAAGATCGTTTCCTCGTATGAGGTTTATTACTATCTGAATGTTTGTGGGTTAGAGTAAAGGGATATATTGTCACCCAAATAATGTAATTTCATGACACTCAAAATTTGCAAAAAGCGTGAGTTTCGTGTAAACATTCTTCGCACTAGCAAGTCCCCCTAGTAAACATTGGAAATTATTGGAAAGAAACCTGGGAAAATTTACCGCTAATAATCGGAGATTTGGGCGCTGGTTGTTGTCTACATGGTTTAATTTAAACAGACAACGCCATGACAAGCGTGCATTTAGTGTGACAGACAGAGAAAATCTGTGATAGTCGTCGACGCTTACTTTCATATTGGCACGGAAACTAGAGATAGCCATAGAGTCTTTCATAACAATTACAAACTATTTGAGTCCCCTATCAAAGATAATGATAAGATTAGCCATCTACGGAATACGTTTATTGTTAGCATGGCGTACGGCGAAAGTTGTGGACTTGTTACGTGGAATGCCGAAGGCATCCACGTCTTAAAACCGGGCTGGAATCTTTTTTTTGTTGGTAGTCACAAATGTGCATTCCCCACGGATATTGAATTAATCTCCGATCGGGTGGACTGATTTATATTCCCTACGGTATTTCCAAACTTCCCTACCCCGAGAAGAACTCCTATACTTCCCAAGCCATCACGATTTTACTCTGTTAGCGCGTTAGACCACTCAGCCACCGTGACACTCTTCCGTCAGAATGGTGAAAGCAAACATTTATAATAGAATCTTTCCGCCCGCCATGATTGTTTCAGTATTAAACTATTCGATAAAGTGGATAGATGCTTTTTCTTTGAGAAGGGCAAGCTTTAAAGGTAAGGAGAATTTTCTACGTTATTTCTAGATCTTGCTTTGTACTTGTGTGTTCCACTGTGAACATTATTATTTTGCATACAACGAATACTTCATTAGAAGCATTTTGCATAGAACGAATACGTACTCCAACATTTCTTGGGAACCAGTTTGTTCGCCGTTTTGACGTAGAAAGAAAATAAGAAAATAGCTTTGAACGGCCAAACAAGATAAAAAATGAAATCAAGTTTTAAAAAAACGAATTAGCTATCGCCGTCACGGGAACTTCGCAGCCGTCCCCCATCCAAGTACTAACCTCATTCGGAGGAGCTTAACTTCAGCTGACACTTGGACTAGCATCAACGATTGTGATCTTTATGTTAAATTCGCACATAGACCTTGTCGAACTTTATAACACTTGAAAGAAAAAAAAACGCACTAACAAAAACCAGGTGTTATGCCGTCATTTTGTTACAGATGTATCCTTTGTTTCGTGAGTTGTCAGTAAACACGCAAGGTATAACTTGATCACAGGCGGCCGCTAAAATCGATGTCACTTCCGATTTTGCGATTTTACTTGTATGACCAAAAGTACGATAGAAAAATTGAACTCTGATGGAACGTAACAAAAATCTCCCGGAATGTTTTTCGCTGATGGCAAATTGTTTTATTCTCGATCGACACTTCCTAAAAGTTCCTTCTGCTCTCCTTAAAAACTACATATTAATATTTATTTACTTTTTCGTCAATATTTGTTTTGCATAAAGCAGGCTAGCAAAATCTGTACCTTGCTTTGTTCGCATTTTTGAGCGTTAAAATAGAATTTTTGGGCGTATGTTCCTGACAGCAAAAGTCGCATATTTTAACGTCCCCCATCCAGATACTAACCCCGCTGGAAAGGGAAAAAAAAAAAAAAAAAAAAAAACTTTAGCAACATTGGTCTTGGAAACGTGTCAGAAGCTCAGAGTACACGTTTAAGCTTGTGGTGAAAAAGAAGTTGTAAATGATCAACATATCGGCTTTGAAGCCAAATGTTTCTCGATTTCCTGTTATTTTCTTCAATCGTTCTGGGCTTCGTATTTTACTGAACCACATGTCTTCTTAGAGGGTATATATCAAAGATGTCTACCATGGCACCGTAATGATTTACGATACCAAACAATGTCGTGTACTATTAGAGCTACATATTGTGCAAGGACTTGAATCTCCTGGAAAAAACAAAACGCCGCTCAGTTGACAGTTATGGAAAAAAACACTGTCAACTTACTGCACTACCACACGCAATGCGTTCTTACTTTAAAAAATATCCCGTATCTCCTCAATTCTCCCCCCCCCCCCCCCCAACCTCCAGACTAAAAATCCCGTATCCCCACAATTTTTTTACCTAATTATCCCGTATCCTGATCGCTTCTCGGGCTTTTGGCTAAGATTAGTTTCTTGGCCAAGGACTACGGTCAAGTACTATTGTACAACGTACGGTACTTTTTCAGTGCCGTAAGGGGAAGGCACAGAACAGTTTAGGCTGTTTAGCTGTTCTCTCGAAAACGATGACAAGGGTTTTTTGGGTTTTTTGTTCAGCTCGAGTATAGAATCAGGACGAACTGTTGTAGTTTCTGATAACTATTTACTACTTGTAGTTTTTGTTGAATTTTGAATCGATGATAGAGAGAGTTTTGGCGATCTCAATCCGGACTGGACTACTGGATTTAAGTATTTTTCTTAACGCGATTTCAAGTTATTGTGGAACGTTTGGTACCAAGTTACTGAAATCAAGATTATGGAATTGTAAAATTAGAACTTTGGACTGGACTATACAACACGCAATTACGGAATTTTTGAGCATTGAGAGAAATAGAGCACGGATGTTGTCTTCTTGTCTTCGCCACGGCAAATTTATACAGTTTGCAAGGAACTAAACCAGGATTACAGAACCAGACGTCGATTACAGGGCTCGGTTGTTCGAAAGCCAATTACCTTAATCCAGGATTAGCGTAAACTTTTGTTTCATGTTTTCAACTTTTTGGACACAGTTTCCTTTGCTTATTTTTGTTTTTCAAGATTGACTTCTTCTAATGTAAAGTTTTTCTGAATATCAGCCTTGAACAGCATTTGGGAGTAGAGGATAAAACTCGTTTTAAAACCCAGTTTCTGAACAACTGGCCCAGGATGATAAATTGTTGAACTGTGATTTGTAATAAGTTTTTCGGATGATTTAAGGCTGATCCTGTAATTTTTGGATGAAAGGAGTTAACGAAGCAAGTAAAACTGTAGGATTTGAATTAAGTCTCCTTCCAAAAAATAAATAAATAAAAGATCCCGTATCCTGATAACCTGCTAATAGGGCTTTGTTGTTTGCATTTGCAAATTTAGTAACATTAGTAATGAGTTTTTACAACAAAAAACTTTAAGTTATATTACAGATGTATCTTTCTAGTAATCTTTCGCCGTTTTCCGAAGTCTACCTGTACTTGAAGTTCACTGTAACTGGACAATTTGTGTTAACTGTTTGCGCATTCCACGGATACGCCCTTGTAGCGTCTTGTTTACAATATACAGCGACCGCGTAGACCATTTTAAAGTGGTGAGCGTCGTGAGCGCATACGTAAGGAGGGAAGACGCGTTTTGTTACTTTCAAGAGGTAAAATTCATCATACATTATTCATGTCATCTCGAGCACTGAAAAATCAATCCAAGCAAAAAAGTGGTAGGGCTATAGCCCTATCAGTCCCGACCCCTCCGCGGTCTGATGTATACTTACAAAATAATTCGTGCATCGCATTTTTAGTGGTTACAACCAGAGGGTTCACTTAACAGACTGAGTTTCTCGTTATTCTAAAGACCCTATCGGTAGTTTCGGTGCCAAAAAAACCCTTAGTCTTAGACTCGGTCTTAGTTTTCGTACTACAGAAATTAAGACCCCGGGGTCTTAGGTCTTAGCTCTTAGTTTTCGAGGGTCTTAGTTTTCGTAACACCCGTTTACACGGTACGATTTGTCGGCCCAATTTATCGGCCCGAGGGCTTCGGAGCGCAAATCTTGCGTTTCACTGATTTTGACAGCCAATGAACGACCGATTCATGGAAATGAAAATCGGTCCGATTCAAAAAATCTGTTGCTCTGATGACTGACAAGTCATCAGTCAGATTCAAGATAATAGTTTTCTGTTCTAAGGACTCGACCTTGAGCATAAAATTAAGACTAAGAAAAAAGGACTGAACCATGTAAAGAATGAAAAACTTTAACCTTCAGTAAGTACAACAACAAAGTCAAATAGAATGTTATCCGTAAATCGTGCGTTATTGCAGGATTTGAGTGTTTCAGGATGTAAATTCTGAAGCAGCCATGCAGGAAGTAGAAAACTGATATGGGGTGCAGCGATGGCCTAATGGTGAGAGCGCTTGTTTGGCTTTCCCACCAACTTGTGTGGTCCAGGTTCGATTCTGTGTCGGCTAGAAAGAAACCTGTCAACAAAGGTGACAATGTGAACGAGCCAGCCAAAGAGTTGAAAGCCAAGATTAGCGAAGTCGATGTACTGTTAGAACAAATGAGATCACAAGTGCATGTGAATAAACAAATTGAATCCTACCCTTGCGTCTTATCAGGCTCCTTAGAAGTAAGGGGAAAAGGGAAAGAAAACGGCAGAGATAACAAAGCGGCAAAAAACCGCAAAAGAAAAGAGCGGAGAAAAATCAAAGACAAAAAACGCTTTTGTAACACCATTGAGTCACGCAAACAGTATATCAAAAATCTGTCGAATGAACAACTGACAGATGAGCAAATTACTCTACTATCGCGTGGCCTAAAGTTCATCCCTACACCCGTGACGAAAGAAAATCTTATCAGGCGCCAACTTCTCGCCGATTTCAATCAATTTGCGAGACGAATGCGACCACAATATATCTTTCATGAACGGAGAAGAAAGCGAACCTCATCTTTCCGCGTTAAGTCGGACTGGAAACCACCAGTCCAGCCATCAGTAGCTCTGGAAACCTTCCTAGAGGAGGTCAAATTCGAGCTCGCAAGTACTGAATTCAGGGGCACCCAACGAGAATATAGTTCAAAACAACTTAAACATACCATTGTTAAACTCATTGTAGTATTTAAACAGCAGCTATAGGCATATTTTTCGGTAGCCTCGCAGCTCCTACAAGGTCTCACCTGATTGGAGACCACCCTTGAGGTTTAACAAAAGAACAAATAACAGAAACAATAGACCCTAGAGGATAGAGTTGCAGCCCTTTTGTTTTAGGCCTAGGGTCCATTGTTTCTGTTATTTGTTGTTTTGTTAAACCTCAAGGGTGGTCTCCAATCAGGTGAGACCTTGTAAGAGCTATTTTTATCCCCTAAAAATTTTTCATCTGTTCGGATTTCCTAGCTGAAAGTCTAGTGATCCGAAAATTATAAGGATAAAAACTTACCTTTTCGAAACTTTTAGCCAGAAAAAAGGCTCCCGAAAATTCTAGGTGACCTTTTTAGGGTAAAACACCGTTAAAAATGGGCAATTATACCATATTTTAGATGTTCGAAAATCCTAGGACAGGTAGGGAAGCAAGAAATTTTACAACAAAGGTTCCGAAAATTCTAGATCTCAAATCGTCTTCCGAACAGATATTTTCCGAAAATCGACATTGGGTGCCCCTGTGAAATGGTAAAGCCAAAAGATAATATATCTACGGGAGAGCGCCAAGCTCTCAACGAACTATCGCGTAACGAAAGCATTATTCTCAAGAAATCAAGAAATCTCACCGTATTGATGAGCAGACAAGACAAACTTTTAAAACGAGGTCAAGTTCTACTTGATGATTTAAATAACTACCGACCTCTAGACAACCCAATGGTTGAAACTACAGCCAAGAAAGCTCAACAACTAAATAAATCACTGCTCTCAGAAGGCCACATTGACAAAATGACGGCAAAATGGCTCTCCCTTACGCCTGATCCTCCACGAATACCAGTGTTTTACACACTTACAAAAATTCACAAACCGACACTTGTGGGTAGACCTATTATCTCAGGGTGTTCAGGCCCTACAGAAAGGATCTCAGCATTTGTTGACCACCTTATTCAGCCAATAGCACAACAGCAAGCTTAAGCTTCGTATCTCAAAGATACAACAGACTTTATTGACTTGATCGAAAGGATTAAACTGCCTAACAGTGCCATACTTGTTTCAATGGATGTCACAAGCCTATACACGAACATACCACAACGAGGGGGTATTACCACTGTATGGCCTGCTTACGAAGAATTTCACCAAGGAAACCTTTCAGTCCCTACCAGGTTTTTAAGCGAAATGCTCAGT